>NW_027225579.1:477500-777500 GCF_038994185.2 Dermacentor albipictus
CGTCTTACCCATCCGCGTCCAACCATTGACTAAACCATGTAGGAAGGAAAAATTTAGGAGAGAGCCTTACGTCCCGAAGCCAGCCTTGGTAAAGGAGCATTGGTTAAGCCGGTCCTTTGCACAGTGCTGGCCCAACACGTGACCTCTGGCGTCGAGATCACGAAGCAATCGAGATTTTCTAAGACATTTGGTTCTCAGTAGCTATGCCAGTAGTTTTTATTCGGTTCGCGCTTGTTCGGCTGTCCTGCAGTAGCTCAGCCTTCT
Organism: Dermacentor albipictus; assembly: GCF_038994185.2. Classification (NCBI taxonomy): domain Eukaryota; kingdom Metazoa; phylum Arthropoda; class Arachnida; order Ixodida; family Ixodidae; genus Dermacentor; species Dermacentor albipictus. The sequence continues at coordinate 477,765 of NW_027225579.1, forward strand.
GAGCGGGAACACTACAACCAACCACGCACTTCGACGTGCGATCGCGAACTCGGCTTCAGTCGCGTTGCGGTATGCTCACTCCTAACTTTTTCCTTCCTCCATGGACGAAACGTACTCGGGCAGCTGCTTCTACTGGCACCGCCGCGTGCGCCGCACCTTCAAAGAGATCTGCGATGCTGACAAAAAGTACCGACTGCTGATAGCGTCCATCGCTGTGTTCTCGTCGCTTACTTAGCGTTGTAGAGACACGGGCGGGCCCGTATCTTGAAAGCGTTCTGCGAAAGCGGCAGAGTGAGGCGTGTACTGAGAGCTGCGCGAGCGTCGTGTTCTCGCCGCTTCGTTGGCGTTGAAGCGAGAGGCTGCACGAAGGTGTACCCGCTCGCTGCAAGCGGGCGCTGTCGGGAAAGGGGTCCGGGACGGACGGAGGGACCTCGTTGGACGGAGGTTTTCTGGTTGGGTACGCGTAGAAATGCTTACGCATTGAAAAATAGGTACGGCTTTCCTACAAAACAGAAGGCATGTTAGCTTGAGAGCCCGCACCCCGTCAGACTGTCTAGAACTTACGCGAACAGCAGCGATTATACCGGAAGCTTCACTGAGCCACGCATAAATATCCGACTCGTCTGATTCGCATATAAGATTTCGACAAGCGCCGACTGTCCTCGCCGCTGTCGTTGTGCTTCGAGTGCCACTTGCTTTTGTGGGCACAGGTTCGCACAATAAAAAGTAAGTTTCGTGGTTCACAGTTTCGCTACTGTGCTCTTCGCCGGCATTGCAACGTGACATATATATTCATTTATTATCATTTTTTATATTTTTTTATACACTGTGGACTCAAGGTCCAAGCAGGGTGGGCGATACAATACAAATAAAGCAGCCACAACAAAAAGAAGCAGCAACAAAAGAACAACACCGATGCAGACTCAAAAATGTTAATTCACAGTCAGACCACTTGTTTCAGTAAGGCAATTCCAATCATACATGGTCCTTTGAAAATAAGAAAGTTTAAACAGGTCAGTGCGAGCAAAATGTGACGTTAGCGCGTTTTGTTGGTGGTTTCGGGTGGGCCTGCTAGTTTAGGGTGGTAAATAAGGTGATAGATCTACAGCTAGTTTATTATTCAAAAGTTCGTAAAGAAATTCTAAGTTTTTTCTTCGTGCCTGTAATAGTGGTACGTCATTTGACTGCCTTAAATTAGAGGGCGAGTCTAATGCAGAATATTCGTTAAACATAAACCTTACAGCCTTTCTCTCCCGCTCTAGACTGGCCATTTGCAATTAGGATTCCGGACTTCTTTTCCGCATTTTTGGCTCAATTTATGGCTGTAATTCTAGCCTTACGCAAACTAAATTCGTCAATATCGGTGGCAGTAAAAATAACAGATTCTTTATCCTTATGTTCCTCAGTCACAGCAAATGGTGTCACTAACCTTTTAGGTACATTTCATTTTCTAGTGTCTGCCCACATAAATTTAATTAGATTGCTTTGGGTGCTTGGACATAAACGATTACTCATGAACGAAATGGCTGACAGTCTCGCGAGAGCGGCCCTCAGTGGCCCTGTATTACCATTACTTCCTACAATAGCTTACCTAACGACTACTAGATTCAGGAGATATACAATTATTGAAGACTTTTTGAACCCAGCTGTAGCTAATTTTTCAGAATATCGACACCTCCTATTCCTTTGTCCCAAAAATTCCTTTCACACCAGAAAAACTGAAGTCATCTTTACCCGATTACGTTGTCGAATACCAAAATTAAACTTCAATCGTCACAGGGCTGATCTGGTGCCCTCCCCACTGTGCCCAGTCTGTGGAGACGATGAAACAATAGATCATTTTTTTCATATTCTGCCACCATTTTACTTATTTAAGAAAAAATATTCAAGAATCAAGATTTACACAGCTTGGTTTAAGCTTTTCAATTATAAATATCCTTTCTCTAGGAGCCTCCTCTCTTGGAAAGTGCCACAGGGATATTTGCTCAAGCATGGATGAATATATAATTGCTACAAAGAGATTGTCTTGAATTATTAAACATTTTGTTTTTGTTCGTTTCCGCCAGTTAGCTTGACCAATTTTAGTATTTAATAAAGATTGCCTGATTTCACCTTGGCCGATCCCCCTCAGTGGATGTGCGCCATCGCATAAGGAATACCATACCATACCCTACCCTTGGCACGAGCGACTGTCAGCCTGGCTGCCTGGATCCAGTGTAAATAGCGTGTAAATAGCATCTTTCGTCTGTGTCTTTCCACACGTAACATTTATGGTGGAGGTCAGCGATCCCCGTACTCACCACGGAACTCCGAAGTAGTCTGCACACCGAGCTTGTCACCATGCCTCCCGGTGGCGAGCCCGCCTCTGCAACGGCTTCGGCTTGTCCGACTGCTCCAATCGTCACGGTTGCCCCACATCGTGACCCAGGTGTGTTCCCTGGCCTGGAGGGACAGGATGTCGACGACTGGATCAAGCTGTATGAACACGGCAGTGCTGATAACAGGTGGGACCCAACGATTATGCTCGCCAATGTCATCATTTATCTCGGCGGCACCCCACGCCTGTGGCACGAAACCCATGATGACGAAATAACCAGTTGGGACAGTTTCAAAGAAAAGCTACGGGAACTGTTCGGCGACCCCATTGGGCGCAAGGCTGCCGCGAGAAAGGCTCTTGCGTCGCGTGTTCAGTCATCTACAGAGCCATACGTTTTCTACGTCCTCGACGTCTTGGCTCTATGCCGTAAAGCTGACGATAATATGTCCGAAGCAGATAAAGTGGCACATGTGCTAAAAGGCATCGCCAACGACGCTTTCAATTTGCTTGTTTTCGGCAACGTCTCGACTATGGACGCCATTACAAAAGAGTGCCGTCGCCTTGAACAGGCTAAGAGCCGCCGTATCTCACACCACACTGCGCGGCTACCCAACACTGCTGCTACGTTGACATGTGAGGGTCGACCGCGTCAGACCACCACCGGTGACGACGTCACCCCTATTGTTCGCCGCGAACTCAAGGCCGCCTGTTCGCCAGCCTTCTCCACGACGCCTCCCAATCCGCCAGTAACCACCATTGCGATGATTCAGGCCGTCGTCAGACAAGAATTTGAAAACAAGGATCTGAACACCGTGTGTTCCACGTCTCGACCCAGCGTTCCCCAGTTATCTAGCGGCCCTCCTCGTCCCCGGCAGTCCTTTTCTGCCCCATCTCGCCGCAACCCGTCCGAATGGCGTACCCCTGATGACAGGCCGATCTGCTTCCACTGCTGTCGCATCGGCCACATCGTCCGTCACTGCCGCAACCGATGGCCACCACCTCCTCGGACTTACGCCGCCACTTATTCCCGCACCTTTGGACCTTCTGTACCCTATGCCACCCGCCATGAACCCACTACCGCTGATGCCCCTGCTCCGAACCTTCGCTACAGCCGCTCGCCCTCACCTCGACGCCACCAGTCCCGTTCGCCCCAACCCCGCCGCTTCTCTTCGCCGCCTATCGCCTCCCGGACCCAGCCGGAAAACTAGGCACTGCAGCTTCTGGAGGTGAAGCTGCGTTGTCGACCCTGCCCTCAAATCCTCTGCTCACGTTACCTACTAACCGAAACCTTCTTGACGTTGACGTTGACGGCTATCCTGTCACGGCACTCATCGATACTGGAGCACATCTTTCTATTATGAGTGCTGCCTTCCGACGTCGACTGAACAAGCTCCTCACCCCAGCGTCGGCACGCGCCATCCGCGTTGCGGATGGTGGTACTGTGCCTATCATCGGCATGTGTACGGCACGTGTCAGCATCGCTTGCCACCACACTCCTGTCCTCTTCACCGTAATTGCTCATTGCCCCCACGACCTTATTCTCGGCCTCGATTTTCTCTCCGCCCATTCTGCTCTTATTGACTGCTCTTTCAGTACCCTTCGCCTTGAGCTGCCGATGCTCGCAGAACCTTCTGACGCACCCCACTGCCGCTTAAGCTCCACCGGCTTTCTTCACTTGCCGTCAAAGTCCATAGCCTACATCGAACTGTTGTCTTTCCCACCAGTTCCTGATGGCGAGTACCTCGTCACTGCTCTGCCCGACATCCCAATACAGTATAACGTCACCGTGCCTCACAGTATACTTACTATTACTGCGAACCACACTCGCATGCCTGTCTGTAACTTTGGATTGGCAAAGCAAATTCTACCGCAAGGTATTTGCCTTGCCACCATTGATTGTCTCGACGACCAATACGTGGCAGCGTAATCGACCGATGGTTCTCGCGGGCTTAGCATGCCCCTCGCGCCAGCCTCGGGCGTCGATTCCAACATAAATAAAATGGTTGCGACGGACCTGTCCTCTGCGCAGGCTGAAGACCTTTGCGAAGTATTATCGTCCTACCACGATGTTTTCGACTTTGACGATCGCCCTTTAGGCTAGACGCTCGCGGTCAAGCATCGCATTCTTACTGGCGATACTGCGCCTACTCACCGACGACCATATCGAGTTTCTGTGTCGGAACGCCGAGTAATTCAAGATGAAGTGACCAAAATGCTCTATAAAAACATCATTGAGCCTTCATGGAGTCCCTGAGGTGTTGGTTAAGAAGAAGGACGGCACGTGGCGCTTCTGTTTAGACTACCGTCATCTGAACAGCATTACAAAGAAGGGCGTCTACCCGCTCCCACGTATATATAGACGACGCCCTTGACTGCCTGCATGGTTCCAGCTATTTATCGTCTATTGATATTCGTTCGGGATATTGGCAGATTGCTGTTGACGATATAGACAGAGAAAAAACCGCGTTCATCACACCTGATGGCCTATACCAATTTAAAGTAATGCCGTTTGGATTATGCAACGCCCCTGCCACCTTGGAGCTTATGATGGACTCCTTGCTCCAAGGTTTCAAATGGTCCACATGCCTCTGCTACCTCGACGACGTCATCGTCTTCTCGCCAACGTTCGACACTCACCTTGAGCGCCTCACAACTATACTTGGTGTATTTCGAAAGGCGACGCTGCAACTTAACTCGTCCAGATGTCGTTTTGGCCACCAACAAATTACTCTTCTGGGCCATCTCGTTGACGCTTCCGGACTACAGCCTGATCCCGACAAAACTCGCGCTGTCCGAGAGTTTCCGGTTCCGGAGACAGCCGCAGACGTTCGAAGTTTTGTAGGGCTGTACTCGTACTTTCGTCATTTTGTTCCAGATTTTGCGACAATTGCTAGGCCCCAAACTAATATTTTGAAGAAAGGCGTACAATTCTTGTGGGGTACTGCAGAAGCCACCGCCTTCTCTCCGTCACTCTTCTAACCTCACCACCCATTCTCGCCCACTTCGACTCTGATGCCCCTACAGAATTACGTACAGATGCCAGCGGTCATGGCGTCTTAGCCTAGCGTCAACGTGGCAAGGATCGCGTTATTGCTTATGCGAGCCGCCTCCTAGCACTATCGGAGCGCAACTATTCCATTGCAGAACGCGAATGCCTTGCTGTTGTCTGGGCGGTTGCGAAGTTCCGTTCTTTACGGTCGCCCTCTTTCAGTAGTCACTGAGTATCATGCTCTCTGCGAGGTCTCATCGCTAAAAGATCCTACAGGTCGGCTAGGTCGATGGGCTTTGAGGCTACAGGAATTTTCATATTCCGTGGTGTACAAGTCTGGCCGCCTGCACCAAGACGCTGACAGTTTGTCGCGTTACCCTGTTGACGACTCTGACTCCTCCAATATTGTCAGTGCTTATTGCGTATTCTCTGTATCCCAGCTGTTTCATTTCGCCGACGAGCAACGCCGTGACGCCTACATCAGAGCACTCATCGACCGTTTTCAACACTCTCCGACCGATGCTGCTCTACGCCTCTTCGTCCTCCGCGACGGTACTCTGTACCATCGTAACCTTCGTCCGGACGGCTCTGAGTTCCTGCTTGTAATACCTAAACACCTCCGCTCCACCGTTCTAGAAGAGCTTCACGACGCACCAACGGCAGGACACCTCGGCGTATCTCGAACCTATGACCGTGTACGTCGCCGTTTTTTCTGGCCGGGCCTTGCCCGTTACGTACGACGTTACGTCGCCGCTTCTGAACTTTGCCAACGACGCAAGAAGCCTTCCCAGCTCCCCGCTGGTTACCTGCAGCCTCTCGACATCTCTGCCGAGCCCTTCCATCGTGTCGGCTTAGACCTTCTCGGCCCATTTCCGGAATCTACATCAGGAAACAAGTGGGTTGCAGTCGCGGCGGACTACGCGACCCGCTATGCCATAACCCGCGCTTTTCCGACCAGTTGCGCAACTGATGTTGCGGACTTCCTCCTACATATCATTTTGATGCATGGTGCTCCGCGTCAATTGCTTACAGACCACGGCCGCACCTTTTTGGCCAATGTCATTGACGACATCAAGCATGCCTGATCAATACAGCATGATTTTACCACCTCCTACCACCCCCAAACGAACGGCCTCACTGAGCACTTGAACCGCACCCTTACAGACATGCTATCCAAATACGCTTCAGACGACCACCGTGACTGGGACCTGGCTCTACCTTACATTACCTTTGCATACAACTCTTCCCGTCTCGAAACTGCTGGCTTTTCCCCGTTTTATCTCTTGTATGGCCGCGAACCAACGCTACCAATGGAGACTGTGCTTCCGTCCGCCACAGATTCAACTAGCGATTATGCCCGTGATGCAATCGCTCATGCAGACCATGTTCGCCAACTTGCGCGCGCTCGTCTACAAGTGTCTCAAGACAAGCAGAAACAACGATACGACCTCCGTCACCGTGATGTCCATTTTGTGCCCGGCGCCCTCGTGTTGCTTTGGTCACCATCGCGTAAAATCGGCCTTTGTGAAAAACTGCTTTCCTGTTACACAGGCCCATATCGCGTGATACGCAAAGTGACCGATGTCACCTATGAAATCGTTCTAGCCACGCCCTGTACGTCCTCCGCTGTGACAACCAGTGACATTGGCTACGTTGCCCGACCGAAGCCCTACAACTCCCCATGCACCTTGCATATTTAACAGCACCGTGACGGTGCTTTTGCCGCCGGGGGGTAATATTACGATATCATCGAGCGATGCGCAAGAGACGAGCCAAAGCGAGAACGACGAACAAGTTGGCCGGTGCCCTTGGCACGAGCGAGTGTCAGCCTGGCTGACTGGCTCCAGTGTAAATAGCGTGTAAATAGCATCTTTCGTCTTTGTCTTTCCACACGTAACTATATATATATATATATATATATATATATATATATATATATAGGGGTTTTCTTCAAAGTTCAGCACGCAGGACCCGACGTAACATACGCAGGAAAGAGAGGACGAACTTTTTGGAAGACGTCTTTTTACTTAACGTTTTCGGCTGGTGGACCAGCCTTCGTCAGAGTACAGTAACGCATGTACAACACATACACAGTTTTAAAGGCACCGTATCACGAGCAGAAGGCGCGCTATCTACACTGACTAGACAATACACTGCGCATCATAAATCATTATCATTGCGCATTATAAATGATTATTCATGACAGGCATTTTGGAATATACAAAAAATGATATCCAGATGTGTTCATACAAACATGACTCTCAAGTAAGTGCCAGCGGTTACAATGGTTATGTGTAGTGAAAACAAAATGACTTACACATGCAGATACAAAGGCGTGATGTTTAGCACATGGCATCTCTAAGTGTAACCTCGAATTATCTAAAAATTGATATGTTAAGCGTACAACTTCGAACCACAGCGACATACGTAAAAAAAGCCACATGTAAAATAGGAGACAGAAAAAAGCGCTGAAATCATGTGCGTACACTGTGTGGGAAGTGTATATTTGTGCTCAATCTAAAGTTAGACAGGTTAGTTTTCCTTTGTTTTCATTTATTCCAGACAAGACAGTGTTAAATTTGTGAATCAGGTAAGATTCGCGAAGCTCGCGGTCATGGTTGGTGCGGAATCCAGATTCGAGTGTTGTTACTTTGAGATTATTAAATGAGTGGCCCGGCATGTTAACATGTTTCGAGAGTGGTAGATTTGGTTGGGATTTGGCATGTGACCTGTGGTTGTTAAAACGGATCCTGAAAGGTGTTTCAGTCTGGCCTATGTATTGCATGTGGCAAGTGCCGCACTCGAGCAAGTAAACTACGTTATATGAATCACAGTTGAAACTGCCTTTAATAGTGAACATGAATTGGCTGGCTGTACTGGTGGCAGTCAATGTAGGCGTTATATGAGCGCAGACTTTGCAACGTGGTTTATTACAGCGGCTGCAACCGGTCGAGTTAGAAGTGGTGATTTTTGAAGACGTTAGTATGTCATCTATATTTTTCGAACGTCTGTACACGACACGAGGTGGCTCAGGAAAAATGGCTTTTAACCTGTCGCTTTGGGTAAGAATGTTATAGTGTTTGCGGAGTATGCCTGAGACATTAGGGTTAGATGCGGAATGTGTGAGTATCAAATTAGCCGACTGAGAGCCACTGGGCTTGTTTCTGCCTTTAAGAAAGTCCATCCGGTCATATCCTGCCGCTCGGTGTATCGCGTCATCGATCATCTTCTCTGGATATTTACGGTTGAGAAGTTTCTTTTTGAGTTCCTGGCAACAAGAATTAAAATCGCCTTCTTCAGAACATATGCGCTTAAAGCGCTGTGCCTGGCTATATGGAATCGCAGTCTTACAATGACGCACGTGGCTGCTTTCAAAATGAAGAAATTGATGATTATCAGTTGGCTTTTTGTAGAGTTTTGTGATTAGGCGTCCATCGGCAATGGTAATCGTGACATCAAGGAAGTCTACAGATGACGGTGAGTAATGATGTGTGAATTTGATAGCGGGATGTGCCTGGTTGAATGCCGCAATGAAGTTTAGGAGTTCCGTTTCGCTATGCGTCCAAATACAAAATATATCGTCGATGTAGCGCTTAAAGTAGATCGGTTTTAGTCGTACACTATTAAGGAACGCGTCTTCGAGCACTCCCATAAAAACGTTCGCATAGTTGGGGCCTATTTTAGTTCCCATCGATGTTCCACTGATTTGTACATAATGAGAATTATTAAATTCGAAGTTGTTAAACTCGAGAACTAACTTAAGCAGAACCTCGAGGGTTGAGCTATCAATCGGGCTATTACATTGGAGGTGTTCATAGGATTTCAAGACAGCCTGAATGCCATCCCTATGGGGAATATTCGTGTAGAGGGAAGTGACATCCATCGTTAGCAGAAGCGAGCCTTCGGGAACGGTTAGATCTATTATGTCATTAAGAAAGGCATTAGTATCCTTAATGAAGGAAGAAAATGTGGCTGGAATAAATTTGATTAGACTGTCGACGTAACGAGAGATGTATTCTGTCACTGTTCTGATGCCGGATACAATGGGACGGCCTGGATTACCTGGTTTATGTATCTTGGGCAGCAGGTAAAAGCGCCCGGCTATTGGACTAAGTGGGATCAAGGAGCGTGCTGTTTTATCGTCGATCTTCTTTTATCGTCGATTTTTTTATCGTCGTTTTATCGTATTATATATATATATATATATATATATATATATATATATATATATATATATATATATATATATATATATATATATATATATATATATATATATATATATATATATATAATTGCAAACGAATTGGCCCGCATTTCATTGTAAACTGTTACATAGCCGAAATGTTGCACTTCAATGATCATTCAACAATTTAACGTGGCCAGCGACGTTTTTTGCCTGTTGCCAACATTTCCATTAGATAATAAATAAACAACATTCGACTGGGAGGAAACTTGGGTGCAGATCTTTGAGTGAAACACATTGCAGGGGAGGTCTCGAGCGTATAGCGACCTGAAATTCAAGTGACGGAATGTGTAAGGGTCTGGCGATCTCGAAGCATCAGCAGACAGCGACTTTCAACGCGATAATTTATCCCCGGTACTCATACCCCGTTGCATCTTGTGGTCTTCGTAGGGGTGTCCTTGCCACCGTGGTCTTGCTAATGGCGGCTGGGACCATAGCGGACGCTTACGCATCCGACCACGCGAAAGCGAAAGGTGAGCGTATGACGCCAACATATTGTCCTGTTTGGATTAAGGAGAATAAGGTTTCTAACTACCTCGGGTACTAGAGTCTGCAACAAAAAAAAATGCTGTTGTCTACGTTTATCTTATTCTTAACTTTAAGCTACTGTATTTGAGCTCATGAAATTCAGAAATGGTGGTTTTCCTGTGATGCAGTTATGCCAATTTTGCCTATAACAGTATTGGTAAAGGGCAAGCCTTGGTGCTTCAGAGTAAAATATGAAAGCTGAAAACTATATTAGACGCAGAGATCCGCCCACCCCTGTCTTTCGAACAATGACCTGGGGTGGCATTCATGAAGCTTTTTGTTCACAAGTGGTGTTCGCCATTGGTCGTCCGTCTTTGTTAATTCTATGTCCAACATCACGACTGGCTGGTATCTCCCCTTACGAATACTTGCAGACACAACTTTTTGCGAATACGGGTACCTGTTGTGCTCACATGGTACCATTTGTGCTACACCTTATGGCGCCGTCGGAAAATACAGGATATACGAAGCACGCGTCCAATAGTGCGGAGCTAGCAGGGAATTCTGAATAAAGATATATTGCCTACGGGACACGCGAGCGCTACTCGATTTCGGATGCCATAATCATACCGCTGTAGTTCTCAAAGTCAAAACTTTTTGCTGCACGATCTCCAAGTCCTCGTTTTTTCCTAATGTCTGCCTCCCTATCTTCAGGGGAAAATAAATTGCTGCCGCTCATTATGTATCTGAAGTCATCTAACATAGAGAAGTAGAAGTTCATGCTCCGGGTAAATGTGATTTTACGCCATGCTCAAGCTAGGACAGTAAAGTATCTGAATTACTCAGCTCCGTGCGTTATACGGTATACGCCATGCAAATATGCGATGTCATCTGCATCGATCCAATTCAGGAAAACGGCGGATTTCGTAGTCGCTGCTGGTAAGATGTACCTCGTGCTAATAACGTGCTTATTGAAGTCATTCCACGTATTTGTCAGAGGAGATACTTTGCCACAGTAGATCAACGAGGGCATTGTGCTCATAACCCTGCGCGGAAATGAAGTGCCGCGTCTCACGCACGGTTATTCTTTTTCTTTTCTTTTTTTTTACTTACCAGCGTCATTCACACGGTAAGCGGAAATGGCGTGCCGACAAGCGTGAACTGGAATCCCCGGTTCGACATGTCTTTCAGGGAGCTAGTTGTTTTTATTGATTTCATTTTTAGCCACTGCCCCCCCCCCCCCCCCTGAGAGTCGAACCGGGTAAAAGTCAATTCTAGTTTCATTACAGAAGCTTTTCAACATGAGAACGACTGCTCTGTCCGGTACGTACTCACTGTTCGATAGAGTGCACAGCAGCATAATAACACTGTAAAGCACTCGCTGCACGTGATTGGCTACAAGACAGTCCAGTTACAAACACCGCTCGCCTGACCAGAGTTTCGTGATGGCCTCTTCTGCAACAGCGGCCGTGAGAGTCCTGCGGAGCTTCTCCGTGCCGGCCAACCTCAAGTTACTTGCGTCAACCGCCCAGAAGACGTCGGGCTCCTACAGGCTCCGCTTCATGCATGGAATTCGCGCCATCAGCATCTACTACGTTGTCTTCGGCCACTCTGGTTCTGAATACTCATTCGCGAGCGGTGAGTGCCGCAGAGAGTGCACGACGCGTTGCGCATACTGTTTGAGCTTTTTCACTGTGATTGTGGCAGGCCATGCTTTCAAGCTCAAATGCGGCAAGAACGGCCACTCAACTGCTTCGTGAACTCGTTTATGGGCACGCTGGGCCCTGAACTCGTTTCCGAGTTTACCCTCAAAGCAGCTATAGTACATGCATAGCCACGATGGTCAGCGGGATGTTACAGCTGCGAGGTTCAATGTCCTTTGTCTTGCTTTCCTTTTTTGCGTGCCATGCATTCCATTTGGAGCGCCTTTGTGTTTTGAACATAAAGTTTGTATAAATATAAGTCCGAGTGGGAACGTCTTCAGCTGTTTTCGAATTTGAAATGAATTTTATGGGACGGCATTTCACCCACATCATCAAAATACTGAGATTGATGTAATATGGAGTAAATGTTCCAATGCAGAGAGTTGTTGTTGTTTTTTTTACTTATGCCGGTTTGTACGCTTCCGAACAACGCTCCTAGTTCTGCTTAAAGCATTTCCGTTGAGTACACATATAGATAGCTATATTTGCAATAAATACAAGGGGAGGGTGCGGTTACCTTAAATACTAAGGTGAATCTTTGAAGAATCAGAAATGAAAGACGATGATACTCTAACACAATGGACTAGTCGTCCACAGCAACATGACTGTGCATGCGCATGCTTTTGATGTCTAATCAATACACATGGCGAAAAGAAGGACGCTACCATGCACAGGGAACCCGTCACGTTAATGGGGGGATCACTTCGGTTGCTTAAGCTATTCGGTGGGCCGGGTTCCACAAACGAACATGACTCCGTGTCACCGAATGTCGTCACACAAGGACGCCGGACATGAGCTGCGATAGGCGCGATTTGCTGCAGGTTAAGCTACGTCGCGTGCGTCCGCGGAATTCGTTCCGTGGTGTGAATCTTACGGCGACAGTGAGGAGCTCGTCACTGCCGCAAGTCTCGGAGCGTTATGCATGATATACAAGATGATTGTGATGTGGTTCGGCTGCGCACCTTGCGTCTAAATCACATAGCTTTTCTTTCGTGACATTTTCCATTGGCCGACTCACTATCTATATGTCCAGCATCGGGATTGGCTGAAATTTTCTCTTACACGAACAACTCTAGCGCGATAGGTTTCTGTGAATGCGGGGCCCTTGCCACTGGCGAAGCAGCATCAGAACTTTTCACAGAGGCTTTGCGCCTTGCCTCTTGGCGGTAGATATTTGACTGAAACAGAAGGTTCATCGCCGATTTTTTTAATTCATTGCTATTAGATTAACGTTTAGAACTTATGTCATTCGTAGTGTTACGATAGCGAAGAACCAGCACCCATATTCAGAAAAAAACCTCTTACTGTATCATTTTTTTCTAAGAGGAAATTCCTGCCAATCTTGATACTGGACATTTTATGAGCGAAGGCGGTCGGCCAATAGTAAAGAACATTTGCGATTGAAAAGCTTTGTTGGAGTTCGGCCCCAGAATTCAGCTTCAGTGTCTAACTACAAAACAACGAGAGCAGCTAAAGTTTTTCCCTGATGCTCCGCGAGGTAGGGCATTTGATCCAGCCCATTTGGATGACAGTCTCGTGTGATGTGCTAATGACCCCGAATTGAATCGCCTTTGTTCCCAGCATTTGCGCCTCCGCTGATGCGTAGCTCTCTCGCGCAGGTGGGACGATGTTGCAGCTTTCGTACTTCGACCGGTACGACTCCACGCTAGCGGCGGTTGGCTTCATGGCCGTGGATACCTTTTTCTTCTTGAGGCACGTGAAACAGTGGCACTTCCGCCTCCGTTTAGCCTAAAGACACGGATGATTTTATATCTTAGGGTGGTCCCGTATTTTCAGATGGCTCATTCTGTTACAACTTGTTCCTTCTGATAACCTTTGTTTTTATGAATGAAATAGTTTTTTTTTTCTGATAAGGTAAGTCGTAAATATTTTTTGTTGTTTCGCTAAATTGTTGTTATACGTGATAACAAGTATTTTTATTGAACCCATAACGAATCTCAACACTCTACGCAAGCTTCTACACACACAAAAAAAAATATCATCTCACAAGAAGAGCGTTTTTTCTCATCACGACGATTATGCGGTTTTCGTGGGCTAAAATAAGCACTGGGCTTTTCGTGAACTACGCATAATTCTTTCCGTTATGCATTAAAGCATGCGAGATATATCGAATTTCAATTGAGATCAAGTATAGTGTAATAATGAATTGCTGAAATTTGACTTACGGCCAGGAGCAGTGTCCAAACAAATACTTCGACTAATGCAGCGAGTTCCCTTCATCAGAAGATCGAAGGAATGCTTTAGGTTTTTATAGTTGAATGACACCGTTCTCTCTTTTCTTGTCTCTCTCTCTCTCTCTTAGCATGTAATGCACGTACGTTTAATTAATGACGCTTCGGTCGAGCTCTCGCAGATTCTCGTGGCTAAAATTGTATATTCTCGTTGATGTCAGCTATCGCTGGGGAGATAATGATAGTATAGGAAAATGTGCAAGAAAACATTGCAAGCCCAAAATGGTTTGCGCACACGTTTACAGAACTTTCTGCGCTTGCGTATACTGGATATTTTTTCACTTATGCTACAACTAAACTGTTGAACAACTCGCAAAAGCAATTCCGCGTGCTACTCCGGCTGCAGCTGTGCATGTGGCGGCTGCGCGCTGTCACGCAGCCGGCGTTGGGGGCAGAGTCGTCGTCGGGCTTATGTGCGTGCTGCGTCTTCTCGGCGCTCGGTTTGCGTTGAATCCATAGGCAGCACGAAGGTCACTTCGCTCGCTGCTGCTGAAGCGTTTCCTCGCGTCACTGTTTTGACAGCGAGTGTCGACGATCATCGAGTGTGATGTGTTCAAGTATGCTGTGCGCACTGAAATCATGCTTGTTAAATTAGTTAGCAACCGAATATTTACCTTGATCCACCCGATAAAAGCACTACCCTTGCTTCGTATGGCTGTCTGCTAATTTGCTATCGCAATCGATACTTCGCCTTTTGGGTGAAACTGCTATTTTTTTTATTTAAGCCCTCGCTGATGAGGGGTATAATGACCGCGATATAGGCAAAAGAGGGCTAGACATTAAAATTTTCATTCCTCACGTTGCACTTTGAGCATGCGGCGGGGTACTTGAGGTCATCTTCATCAAACGGGCCCATTCGCCGTTGGGCCCGGACATAGCGATAATAACAATTTATAACTATAACTATAACTATACTATAACTATACTATAGTATATATATATATATATATATATATATATATATATATATATATATATATATATATATATATATATATATATATAACTATAACGTATACTTACCATCTCGAACAAAACAAAAATCTGCATCTGGCTGTAAATGTAAATCTTTCACTGTCACGTCTGCTTTTGGACAAGGGAGTTAGCGGGCTCTCTTTCTTTTTTTTTTGTTTAGCGAACACTGAAACTTGGCGTTGGCTGCAGTACAAAAGCTCACCAAAAAAAAAATCCCGTTAGCGCAATAGCACACCATATTTTGCAACCAAGATACAGGACATGCAGAGAGTGCCATAACGAACCCCAGCCCATTTCCACGGTTCCGTTCTGCAACACTCGTAATGACGTTACACACGTGAGACTTAATCGTGGTAGCTATACATTATATGAGGCTTTCGGCAAATAACTAGCCGATCACGAGTACATCACAACCCGACGCTACTTCTTCGAGGCATTTTACCCGTGGATAAAATACTTTCCTCACTTTACAGAAGTTTCCACAAGATAGTCATTTAGCGACAAAGGAATGACACTTGCGCAAAATGTTTCACCTCTGTAACTCAATAACTTACTCTGCTTACTGCCACCTGTACTAAGTGGGTAAATATATCCACGGGTACAATGCCTCGTGCGAACGGTCGCTGGTGATCATCTGCTCAGCCATACGTTGTGCAGCCATCCCTTAATTTTCAGCGCCTATCAAAACTCGTATCTATTCAACGTTCTGTAAGACACCTGCTGCTCGGATTAAGGTAGCGCGTTCAATTTCTCGTTATGGTGATTGCGTTGTGTTGCAGGAGGCGTTACAATAACCTGTGTACTGAGATCTCTTTGCGCGTTGAAGAACCTAAGCTCTGAAGTAGTTTCGAGATTAAGACTCAACCGCTTGACCAATTGAAGACTCTGAAGCCAATGTTGCCATCAATGACATGCGTCCGCAGTTTTAGCTTTGAGCGTCGGATTATTTTTTTATCTGCGCTTTTCTAAGTCTTTACGCCACGTAATTTTGAAACTCTATCATTGTCTTTTGCAGTGGCTATATACTCTCGTACACCATCAATGGCACAAAAAATGCACGTGGAATCAAGTCGGCCGTGGTTATTGCGCTTCGACGATGGTACAGGTATGTACAAAGAAAACAAAACGACATTTCGTTGCCGTGTTTTTGCTTCCATAACTGCCGCGAAAGTTTGAGCAAAAGTGGGCCGCGATTTTCGCGCTCAGGTAGCGCCTAGTGTTCACATTACAGCCAGACCGAGATTTCGCACTGCTGTGGTAAATATAAAAGCGTTCGCATTAAATGGGAATGATTACGAGTTATATTAAAGGATGCCTCTCCCTTGGCTTCACTTTATATACTAAGGTGAGTGTTCAGTGCGCTTGTGAGCGCTCAAGGTTGAATCGAAGATCCGCTTCACATTTCACAAAATCCTAGTGGCACAACTCCTCTTAAAGTCAGTTCTTATTGCTGCAATTCTGAAAAAGTACTTGCTTGCACAGATTGCACGGACTAATGCTCGCACCAGCAGCTCCATATACGAGGAGTTGCTAGTAAAGTTCTTGCGTTGACCAGAAAGAAGAGAGCTAGAGTTATAAAATAGCACATTTACTGAACATATTCTCCACTGAGACTGACACACTTAATACAGCGCCGTTGCAGTTTTTCTAGACAGTTCATATAGAAGCCCTTTCGCTGGGCCTCAAACCAGCTCTGAGCAACATGTTTCACGTCAGAAATGCCCTCAAAACGTTACATCTTCTGGTGTTTCTTCAGGTTCGAAAATAGATTATAGTCCGAAGGGGCCACGTCAGGTGAGTAGGGGGCATGGCGGACCAACAGGAAACCGAGAGCGTTCACTTTGGAAGCCACAGTGTTGTAAGTGTGCACAGGTACATTGTCATGTGAAAAAAAAAAGGAGTGGATCCCATTGGTCAACTTTCAACAACGTTTCGTCTTAATTGCTTCCTTCAGCCGATCCAGGAGGTTAGCATAACATAGGCCGGTAATAGTAGAGTTCCGAGGTAAGTAGTCAACCAATAGAATACCGTTTTTGTCGCAGAAAATCGATATACCATGTTTTTTAGGCTGGTTTCTGGGAGCGGAACTTTTTCGGCCAAGGGGACCCACTGTGGCACTATTGCTTGTATGTTTCTTGGTTTCGGGATCATAGATGTGGCGCCAGGTTTCATCCCCCGGTCGCTAAACTAGCCAAAAAGTCAGTATGCAGCATGGAGGAAGGAAACTGAGGAGAGGCCCTACCCCCTCCGCGCACTAGGAGAAAAGTGTGAACGCATAATATACACGAGGTTAAACAAATTTTTAAATGCTCATAATATAATATGTAAACAACAATATGGATTTCAGGCTGGCAAATCAACGGAGACAGCACTGCTATTCATAAAGGACCGTATTTTGGAAAACTTTGAACAAAAACTATATACACTGGGTATTTTTCTTGACTTCCGAAAAGCCTTTGATTCTATTAAACATGAAATTCTTATGGAAAAACTGCGAAAGTATGGTATCAGAGGAATAGCACATGAACTGATAGACAGTTATCTCAAAGGAAGAAAACAATACACTAATATGAATCAATTTCTGTCAGATATATGAATAATTAAGTACGGTGTACCGCAAGGATCTATTCTTGGGCTTTTGTTATTTATTTTATACATCAATGACCTCGTTAACATCCCCCTGACACCTGATATTATCCTTTACGCGGATGACACTAATGTCTTCTTTTCTGGTTCAAATCTAGCCTCACTTGAACAACATGCAAATTAGTGGCTGAGTCAGCTACAGATCTGGTTAAACAACAATGAATTTGACTTAAATATAAAGAAAACACAATATATTATTTTCCGTCCCAAAAATACGCCCTTGAATCATCACGTCCAACTACAGATCTATAATACCAATCTATTGCCAACAAATTCTTGCCGCTTCCTGGGCGTCTGTTTCAAATATGACTTAACATGGACAGATCACGTGGATCAGGTCCGTTTGAAAGCATCTAGGTCCATCGATTTGTTGCAACGCGTAAAATATCTTTTACCTCTGCGCTTGAGAAAGCAGATTTATTTTTCCGTAGTTCACTCCTACTTTGTGTGCTGTCAGCTAGTTTGGGGTACATGTAACAAATCAGATTCAGACCGCCTTTTCTCGCTTCAGTTCAGGGCGTTGAAGACGGTATTCCATTCTGCACTTGTTGTCAAAGAATCCCTGTACGACGCAGTTAAGGTACTGCCGTACTATCAACTTTACAGCTTCTCATTGGCTGTACTCATTTTTCATTACATTAAGCAAGATTTTACATCCTTCCTCACTAAGTACTTAAACAGGAACCTTACCCATAACTTGCGCACTGTATCTATGGTTTGGTCAAAGCCACGCACAAATTATGGTACTCAGATCATAGACAACCAAATAGTTACACTCTGTAACACTTATCCTTCAATGATCAACTGCATAAATGATTGCCAAACCCTTTCTCTATTTAAAAAAAAATGAAAATGATGCTTTCTTCTCCGGCCTCTTTTGCTTAGAATTGTACCTTTCTTTTATTTTGAGCAAGTGCTATTTGAATGATTCTCTACATCATTGTTTCCGTGAATTAGAATGATGAATTCAATGTATAATATTAAATCATAGGATAATTTGTCATATGTGACACAGCTTTGTATTTCTGAACTTCCACTGATTTCTTTGACTTTGCGATGTAGTGAGATCTGCAGAATGCAGTATTTTCTCGTGCCGACCTGCTGTCATAATGTGATCCCGAGGTGAAGACCCTGTCAGGAGGCATTGTTGCCTCCTTTTGTCGCGCCTCGTGGACACCCTGTACCATCTATGTATGTCCGAATAAACTGAATTGAATTGAATTGAAGTGACGTAGTACGTCCTCCTCTTTTTTGCAGATTTTTTGTTTCTTTGCCGTAGCGGTCACGCCTTTCGGACCACAATGGCGGCTTTGTTTTGGTTATGTGCGCTCACGCGTGTTGCTCCGTAGGTTTCGTACCGTGGCAAAGGCGCCGTGCGGGCAAGTTTGCGTAGGTCTCCGTGTTTTGTTGCGCTGCGTTATCTGAACCGTGCTCTCCCGGTTGTTGCTGTGGCCAGGTGGGACAGGCGGAACTAAAATTCGTGAAATGAACACGCATGCAACGCTGTACGCAATGTACCGCGCCACGGCAATGGCTACGGACGAAGGAATATCCGCGGGAAATTTTGCCCTTTTTCGCGGAATCATGCTAACGCTGCTGCTTAGTATTGCTGCATGGTAGAGTGTATAAGCGCGACTGGACGAGGACGTAGAAAGAAACAGATACACAGACGCGTCCTCGTCCAGTCGCGCTTATACACTCTACCATGGATTCTAACCAACTAGCCCGCCAACGTGTTTGAACCAAGTTCATTAGTATTGCTGCGGAGCGCGCGGGTCCGAGCAGCACGGTTGCGCGCAGCGCGGTGTGGTTTCGCGAGAAATGTAAACAAGAGAGGAGAGCTGGCCCGATAGGCGGAGCAACGCCATGAGCAACGCCAACTTCCGGCTTCACTTTAGCTTCACAATAAGTGACGTCAGGGCCTCTCCTCAGTTTCCTTCCTCCGTGGTATGCAGCTTCAAAATGGACCAAAATAGGCCAAAATGGCTTTTGATGCTTCAACTTGTTCCTCCATCTGACAAATGTTCTAACATTTCGGCACCCATTTCGTCGATAGTTGCACAAAGCTAGAATACTGGAGATGACAAGCCGAACACGCTCCTGTGATATGCCCAATATCTGGGCCATTTTGCCTACGGATATTCACCGCTCCTCAATAATCAGTTCATGGAAGGCATCGCAGGTTGCGGGGTCAGTTGAGGTTTGGGCGGCACTCACTGTGGGGCTCATCTTCAACGGTGAAATGCCCAGTCTTAAAAACTAGATATTGAGCTTGAGATATCGAGATATGTTTGTGATATGTCAGTGTGAATGTCCTTTGTTGATTTTCCTTGGAGAAACAAAAGCTTGGTGATGACCCGTAACTCCAACGACATAAAACATGCGTGTGCCTCTGCCAACACAGTTTCTGATTGAAAGATTAAGAAAGACAGCTTTAAGAATCATAAACGTCTGATATTCACAGAGTTACATACTAAGATGTTAGGCTGTCATACACCCGCCCCCCAATAATTCTTCTATTTCATATGGAATGTGGGGGGGGGGGGGGGGGGACAGAGCTAGGAACTTGTTAGCACCCCATCAATTCCGGACAGAATTTATTTCTCCAGACTGTCCAGATAAAACGTCTTCCGTTTTCTTAAGGACATCTGACTTGTACACATTACAGAAAAAAATAACCGCTAAAAAATTAAAATCATTTCATTCCAGAATGTAACTAATTACAGTGACCGATTAGTGCCCGACGAAAGTGATCGAGGAATTAGTTAAAAGTAATGGATATATTCGACGTTACAGTGCTGCCAACTTTTATTGCCATTAAAAAACCAGAATAAATCAAACGAGCTGGTCTGGCTCTTTAACTGCGTGCGCTGCAACTCTCCATTTCGTTTTAACTGACAATTTCTTTCAGAATCTTCAATTAAAGATACATAAAATTCTGGAATGCCAAAACAACGATATCCTTGTGAGTCACGCCGTAGCGGGGGCCTTCGGAATAATTTTGTCCGCCTGGGGTTTTTTAACGTGCACGCAATGCACGGTACACGAGTGTTTTTTACATTTAGGCCCCACCGAAACGCGGCCGCCGCAGCCGGGATTCGATCCCGTGCCCTCGGACTTAGCAGCGCAACAGCAAAGTCACTACGCTGTTTTACTACCCCGGCGGGTAGTGAAAAAAAAGCAAGAGATCTGTTAAAGAACTAGTTAACAATGTAACTGATAAGAAGTAACTTATTACATTATTATTACAGTCCGAAACAAATAAAGGTTCAAATCACATGGTTTGTAATTTCCTGCCTTCACTTCTCATCAGCGATCGCCTCGTAATCTGGTGGCATTTGAAACCTTCAGCCCATTAATTTTTTCGTCGTTGGGTACAGACAGTACAGCAGTACGCCGAGACGTAAATATATATTTTAAACCATTTTGGTCGGCGTATGCATTATCGGACCAAAATCGCCGACCAGCCAGCTGGCTGGCTTGGCAGCCTGCAGGTAGCGAGAACAAGAAAATTGAAGAGGCTCAATGTGTCCTCGCGAATAAAGTGAAAGTAAAAAAAAATAAGAACGTAGTTACTTTTGCTGACTTTAGTGCTTTGACGTGGATACTTTAGCGCAGGTGAAAAAAATGTTGATATTCTTTTCTGTGACACGACGGCACAAATGAACCACCACAAAAGCTTCGTCTCATCGGACCTCGCTGCGTGCTTTGTCAACTTGTCTGATAGTGTGTTGATTTCCCTTGTCTCGTTGTGTGGTCCGATGTATGACTTTAGAAAACCGAATGCACCTTTGGCGTGAAATATTTATAACAACATTAAACCTGCAAAGTTCTGGAATAGAACAACTATAACATGACTTTGAAAATGTCAATGCACCTTTCACATCAAATGTTTATGAGAACTTTATACCCATAAAGTTTCAGAATTGAAATCCACGCGCTCGGTAGATTCCGCGGCCTCCGCGAGATGCCGCGACGAGCCCGCTCGCCATCAAAACGCCCTTGAAACTTTATGCTTGGATAGGGCTTGTTGCGTTATGTCACTCCAGGTGCATGGGCGTTGCCACGAAATCCGGCCCGAGTTCGCAATGTTCGCGCTGAAATGTCTTTGTCTTTACGAGCGTGAAAAAGACATTCCAGACAAAAACCAGAATGATTTCCTGCACCGAGGGTTGTTTTGGTCGGCGGTGCATGACAGCACGAAAAAATTTCGGGGGGGGGGGGGTGAAGCCCCATACCCCCCCCCCCCCCCACCCCTGGCTACGCCCCTGCCAGTGGCCCCAGTAGCACATACCCAGTCACACGCACGTACTCAGTGGCTCGAGGTGTACATGTATACACAGTGGCACATACACCCAAGTTGGCGTTAAAACGGTTTAGCTGAAGAGCGGCACATAGCCAGCGGCAAATGCTCAAGTTGGTGTCACAGTGGTTCATCGAAAAGTGGCACATCCTTAAGGTACACATTCAGTAGACCCAGTGCTATACACCCAAGTTGGCGTCGAAGATTCTCGGGACCTGAAAGCCAAAGTGCAAACAATAACAACACAACATGGCAGGATAAAACCAATTAAACGTATGGCAGTGGAACTGCAGAGGGTATCGGAGGAAGCAGGGCCTCTTAGAGCAGTTCATTAACACTAAAGGAGCACAACCAGACATAATCATGCTACAGGAAACCAACATAACACCCACGCTAAGGGGATACACGTGCCAAGAGAGCGGAAGGACCGCAACCCTCATTAGCAATAAGATAGTAACCATAGCACACAAGGAGATTGAGGGGACAAAAATCGAATACGTGATCACAGAAATCATACCCAAAAAGAAATACAAAGGGAGAAGCACGTTCATAATAAACCTATATAGCCCCGCTAGACAAAAATATGGAGATTTCGAGAAGCTGTTTGCCGAAGCAGACAAACTAGCCAGATCGAACACACTCATCATAGCAGGGGACTTTAATGCCAAAAGTCCGAACTGGGGCTACCAGAAGGCAGAACGAAAAGGACAAAAGATAAGTGACGCGGCGGAAAGGATCAGATGTGAGCTACTCACAGACTAAAACCAACCTACGCGACTAGGGAATAGCGTAAGCCCAGATACCTGCCCAGATCTAACCTTTGTGAGAGGAGCAAGCCAGGTCGAATGGGAGAACACGCTAGAAAACCTAGGCAGCGATCACTACATCATAAGAACGTCAATAGAGGCAGGAACAATCAAGAGAAAGATAGGATTGGCCCATTTAACAGATTGGGACGCGTTCAGACAAGGAAGTCAACAACTAAAGGGAGAGATCACATCCATCAAGGAAAGGTGTCGGCAGCTCAAACAAATACAGGAAACATATACGCATGAAATAGATAGGACGGAGCAAGTACCGGAGGTGGACAAACGTCTGCTTGGGCTATGGGAAGCGAGACGTGGGCTCACTAAAAGATGGAAAAGACAAAAGCTTAACAAGAAACTCAAAAAGAAAATAGCAGAAATCACAGCAAAAGCAGAGGAATATGCAACGCAACTGGCCAGGCAAAGCTGGCAACAGTTTAGCAGTTCGCTACAAGGTACGCTCAACACGGCCAAAACGTGACGCATTCTGAAAGCATTAATGGACCCAGGGAAAACAAAGGCAGAGAGCAACAAGGCAATCCAGAGGCTGATTCACCAGTACGATGGTACCGAAGAGCAGCTAATGGAGGCCTTGAAAAACAAATGCTACGGACAGGAAAGACCCGAAGAATATAAAGGGGAATATCAGGGGGAAGAAAACGCAGATATGGACAGGCCAATCACACGAGAAGAAGTGAACGCAGCTCTGGGGTCCCTAACCAAAAACACAGCACCGGGAGCTGACAAAATTAAGAACTCCCTCATTCGCAACCTAAGCGAGGAGGCGATATATCAATTAACAATCTACTTAAACAAATTGTGGAACGAGGGAACGATCCCGGAGGAATGGAAACACGCCGAGGTCGTAATGATCCCGAAGCCAGGAAAGAAACTACAGATAGAAAACCTAAGACCAATCTCCCTCACCTCGTGCTTGGGAAAGTTATACGAAAGAATAATCACAAAGAGAATACAGCAACTCATGGAAGGGAAGGAACTGTATCCGCACAGTATGTTTGGCTTCCGAGCAAAGCTATCAACCCAGGATGTCCTCCTATAGATTAAGGAAGAGGTCCTAAGCAAAGCACCAAAGACAGGAGAAAACATCATAATGGCACTAGACATCAAGGGAGCCTTCAATAATGTCAGCCACACGGCAATAATGGAAGGGCTTCAAAACATAAATTCTGGGAAGAGGACTCATGACTACGTGAGAGCCTTCCTAGCAAAAAGAACGGCCACAATAGGACTAGGGGATATAAGAAGCGAAACCTTTGTCACCCCAAGCAAAGGTACGCCACAGGGCTCAGTCATTTCACCCATACTGTTTAACATTGCGATGCTTGGCCTGGCCAGGGAACTAGGCGAAATCGAGGGCATACGACATGCAATGTATGCGGACGATATCACAATATGGGCCAACCAAGGAACGCTAGCACAAAAGCAAGAGAAACTGCAAGAGGCAGCAAACCGCGTAGAAAACTATGTTAAGGCAAGAGGCCTGGCTTGCTCCACAGAGAAATCGGAAATTCTCAGAATTGGAAAGAACCCCACCAAGGCCGAAATCGAAATAAACTTAGAGGGCCAGCTTATAGCGGAAAAGAACATGATAAGAATTCTAGGAATGTGGCTGCAAAGCAGCGAAAAATGCAGTCACACAATTAGCTTACTCCAAAAATCGACAGATCAAGTAAGCAGGATGATTACGAGAGTTTCAAATAGAAGACATGGCATGAAAGAGGCAGACACGATCAAGTTGGTTAAAAGTTTAGTGGTCAGCAGAGTCACATACTCGCTACCTTACCACTTGATGAACAAGGTAGAAAGAGAACAAGCAGAAACCATACTAAGGAAGGCGTACAAAACGGCACTGCACCTACCGAGGAATACTTCAAACGACAAGCTACTGCAGCTAGGAATACACAACACGTTCAGCGAGCTGGCAGAAGCGCAACTAAACACACAAATAGCGAGACTTTGGCAGTCGGCTACAGGAAGAATGCTCCTAAAGAGACTAGGATACGATACGAAAGGGGTAATAGATCGAGAGGCAGACATCCCAGACAACATCAGACAAACCCTCAGAATAAGTCCAATTCCACGCAACATGGATGCGAACCTACACGCAGCCAGAAGGCAGGCAAGGGCAGATTACGTGGAAGGCCACCTGGCAACACAGGAAAACACGGTGTACACGGATGCAGGGCTATACCCGTGGGACAAGCACACTAGTACACACAGAGTAGCTACGGCTGTAGTAGACTACATGGGAGAGACAATCAGCTGCGCAACCATAAGGAATTGCACGGTAGCGGAGGGGGAAGAGGTCGCCATAGCGCTTGCAGCGACCGAAGGCTACCGAAGTAACAGATCACTGACCATATTAACAGACTCCAAAGCTGCATGCAGGCATTACATGCAGGGGAGAGTCTGTAAAGAGGCCCTGCGAATCCTCCTCGGAGCAGGAACCCTCGGAAATAAAGCGACACACAAACTTTTCTGGATACCGGCCCATACCGGGATAGAAGGGAACGTGAGAGCAGACAGTCTAGTTCGCGAGATCACATGCCGAGCTGGACAGATAGAGCCTCTCGAGAACCCTACAACGGTGGAGCCGACGTGTGCGGAAATATTAAACTACTATAGAGGGCACAGAATCAAATATCCCACGCCACACACACTACTTACACAACAGGAAGCAGCCGACTGGAGAAGGCTACAAACCGGAACTTTCTATAATCTACACATATTAATGGTATCTTCGACTGGTCGCCTGTATGCCCCGAAGCAGAGTCGGGTAGATCGGGCGTTTGCCGAGCTCAAAGGTAGAGGACAAGCGCGCAAGCCGAACGTGCGATTCGCTCTCGGAGGATGAAATTGCCGATGCGAAACCACGTGACTACTGCCAACGTCCGATGATTCGCCTATCCAGAGCTCCCGGCACTGCCAGAAAAACCGGCAGACGTGCCGGCAGGCCGAGCGTTCATCGAGACGCCAGCATGCAGTGGCCTAGGTTGCCACTGCATGCTGGCAACCTAGGCCAGCATGCAGTGGGTGGGCCGTCGCCAACAGCAGCGACGCGGCGCTGCGATGACGTTTCAATCTCGATGACTGCTCCGACGACAGGGCTCGGAGCGCCTCAGAGCGCTCCAAGATGGAGGAGAGCAATCGAGAAGAACCAGCCGAACGCAGGGCGCACACCCTCTTTCAACCAGCCGAAGACAACGCCGCTCGCGAGAGCGCTCTAGAGCGCTCAGAAACGACCAGCCGAAGATAGCATAAGTAAAATGTACCCGACACAATACAGAAACTCCTGCCCATGGTGCGGAGAAATACCAACTCTTTACCACATAACATGGGAATGTAAGCATAACTACACATTCCATAAACATAAAAATTGGAGGACGCTCAAGCTTCGCCTTCAAGAGTGGGACGCGACAGCGTTCCCGTCGACCCGCCAAGGGGTATAAGACAATGCGCTACGGCCACGGAGCAAGAAATATAGGAGTGGAAACTCCGCTGTTTGCGGCGACCAGAAAAGGTCACAAGCGCGCGGATATATTTTCATGCTGGCGGCACCTGACGGCATGGGAAGAAATTACCGCTGTTTCGGTTGCCAGGGCAACCGGTCGAGTGTTGCTCCCGTTCGGCCGCGCGCGCCTGACTTCTACTGAGGGCACTCTCGCGCGCTTCTTTACCGCTTGTAGCCCGAAAAGCAACTGCTGCTACGCTTCAGCCATTTGAGTACAGTAAAAAATAAAACGCGTTTTCCATGACAGCTATAAGATGATACGTAGCTTCTGGTTGTAGCCAGGGCTATCTTGCTCCGTGGCGGGCGGTTTTCGGCTTTTTGCGCTTGCGAAACTGATGGCTATCTCGTTCCTAATCGCTCAAAGGGCGACCGCTTCTTTCTCGCTCTAGTGCTCACAGGGGTGCGCTTAGGAAGGATGCCGCCGTGCATGTGTTTCCGTTCCTTTTCTTTTTTATAAGACTCGCGAAAACTAGTTGCCCTAGCTGCTTGGCGATAAGAGGAAGATTAGCGGAAGTTTGCCACACGTGTTGCTTTTTTTGATGGGCACACAACAAAACAGTTTTCTTGAGTGCGCGCACCTACGCAGTTCGGTTACGGCGTGCCCGCTGAAGCAAACACCCGTGTCGTCTGCTTTGAGCGGGTGCCGCCGGAGTGAGCGCCGGGCGCTGCTTTTTTTTTTCCGCTGCTGCTTCTACGACGCGCCGCATGGTGCCGCCACTGCATAGGGTAGCGTCGGCGCATGCAACAATTGTGACTTTATCTGGACGCCCGCGCTCGCTCGCGCTGACGGGAGTTTCACCTCCTATATGTCTTACTCCGTGGCTACGGCACAGCGATCACTTACGATGCGCCCCGCATCGGACTTAGCGCCCACCTATCACGCGGTGAGCGTCGAGCAACGCAGCGTTCGGCGCGGCAACGAAACGTGCGCCTGAGCGAACGGAACGAACCAAAGAACTCGGTGTCTCGGAGGGGAAACGATCTATGCCAGCCAAACGTCGTGATCGGCACGGGCAGAGAGATAGATAGTAATCTAAAGAAAGGAACGGCGCTTGATTCTGCGACCGGGAGCACGGCGAAGCGTCGTCAGGGGAGAGGGGGTCGGTACCGCGACGCGCCTGGCAGCGGTCCCAATGCGCGTGCGGCGCGCCTCCTGTCGGGGCAGCGCCGTACATTGAGAGGAGGGGGTCTTCTGTGTTTGCCGCAAGATGGCTCTGCGTGTGCGGAAAGCGCAGAAGAAATGCAGCGGAAACGCACTTCGCAACTCGTGTAATTGCGACTTCTGTACGTTACATGTTCATAATTACCGATATACACTGCAGTATAACTTTCCACGGCTCGTTTCGAAGGCAACACCGCATTCACTAGAGGCGCGTTTGTACCGCTTGGAAGCATCGAACTCGTGGCTGAGTGGTAGCGTCTCCGTCTCACACTCCGGAGACCCTGGTTCGATTCCCACCGGGCCAATCTTGGAAGTTGCTTTTTATTTATGAAGTGCCTGCCGTGATTTATCGCTCATGGTCAACGCCGCGGACGCCGACGCCGACGACACCGGCTTTTCTGCGACACGAGCTCCTTAACGCTATCGCGTTAAAAACCCGAGTGCGGAGCAATGGGAGGGAGGGCCTGCTCACCAGCAGCGAGCTCATCGCCCAAAGGGCGATCGTGCAGCACGCGTGCGAAGTGGCCAGGCTCAGTGGAGCCCTGGAATAGGGGCACACCCGTGCTGAGAAGCCAGGCAGCAAGCGCAAGACGGCTCACCGTTAAACCCCCTTGATAGAACCAATAAAGTTTATAAAGAGCGGCACATACCCGGTGTCTCACACCTAGTGACACATATTCAGTGGCCTTGCAGGGCGCATATCCAGTGGCACCACATTGTGGCACTACATAGTGGCACTACATAGTGGCCCCGGTGGCACATTATCCAAGTTGTCCTCGAAGATGCTCATTTAAGAGCGCGATATACAGAGTGGCACATACTAATGGCCCACCCCAGTGATGCAATCTCGGTGGTCCCAGGGGCACATACCCAGTGACAGATACCAGGAAGTCCCAGTGGTGCATCGGCCCACATAATTTAGAATGCACAATCTTCGGGATCGGCCCATAAAAACGGCTAGATACCGGTTAGAGAAAACTAGGTTGAAATCAACAAGAATGTTCCGCATTAAAATAGTTGTAGTAGAAATGCCTGCACTATGCAATGAACAAGCCGAGCGAACTTGCCGTTGTTTAATGGAGCTACGTAACCCCCCCGCCCCGCCTAGCGTCAGTCCTTGCTCCTCAGATCGCGAGCCTCGTGCCACGCGCGCGGCCACCAGGAGCTGAAACACTTCGTCCTCATCGGCTATGACAAGGCCTCGTGCCGAATACCTCGCTGCTTCTCGACTCTGTACAAACGATTTGGCTTCTTCCGGCTACGGCACCGGTTACGGTACAGTCAACGACATTCCATCTGTTTCTGCCATATTTTCTCTGCGGCGTAGCTTTGGTCGCATTGCATTGGTGCTTTAATCGCATTGCTGCCTTCTCATCTGGATTCAAGATGACATCGTCGAACGGCGCACAAGGAAACAGAATGTGGGAACTCACTGACTACGAAATCCAGCGATCTCCCCAGGAATTGCTTCCAGACTCTAGCCTGGTAGTAGTGGACGAAAGTGTTCGCGAAGAGCTCACGTGCCCCATTTGCCTGGGCCTTCTCTACAACACCGTCGCGACGAGATGCCTGCACCGGTTCTGCGAGGTGTGCATCACCACATCACTTCGCCGGTGCAACAACTATTGCCCCACCTGTCGCCGCAAGATTCCCTCGAAGAGATCGCTGCGGCGCGACCATCGCATGGACGCTCTGATCGCCGCGCTCTACCCGAACGGCGACGACGAGGAGGACGAAGCGAGACGCGCGGCTGCACCTCGTGAGTTGTCGAGTAGCCAGCCGTTGCAGGCCGGGCTACAGGGCATGCCTCGTCGAGGAGGCGAGCAGCACGCTTTGCAAGGACCACCGTACCAGTGACTTGAGTGGGCGAAACAAATGGTCGTATGCAATAACAACCATTTCTTGTGTGTGTTTACTCCTCCTGCTCTTCCTCCACATCCCAATGCTCGAAAATTTGCAGCACTTATGAACATGCGCTAAAAGGAATGGGACAAGTATACAGTCAATCGGCTTTTTTGTTTCCTTTCTGAATTTATGTATCGCGTGTTGGTGACAAATGAAAACGGCTAAATAAATGTGACAGGTGGGATATGGGAAGACAGGAATGTCTCAGTTTCTCCGACGGCTCTTGTCGAACGCGCGTTTGTGCAGACAGCTGCATAGACATGCAGTTTGCAATGAGATTATTTCAGCCTCTCTGACTTTCCACTTGGCGTTCCTTGCTGCTGTGTTGCCCATCATACAGGCCGCATACTTGCTGGTAAGCTTCCTAGTTCTTTTCCTCCCCTGTGAATCGATGTTTTTTCCTGTACAGATACCTCAACACTCTTCCAGCCCATTTACTTTTTTCCATATTCCTCAGTTCTACATACTCAATTTTACTGCGAGCTTCACTCACTTCACAACTAGTCCAGTCCTTATTTCGGCATGTACTTAGACATGCATGGCTTAATTTTTGAGACAAGCGTATGATTACTGGCAGGATCAACCACGTAATCGTTCAACTGCGCGTGCAGCCTTTCAAGCAGGCCGGACGCCGTTTTTGCGATGCCGAGGCCACCTTCAGGCACCCCAACACGCTTCGTTCTCGCAAAGGGTAGCACTTTGCACAGTCCGAGACGACGGCGTTCGAGCTCGCTACGGCGCCCTCCCCGCAGGGGCGGGTATCGCCACGCGGCAGGAAGCACGCAACATTTTCGATAGACTGGTTGTGTCGACTCGATCGCGGCTTACGCTTTCTCTTGAGCCCGCAGCGCTGGTGGACCGACCGACACTTGCAACGAGGCCGAGACGGCAAAGCCGCCAGGCGGCGGGTCACGCCCGCGCCTTCGTATTTGACTCGTCCGAGGACGATGCGGAAAACACCTCGATATCGTGGAAAAAGCGTCGTCCGACAACGAGCCCCTAATGCATCAAGCGGATGAGGCTGCAGACGTCAGCTGTGGGATCCACGGGAGCGATACCGGAAACACCCTTGACGGGCTCGAAGCCCGCCGCATATCAAACACCCAGGTCGCTTCGGGCGCGACTGCTCTCTGGGACCACCATTTCCCGGCGGCGTATTTCCAATTACTAGTAGGTACAGCGGGGCGTGGTACTTGCGGAGACGACGGACGTTTGCGCGCATGCGCGAGTAAGAGCGGGTGCTAGAGTGAAAATGTGGGGAGTTTCGCTCCTTGAAAATACGACACTGCCTAGGTACTACGGAGGAGTTTCTTGGCGCGTGTTGTATGGGCTTGTCCGTAGGCGTGCCGGCAGAAGTCGCGGGGCGCGGTAGTGCTGAACTTAGCATAGCAAGTTGGCGGCTGGCTCGACGCAATTATATTTATTCGATCATGTTATTACTAATAAAAACAACGTGTGATTATTTCGCAGTATTGGTGGCGCCTCCAGGACACCAAAGCGGCAACGGGGACATCAAAGCTAGAAGCCGGACTGGTCCTTGGGTTGGCGCTCGCAGAGGCCCCAACCCACGGGCCGCCCTGCTTCCAGCTTTGATCCCCCCGCTACCGCTTGGGTGCCCCGGAGATCCTGCGCCACCTGCTTTAATATAACCTCAGGTGCTCTCCTGATCATATATATATAGATGCGGCAGTTGGCGCGGTGAAGTGAAAGCGCATCTTGGCTTTTAAAATGTAAATGTAAACAGCAACCCAGACAGCAATTTCTATTGTTGATATAGCCAAAATGTAGCTTGGCAGGCATGTGCACTTGGAATGCACGCAGTCTGGCGTAGTCTGTTGGCATATAGACATTGTGATGTTAACGGCCGATCTGTGTATGAATATTTTGTGGAAATGGTTGTGAAGGTACGTGACGTGTACAAGACGAAGGACTGTGATGAAGCTGTGGTGTCAATGCTTGACACTTTGACACGTATAAAACGAGTGTGACCTAGGATCACAAACTCTTTTGAAGCTTGTAGCCAAGCTGGAAATAAAGAAAACAAAAAAAGCGGCGTGGTGCAGTGGCAAGGTGCTGGTCGCGGGACCGTGAGGTCCCATGTTAAAAATCCACGAGACGTGTTTTTTTTTACATTTTCATTTTTTTTTACTAATAATTTTACGTATCCTTGAGGAGGTCTCTGTCAACTTTTAATGAAATATTGATCAGGAACTACAGAACTTTCGACTACAGGACGTCACACTACAGACAAATGACAGAAACAACGTCCCAAAATACGACAGACTGGAAATTTCCTGTTGTGTTTTTCAAGTGGGTGAGACGTCTATACGGCGTATACGCAGATTGCTGTCCTCTCTATTAAAAGCAACGTTGCTGAAACACGCCGTACAAGACGCTGTACGACTCGCATAACATCGAAATACAACGCCGTCCCCATCGATGAGATCACCGAAAGCACGGTCGCTTTCGGTGGCGGCCTACAGATAGCAGCACCAGTAGCGCCGGTAAAGTTACCGGGGAAATTATTTTGCCGTCCGATGTAGTTGTTTAATCGTGTGTACGCTGTGCCGAGAGAAATTGTGGTGCATTTTGTATGCATTGAGAATCACAAAACCCCTGGGACCGCGTAATTTAGCCCGCAGTATCCTTCGTGTGGTGCGCCGATGTCGAATATTGTAGATATGACCCTCTTTGTTCCGGGCTCATGAAAAGGAGCTCCTCCTCTGGCAATCTCGCATCGTATCACACTCCACGGAAGAATTTGGTGAAAGTTGTGCTCTTACGTCCTGTAGTTGATCCGCAATTCAACAGTGTGTGCGCCGGAAGGACCGTCGGTGCACTCGACGCCGCTGACACTAAAAGGAGCGTTTTCCGAGTACGCCTAGAAAGGTAAGTCCGGCGCTTGCGCGCATTCTTCCTGTCTATGGTTCGTGAAGTGTGCGTTGTTGTACGTATCGCAAGATCCGTACAACAACCGAATCCGGATTAATAAAGCAGCAAGAGTTATAAATGTGCTTTTCAAATGGTTGTTCTTCATGTCGCAGTGCACATTTAGCAAAAAGTTCCATGGAAATTGCCCTAAAACGTATTAATGTTACCAACAGCTCTATCTGTGGTGTATTCGCTTTCACCTATGAAGCACGCTAGCGCGGGTGGTTCATTGATCTAAATGGGCACAAAAATTCATGCAAGGAAAGTTACTGTTTGCGTACATAATTTTTCATTGAGAAATGGTATAGGCATTTCTAGAAGTAGTACGTCGATGTGTCGTCTTTACTGCTAACAGCTGCGCGAGATAGCACCCGATTGCTGTGTCGACGCATGGCCAGATATTTAGCTTGTATGGAAATTCTTCTGTTTATAGAGTGTCGTCAGATGACGTGTATTAGTGTCCTGTGTGTTTTCGTGTACTTGTAAAGGGTTCCGATCTTCCAGAGAAGCCGACATTACAAAAGCAATGCTTCTTTTTAATCGCAAAATCTTTTTCTCTTCTGTATTGTCTCTCCAGAAAAAGAGGTGGTCTGTTGTAATTTTGAGCGCATTGTCCTTTGGGAGCGGTGCTTTGTTGCGCCGCATAAACAAATTAGGTTTTAGAACGCTTTTCATGTCCTAAGGAATTTTTTGATAGTACAATTCACATTTCACTTTATACAGTTGTACGTTTGTGTGAAGCTTTTCATAGTAGATTCATGTTTGCTACAGTTCGATTTACGTGTTATTTAACCGCCTGTGATGTTACAATCAGATATTTGCACAACCAGTTGCAGCTTCATGTAACTGGTTGTACGAGACTTTTCAAAATATGACGTGATCTCTTTATATCACAAGTTTGCAGTTTCATCAGGGATTACAATAAATTAAACATTTATTATTGTTTAGGGATGGCAAGATTTTGTGAACCAGAGGCCCCTCCACATATGCACCTGCGGCACTTCTGCAGCCTCAACAGCACGGCAAAGTACCTGATCTGATGTGCATGCTGTGACAAGGTGTGTACAAAGCAGTTGCTGCCACTTACACGAGCTGCAGATTTTGTTGGTATCATCCACATTTGGAAACTCTCCTGAATTTTTCGTGGCTTTACAAGTGTGGGCTCATTTTACAATATTATGAATGTCACTTTAGAAAGACAATGAAGTTGTGTTGGTTAAGATGTTTTAAAGCTGTTGAGAGATGGGGTGCCGGCATGACATTGTTAAAATGCATGTAAAAAAATTAATTGTAATGGTACTTGTACAGCTTTATTATTAGCGATGCAATATCTCTAACGAGAACATCAGAGGGGCACTTGCTTTAGGGAAGTTTGGTCAGATAAATTCATGAAGCAGCGTAAAGCGGCAGCAGCAAACAGGCTGATAAAGCTCTGTAATAAAAAAAATAAACAATGTTGTCAGTTACTGGTTTCAAGTTTGCTGCTGCTTTTTGTGCTGCACGACAAGTTAAATAATGGTTGATAATGTGTGTGTGACATAATAGTTCTGCGCAAACACACGAGGTGGAGAGAAGTAATTAATAAAGGAAAAATCAGACATCCACCCGTTCGTAGCATTTGCTACAAAGGCAACCCGTATGTGTTCCTCAAAAGGAAAGCCGCACAGTTGAAGAAAAATTCGTCCTGGTCCGGGACTCGAACCCGGGACTACCGCCTTTCCGAGCCACCCTACCATCTGAGATAACCAGGTGGCTAGCACATGGCAGGGCGAAGTCGAATTTGTCGACAACACGAAGCAAAGGCAAGGGTTTGATGTAATATTTTTTTCCCTTTATTAATTACTTCTCTACACCTTGCGTGTTTCCGCAGAACTATTACGTCAGACCCTTGCCTTTGCTTCATGTTGTCGACAAATTTGACTTCGCCCGGCCATCTTCTAGCCGCCTGGTTATCTTAGATGGTAGAGCGGCTGTCCCGGAAAGGCGGTGGTCCCGGGTTCGAGTCCCAGACCTGGATGATTTTTTTTTTTCAACTGTGAGGCTTTCCTTTCGAGGAATCCGTATGGGTTTCTTTTGTAGCAATTGCTACGAGCTGGTGGATGTCCGATTTTCCCTTTATTAATAATGTGTGTGTGTATGCAACAATGGGGGTGCTGAGAGCAAGCTTTAAAAAAATGTGTGCTTTGTCCCCAACAAAGAATTTAGTGCCTGCAGCATTTTTACAAAATATTATATATGTTCACAGGTTGGCAGGTATGACATAATGTACAACAATAATATACAACACTTTTCCTGTAGATGCCATATTCATAACGTCCATTTTCTGTCTACTTGAATCGTATATTTAGAATTTGGCCCACCTTCAGTTTGATCAAGTTACATAGGTAGCCCCCTCTGAGTTAAATATATTTAGGGGCTATTGTAGATATGCATGATATACCTATTCACTGTATTGTGACAGATATTTTTAGGGACTGTGTTGGGAGGCATGCAAATCCGTTTACCTGTATGTCTTGCTGCAGGTTGCCCGACAAAAGCATAAATGCTTTGTCCACCTTTATTACTATGCTTTCATGTAGACTTCTAACATCTGTGCCCACATAGACTCCATGTTCTTAATTACATTTTCCTAAGTATTTGCTGTTGTGCATTACATTACTGTGTATTACATGTTTTTCTTTGTTTTATTTTGGAGGGGTTATTCATTTCTATAATAGTACAGAGAAAGGGACTTCAAAACAAAAAGCCACGAAAGGTGGCTTAAAAGTGGATGAAGCTTGAAATTCTACATTCCATCCCCTAAAGCGCTACCAGTAGTAAAACATTCCTAATTGTCTTTTTTATAAGCTAGATGCCAGATACATAGTCCCATTATGAGAGTATGTTATTTTTTCTTCTTTGGTCTGACTTGGTTTGTTGAATGTTCTCCTTGTTAGTTCAGAATTTGTTTTCTTGCCACCTCACGCAATACTCCAACTGGAGCCTATGAGCTATGTGTATAATAAATAAGTAAATTCCTAAAGCATGCAACAAACCATGCAGCATAGCATTTAAATATTGCCAGTTTATAATGCTTCTCGAGTGCAGCGCAGCATGGAGCTTGAGGCTCATCTCTTCAGATGTAAAAAAAATGGCAGGTTATGAAAATGTGGTCCTACAAACTGCTGGTTATGCATATCAGTCAGCCTGTTGCAGTGGTCACAAGTGAGAATGCAACCAAAAGCTGGGCGTGCTCGGCCCTTTTGCATATGACACAGGATAAAGCTTCAACTCTGCTATTGCTTCTCTTATAAGAGGAGCATCCCTCTCACCTTCCCCTCTTATTATTCTGTCAAATTGCCAATATGCATGACTAATAGAGACTTGGTTATGAGGTTGACTGCTGAACTTGGCTTGTGTGTGCCTGAATAGATAGTGGTACCCTTTAAGCAATGCTGTACATCACGCGCATGTTAATGTGGTAAACCTAAAATATGCAATTGTCTGTGACATTCTTAGGGAAACAACGTATTGTGCTGTGAATAATGTATAACCAGTTCCCTAAAAAAGGACCAGAAACAATATTTCCTCACCTAACAAAAGTGGTTGGGCACGCCATGCTCAAGACATGCTTTCTTAAAAAATAATATTATAGCGTGTTGTGTCAACCATGCCATTTAAAGTGGCAGAGGTCATAACATGCTTTAATTTGACAATTAAAATGTGTATGACCACCTAACTTCTAGCCTTAGCCCCTTTTGTAGTAGACACACCATTGTGGTACAAAGGGAGCTCTATGTCATTAGCTAGCTTCTGGGATAAGTACAGACTGAATAGGCACTGGTTAAGATTTGATGTAGTACCATACTGCTCCCCATCCAAAGCTTTCTTTCTTTTTCCATTTAGGCCATGAAACCACTTTTCTCTTAAAGGGAAAGACAACCATTCAAAACGTAAATCAATAAGCCTCGCTGACGGGAAAATTGCATCTCATACTGTCTGAAACAAGCACTGTTTTCTCATTAGACAAGGATTTGTACTTTTGATACTTGACAAGTAGCGAAAAATGACCTTTGGCACCCTTATGTGGCAAAAGCATAACAAAAAATAGGATGCCCTATTATGTGACCTTCTATAAGTCTAAGCGGCTACTCGGCTTCTTTAAATATATTGAAATGTGGTACATTTCTTTCTAATAGAAGTATTTTTTGTAATTTGCAAAACGCAGCTAAATCTTCAATTCCTCTGAGCAGAAAAATGTCGTCACAGTTTCTGAAGCAGGGTGGTGCATGCTGTAGCCCACTCTCGGAGACCATAGTGGCACTGTGAGAACTTGCGTGTTCCTTTTAGCGCAAGAAAGCTTGAATAAGAGAAGACAGAGGCGAAAGAAAAGACGAGCACTACACTTAGAACTACTTATTCCGAAAAACGGAGCATCTTATATATACACAAACATACACCTGCGCAAATGCATAAAACAAGCAACGGACGTCAGTCAGCAGAAGGCATTGTCATCAATTTTTATGTGCTTAGCAATCTGAATTCTGAATCATAAAGCGTAACAGAAGTTTGACTCATGCAAGCTAGACCAGTGGTATGGATATGGAAGGCCTCTAACAGTTCACGTAGGGTTATGTTCTTGCTTCTGCTTAGTATCCTGACATAAAAACACCATGGTTCACAGTCGAGACAAGACCTGCAATGTGCAGACAGTTGCAAAGTCGTACCTTTCTTTAAAATACTTGCATGCTCTCTCATTCGGTCGTTGACGCAATGTAGCACTTGCCACAGCTGAGCGGAATCAAGTAAACCACAACAGTGGAGCAATGCATGTAACGTCTAACATGCTGTACTGCACACCTGCTCGTAGCACCACACGTGATTCGGGGGCAGAGATGGGCCATCATTTCGGGCGAAGGAGACCACAGCTACTCCATACCCGTTGGCCACTTCCTTGAGATTGTGGCTAACCCTGTGAAGGTACAGGATCACTTGTGCCTTTTTTTGAGCGCTACACTCAACTTCATTGCCCTCCTTAGGCTTTTTGTTGCCTTTCAGCTTCTGGAGCAACGTTCCCCCACTGATGTCAACACCTAGCGAGGGTAGCCGGCTTTTAAAAGCCGGTTACCCTCGCAGTAGCCAGCTTTTAAAAGCCGCTCGATCTGATTCTCAAAACTCGTCTTCATCCTATGAACACACATACTTTAAGTGCAAAGCCCAGGCAGGCTGTCGCAATCCATCGTTTTACAATCTTCAAGTGGGCGGTGAAGAGCACGTGGGCGGTGAAGAGCAAGTGGGCGGTCAAAGAGCACAGCGCTCTGACTTTCATTGTGAGCATCGTCAAAATGAACTCTTGCCAATTTTCCCAAGCTTCAACTGTTGTAGTTGGTGTTTTCTGTCTACAAAATGCTCATATGCAATTCATAGCACTGGTGATTTTTGTATGTATGGAAAATACTCGTGCAATTGCAGAATAATTTCGCTTGTTCGAAACATGGTACAGAACTTGCCACTGTTTGTTTTAAAGGCCGAATTGGATAGGAATTAAGCTATTGTGGTATTCTTTATGGTGCCCTGGGCCGGTATTTTGTAGCGATGCCTTTTCCGATTCTGTGCCTTTTCAGGCTTTTTGTGCTTGGCCAGTGGTCAGAGCGACGGTCTGCCCACATTATCAACGAGATCAGGCGGCCGTGTGTGGTGGATGATAATAATAGCATAGAATAAGGCATACGGCATCGCTACAAAATAGCGGCCCTGGTGCATTAAGCGTGTGCAGATGCTTAAAGCTTGTACTATGTTGATGAAAATTAAATTGAAGCGATAGAAGGATGATGATGATGTTGTAGCGGGTGGCAGAGTGACGGAGACGATCCAAGAGCACGTACCGCACTGGTTTATTTCAGTTACAGCGAACTAGATATATAGGCTGCTTGCCTATGACGTAACATAAAAAGAACGAATCATGTTTGACACGTGTGGCACAGCACTTCATATCACTTCTCCCTTTCTTTTAAAACTGCAGTCTTTGCACGGGTCTTCGTTGTCGGGTAGACCTCCGTAAGACCGGCGGACTTTGGGGAGAGAGAGCCTGTTCGGCTGGGACGGACGTTGGAGGTGTTGTCGAAGGAACAGGCGCAGCGCCACTTGCTTCTGGCGTTGACGAGGGCCGATTCTTGTTGTCCGGGCTGGGTTGAAGCGAGTCGGACGCCTCCGCTTTTGGGGTCACGGGTGACACAGGCACGCGACGGAAAATTTGGTCGAAGTGACGTCTGGCGAGGCCATCTGGAGTGTCGACCGTTACAAGGCGTGAACCCTCTACGCTCTTGACGATGCCTGGACGCCAACGCTCCCCTTGGCCAAAGTTGCGCACCCACACCTGGTCGCCGGACTGGAATCTGGGAGGCTGCGAGTAACTTTGAGGTAGAGAAGGGACGCAAGTATCCAAGCGCGAACGAATTTGGTAGTTCATCAGCATCTCTGAAGGAGACTTGCCGCACGGTAGTGGGGTACGTCGATAGCCTAGGAGCACTCGCACTAGTTTTGTTTCGAGATCGTTCACCAACGAGTGCTTAAGAAGGCCATCCTTTATTGTGCGGACGGCACGCTCTGCGAGACCATTAGATTGTGGGTGGTACGGCGCACTACGTAGATGAGTTATTTTGTTGACAGACACGAACTGGGAAAACTGCTGACTTGCAAACTGTGGCCCGTTATCCGACACAACTGTTTGCGGCAAGCCAAAACGCGCAAACAATTCTCGAAGCCGCGCAATTGTGACTTCTGTGGTCGCCGACTTGACGGGAAGTGCCTCAATCCATTTAGTATGCGAGTCAACGACTATCAACAGCATGCGTCCCTCTATCGGTCCGGCGTAATCAATGTGAAGCCTTGACCATTTGGTTCCCGTTTCTGGCCAACAGATAGGAACCTGTCGATGAGGCATTGGCTGAGCTTGTACACATGAGATGCACGAGCGTGCAAGGCTTTCGATCTCACCATCCAACCCAGGCCACCAGAACAGCGTCCGAGCCAGTCTTTTCATCGCAGATGCACCCTGGTGTGACCGATGTAGCTCAGCGAGCATGGAGACTCGCGCCTTGCGGGGTACGACGATGCGATGACCCCAGTAGAGCAGACCTTCTACGCTTGACAGCTCCAGTCTTCTGCAAAAATAAGGTTGAAGGTGATTGTGACACGGTGACAAGCGTTTAGGCCATCCATTCAGTACAAAGTGCTGCACAACGCTAAGGTGTTCATCTCCGTTCGTCAGCGCCCGTATGGCATCCGCTGGCACGAACGAGCTGTCAAGGGTCTCTGTAGACAATACGTATTCTGGTAAGGTGCCGGATCGACAAACGTCTGTTATCGGCACGGGCAAGCGGCCGAGTGCGTCCGCGTTGGCGTTTTCCTTGCCGGCCTTGTACTCTATGCGGTAGCTATATTGGCTTAGAAACAGAGCCCATCTCTGAATACGTGCCGACGCCATTGGGGGCACAGGTCGATCTTCTCGTAGAAGTCCCACCAGTGGTTGGTGGTCCGTGACCAATATAAACTCGCGGCCCAGCAGGTAGTCTCGAAATTTTGTTACTCCGAACACCAGTGCGAGCGCTTCCTTCTCGAGCTGAGAATAATTCTTTTCAGCGTGTGTTAACGTGCGTGAACGGAAAGCAATGGGCTTATCCAATGTTCCAATTCGGTGCGAGATTACGGCACCTAAACCCGAAGGTGACGCATCGCATTCCAAACGCACTGGTTGGTTGGGATCGAAATACGTCAGAACAGGCGAATTCAGAAGTGTTTGTTTAGCCTTGAGATATGAATTTTCCTGCGCCGTTCCCCAGTGCCATTTATGCTCTTTTTCAAGCAAAAGATACAACGGCGCCAGCATCGTTGACATGTGTGGCAAGAACCGGTGATAATAAGTCAACAGACCCAAGAAAGAGCGCAGTTCGCTCACATTTGTAGGCCGTGGCGAGTCACGTATTGCTGCTAGGTTCTTCTCAAGCGGATGCAAGCCGTCTTTGTCAATGCGATGGCCCAGGTAGACGATTGAGTCTTTGCGAAAATGGCATTTTTCGGCCTTCAGCTTGATACCATTTTCTTCAAGCCTGCGCAAAGCGTCCCGAAGCACTGAGCCATTATCGTCATGACGTTCCACTATCAATACATCGTCCAAATACACCTGCACGGCTGGAAGACCGGCCAGGACCGTTTCCATGCGCCGCTGAAAAATCGCGGGAGCCGAGGCAACTCCGAACGGAAGACGGTTATAGCAGAACAACCCCTTGTGAGTGTTTATCACGGCCAACTTCCTCGCCTCCTCATCCAATGGGAGTTAGTTATATGCATCCTTAAGGTCCAGTGTTGTGAAAAATGATCCCCCACGTAGCGACGCGAAAATGTCTTCAATGTTTGGTAAAGGGTACTGCTCAGTTATGCACGCAGCATTGATTGTGGTTTTGAAATCGCCGCAGATGCGAAGGGAACCGTCTTTCTTCAGTACCGGTACGATTGGCGCCGCCCACTCAGAATGTGCTATGGGCGATAATATGCCTTGCTCTACTAAACGGTCCAGCTCAGTTTCCACTTTTTCACGAAGAGCATAAGGAATTGACCGCGCTTTGTGGAACTTCGGTTGGGCGCCTTCTCGAATGTGGAATTTCACAGGTGGCCCCTGAATGTTTCCAAGTCCTGGCTCAAAAAGGGCAGGAAACTCGGTCCTGAGGCTGTCGGGATCTGCTGACGTCGATTGAAGCGCAGCGAGAAACCCGGAAGGCAAAAGCGAGAATGCTTGGATTAAGTCCCTTCCGCAAAGGCTGGGACCCGAGCAGCCTGTAACTATCAGTGTGGCAGGTACAGTCTTCCCCGCAAAATGGGCTTCAAGGTGCAGTTCACCGACAATGGGCAGCTTGCCCAAGTAACAGTTGAGCGTGTGTTTGCATTTCGATAAGCGTGGCCAACTCAGACGGTGCTTTAGATACACCTCCTGCGGAATGATAGAAAACGGCGATCCCGTGTCAATAATCATGTTCAAGGGCACGCCACCCCAGCGGATAGTTCTGCGGAACGCCTGGAGCAAAAGTTTCTTTTCCCGTGATTCCTGCAATGTGAAGACTGATGAAATATGGCCTTCCTCCGTGTCGGATACAGCGCTCTCATAATGAACTGCGTTAGCGACGCCATCGCGCCTACGACCAGCCCGGAGCCCCGACTGGGAGCGGCATTTTCTTGCGAAATGACCAGTCTTCCGACAGCGAAAACACTGCTCCTTTTTGTGCGGACAGTCGCTTGCTTCGTGACCGTAGTTTCTGCAGCGTGCGCACTCAGTATGGCTTTGCTTATCTTTGGCGAAGGTCTGATATCGGCGCGATTTACTCGCTACAGTGCACACCGCTGCCTCATTATCAGGTCTAGTCATGGCGCTTACTTCCAGTGCGGCTGTCTCTGCTGCTATGGCAATCGTTTCAGCTTGGGCAAGTGTGAGCTCAGTTTTTTCAAGCAGCGTCTGCTGCACCGCCCGATTTCGGATGCCACACACAATGCGGTCCCGTAACATACGGTCCAGACTGGTACCGAAGTGACAATTATCCGCAAGCTTGCGTAGCTCAACAACATAGTCCCGGACAGATTCGCTTGCAGCCTGATCCCTTGTAAAGAACTTGTAACTTGCGGCAACCTCATTAGTCTTCGGCGCATAGTGGTTATTTAGGATGGTAAGTGCGTCCTTGTAACTCAGGGCGTTTACTTTCTGGGGCGCGCACTGTCCAGCAAGAACGCCTACCGTCTTCGTTGATAGTGTCGAAACCAAGAGTGCCCTTTTCTTATCATCTGTCTTAATATCATTTGCTTCAAAAAATGCCTCCAGTCGAGTCAAGTAAATATCCCACTTATCTTGATTTTCGTTGAAACTTGGGGTACCACCGAGGTTCGTAGCCAGGGCCATGACCGCCGATGCTCCGTAGACTCGATTACTTTCAGTACCCAGCAGGACTCCCAGCGCTACCGAGACGCCGCTGTTCGTGGCGGGGGCTCCGCGGGGTGGTCACCCTCGTCGCCACTGTTGTAGCGGGTGGCAGAGTGACGGAGACGATCCAAGAGCACGTACCGCACTGGTTTATTTCAGTGACAGCGAACTAGATATATAGGCTGCTTGCCTATGACGTAACATAAAAGAACGAATCATGTTTGACACGTGTGGCACAGCACTTCATATCAATCGAAGGCTAATAATCGCCTCCGAGTATACACACTGAGTTATGCTTCTGGGGACACTTATTAGTTAACCTTATCAGGTAATACTAATTGCCTTATGGGTGCTATAATGTTGCAGTGCCTGCAGGATGGCCAGCATTACAATACAAATTAAAATTATTGTACAAGTCATGCAATGGTATCGGGATTGGCCCACCAAGTGACAACCTTTAATTACACTATACCTGGGATCAGCCCAGCTCACTCAGTCAGGGAGACATCCATGCATAAGGGGAGGGGTATGGCAAAAAGAGGGCGTTCGATTAATCTTTCTCACATAGATAGCTCATACATATAATCTTTCTTAACTTGGATGTTTTGTTGCTCAAAGCGAAGTTAGTTATTGGCATAATGTCAGCGTTTCGATCCTATTTATGCTTAACAAAAGTTGCTTTGTTCAGTGTCACTTTTTATGTTGTTTCGCTTGTGATTCTAAGCTGACTTGTTTTATAGCTGCTATAGGTATGGCTGGACCTGGAGAAGAAGTGTAAGCAGACCATGCTATGTTGCTGATCTGCGCTGATCTCCACATCCAAGTTGGTCCCGCGACAGTTGGGCACCACTGTGCCTTGCTTCACTGACAAGGTGATATAATATGGTGAGCTTGTACTTCAATATTGGTATTGAAAATTATGTTAAGGAAAAAAGACAAGGATTGGCCTTTATGATAGATACACTCATGTTCTTTCTTTAAGGTGTTCTTTTGACACTGTTCTGCATGGACATATTCTTAGAGAATTAAAACAGTCCTTTATTGCAAACTGCCATGGCGCTAGTTTATGCGTTAAACTAGCACTCTTTCACCAAAAAAAGCCTTATTTAGCACACAATTGACAAGGAAGGAAAGGAGGCAACAGGACAGAGTGCTACTAACAGTTCAGTATTATTGCTCGCACAGTGATATTGTGCAAAAGGTGAAAGGGGGAGAATAGATCTGAATACATGCTGTTCGCACAGAAACGAAAAGGACGCATCACATGGCTAGCGTGACACGTGTTTTACAATGATAAGAAGCAGTCTCACTGTC
This sequence comes from Dermacentor albipictus, assembly GCF_038994185.2. NCBI lineage: Eukaryota > Metazoa > Arthropoda > Arachnida > Ixodida > Ixodidae > Dermacentor > Dermacentor albipictus. The sequence continues at coordinate 521,257 of NW_027225579.1, forward strand.
TAGTAATTCTCTGCATGAGGAGCTAGCGCTAGGTTCCTCGTCATACATATAAGAAAAGCCTCAGATATCTCTCCAATGCTTTTGTCTTTATATTTTGCCACGATCAAGCAGCTTTCAAACATAGGTGCATGTGCGCCGAGAGCAGTGCACTACCACTGCTAACTGACCCACGCATCAAGTTTGCTTGGTCACGCTGCCAGTCATTTATACATTGGCTGGTTTATCCAATGTAGCCTCTACTGCACCTGTGACTGTACGTGCTTTGTTACATGCTTTTTTTTCACAGATAGTTATGCAGGCCTTTTCATTATTTACATGCCTACACAACAAACCAAGCATTATCTGCTTAGGAAGAATTGTAGGAAAATCCAGCATCAGGCAACTGTTCTCAGCATGAAACAAACTTGATTCATGGGTTTTCGTTCATTGGTGCGATCACACTAAGGCAGACAAGCTTGTAGGCTGTGCTTCTGCAATTTGTACAGCACACTGACAGCACTGGTGTGGGCCTCATCTGTGGGCTGACTGATGGCACCTTCTACGGCGCAGATCACTTGTGTTTGGCGAGGCACCAATGTTGACGTTTGTTCCCTTGTGCAAAACAGCAGTCCTAGGTTTAGAGTAGTTGTAGGAAGACAAGGTAAACATAACTTCCATGGCTTGAGTGGGCTCATTTCTCTTGGGGCATCTAGCTTTTTTTCTTGCAACTGTGCAGAGGTGCTTCCCTAGAGTCGGCGTGAAAATGGCATAGAGTTGTGAATTCGGGAACTCCTGAACAATGATCTGCTGTAGTTAGGGCTTTGCGAAAATGCACTGTCTACCAATTTGTAGAAGGTGCATTCTTCAGCCACTGATTTCCTGTTGGCATGCTTGTACTCGTGCTGTCAGTAATTTATTGGTTTGCCGAATTATCTTGAGGCCCCACGCTGATGATGCTACCGATGTCTTCATGTGCAGACTTTTCAGGATGAGGTTTTTTGCTTTGCAAATGTTGTTGAAATGTAGGTGGCGCTTACAGGTAGCTATTCTAGATATTAGTGAAACGAATTGGCCCATCTTGCTTCGTCAAACATCGTCACGCCAACATCAGTCGCACAAACAAAAAACCTGGCCTACTCGCAGCATCGCGCATAAAGAAACAAACAAATCAGCTGCTGGATTGTGTTGACATGGCATACTAAGCTGAGACCGGAACTGCTGTAGCTACAAACCAGGTAGAAACGATGATGATGAGCAGGGATTTGAAGTAGCGCCACTTCGTGGGGCAGCAAGGAGGCTCCGTTCAAAACAAATATGGCGTTCAGCAAGTCGAACCATGCAACGGTCAGAGTCGGTGCATGGTGCTCTCGATCAAGTTGGCTCAAGGAGTGTCTGAAAAATCAGACGGGAGGTTGCAAGGCGTCCGAACTTTCGGAAGTTATACATTATGGTCCATGGGGAGAATGGCGGTGCCGCGAAGCAGACCGAGTAATCGAGCATGTCCGAATTTTTGGAGTCCGGAAAATCAGTCGGCGTCTGTACCTACCTATGTGCCTATGTATATACCTATGTGCAACAGTGTTTGCTATGATCTGTTCAAGAATCGCTGTTGCCCGTAGGTGCCCAACATGTCGGGTGTCAAGTTGTAAAATACCTTGCAAAAGTGATCTACTGAAAAATACCGCTTCTGCTATATTTCGCTTTTGCAAGAAATTTAGCGGCTGCTGGCACCTACCTTGAAAGGCTTTTATATGGTCTTCGCATGGTCAGGGCCTTCTACTTTTGTGAGTTTGCTTATTTCGAAATTTACCCCGGTTTTTATAACTTGAAGTTGGTGTGATCCCTAGTCTCCTTTAACGTGTACCCAATAGACCTTACATAGGGGTTTTTGCATTTCCCTGCCAGCGAAATGCAGCCATTGTGGCCGGGATTCAATCCCATGCCCTCTGCCTGAGCAGCGCAATGTCAAAGCCAGTACACTACGGTATTTTGCTGGCAGAAGGGTTTAGTTTCTGAATAATTTATTATCTAAACCTGTCGGTGTTGTTTTTAAAGGTATTTCATGTTTGTATTCTGTTGCTTCAATACTAGTAATTATTGTTGATCAAACGATGTGTCCATCTTTTTCCTATAACACTTGTTTCTGTAGCCTGCTAATTATGACAGCTTATTCTCCCACAGTAATCCATGTTCCCTTGAAACATAGGCACTGCATGAAACCACATATTTTTCAATAAGATTTAGTCATTATCTCCTATGACCGGAATGCTGAACCTTTCTTATCTGTGGGAACATAGGCAAATTTGCCTATGTAGTAACCTGTTGCATGAGTGGAGATAAATTATTGGCTTTACTTTTTCAGGTGCCCTGCTCGCTCTCACCCAAGCAACACATTCCAGCGGTCTTCTCTCGGCAGACTAGATGCATCGAAATGCCGTTAGAAGGTCCAATTAACAGTTCTTGGGACATTTATGACATGCTTTTACTTAAGCCGGAGGACTTCAGGCTTAATGAAAGCTCAAGTGGGTGTACAGAAATACCTACGTAAAGTCTTTTTCACTTACAAGTGCATGCCAATACTTTGCCTGACATTTTTCACCCCGAAATTACGCTTTACTGTGGATTTGTGACCAAACCATTACAGCAAAAAGCACTGCAGTAAGACGAGTACAAGTAATCAAACATGTACTAAACTTGCAAGAATTACATTTGCATACTTGTAGTAAATATGAAAATGAGGTACAGTCTTCTTCAGGGTGCATTTTCTTGTAGGTCATACATAGAGAACGTACTAGTGGGTCACACAAAACTTGTTCATGATGTATTACATCAGTGTTGGTAGTGCTAATCAATTTATGCCGAAAATTTTGTTCATCTTCGTATCAAGCAATGTGCCAGGCAAACCTACATGTGAAAGTGGCATTCTTGTTGCAAACATAATGCAGACCTACTTCTCTTCAACGCTGATCACAAATACACAAGTGTACAAAATAGGTTTAAAGAGTAAATTATATTAAGCAACATCAATCCATTCTGAAAGGACCTGGTATGAATGTAGCAAAAAATAGGTCTGAACAGGGGCAAACAGGTCTGGGTTAGATAGGACAGGATTAAACGGGTCAGGATTAAACAGGATTTAAACGGGTCAGGTTTAAACAGGATTTAAACAGGTCAGGACTGAACAGGATCAAACGGGGTCCCGTTCCATAACCCTATTTGATGAAACCCATTTGAAAACAAGTAGGATTTTCTAGTAGGCGCGCTGTTCCCCTTCACAACGAACGACAGGGCGTATCCGACCGTCTAATTCTGAGATTGGTTTGAAACAACACGGCAAAATTTGTGCCATTTATTCATTTCAAAACAAGCATGAACATGCGATAATGTTGGCAGATCCGCGTGGGCAGCCTGAGTATGCGTGGTCCGTCAGTGTCAGTTTTGACAGAAGGTGCCGCAAGAGGCGCTGACAATCACTGCTCGGATGCGCCGCCTGGGCAGTGTCAGGAGCGTATAGCTATGCACGCGGAGAAATCTAACCTGCGTACTCGCGGAGATGCTATACGGTCGCACTTTGCACTTTCCGGACGGTGTCGTTTATGCGTGCTTGGCTTTGGAATAGTTCAGGTATCTGCCTCAAGTGAGACAGTTGTGGTGTCCATGGCAAGCAGTGTGAAAAACAAACAGACAAGAAACATTGCGCTTTGAAGGCGACATGGAGCTTCCTTTTTGTCAGTAGTATTGTCAGCGTCTGCTTTGCGCATGTCATCCTATAAGGTGCGTGTCATCCTATAAGGTGGTGCGTGGCGGCGGAATCAATGGATAATAGCGACAGCGTGGATGTAAAGCCAACAGCGACGTTTTCATGGATAGCTCAAACGGTGACAACTTATGAACTGATGAATTAATGGGTGGAATGGCTCATTTTGGGGTTTCACTATAACAACCTTTTAGAATAATGAACGGTTTTTGGCAGTCCTGTGTGATTCATTATATTGATATACTAGGAATGTGTCTCGCACTGCTACATTACTATGAATCCGAAGCCGCAAGCTAAAGCGAGTCATTCGTATATGTGCAGAGTTTAATGTCAATAACGCTGTCTGCGTATTGCTTAAGTTCCACCCACCCCCCCACTGACGGCACCATTGAAGTCTTGTAAAAACAGCGACCACAAATCCCGTAGGCGATGCCTGTTGTGCTGTAAAAGTAAGTAATAGTACATTTTGTGTAGTTTGTGAAATAGTTCGACCATTTTTACGGTTTGTTCAATACGTAACACTTATATCAGCATGTTGCTTTTGAACTATGCCTTTTACGAAACTGCTGTCTTGGGCTTTTCGCAATGTTAGAGATGGGCAAAACGGCTCAATTCAGTGAGCGGCTCGGAACGGCTCAGCTCTATGAAATGAACCAGTTCATTTGAACGGCTTGCCGTTTCACTTAAATCTGCAACCTTTCATTCTTTCCTTTCTTCAGCACACATGCGGTACTGGTGATCATGCCATCATGCGCCAGGACAAAAAAAAAGAACGAATGAAGTCTCATTACAACACCACAGATCATTGGTCTCATTTTATTGATGTGCTAATAATACAGGCTCAGAAAATGCACAAAAGTTGATGACATGGGTGACATTCTCATGACTAATTTGGACAAATGAAGACCAAGACATAAACTGTATGTTCACCTGTTGTCTTTAAAGACACAAAAGATTTCGTCTTCAAAGTGTTGTTGGACCAGCACATGATGCCCGATCGGTGAGAGTCACGAGATATTATTTGAACAGCAGCAGGCAACGAATGGCACCATCCTTTGCCAATTAAGGCTTCTTCTCCCTTTGGTTGCATCGAGTGCCACACTATAGGATGCACATAAAACCAAAGAGACTGCCGTGCACACCGCATACAGGGAACGAGTACGAGTAGCACGAGACTACCCATGCAGGCCACCACTCGTCGGCAAGAAAACGAAACCATGAAACCCAGCAGAAACCCGGCTCTGACAGAACGGTTTGGCATGGCTCACTGAATGCAGGAACCGGCTTTCTCTCTCCAAAAGAACCACCACTCACTTTTACTGAACCATGGCTCACTTGTTCTTTAAGAAGAGCGGCTCAAAAGACAGCCAAAGGCAAGGGGGTAGTTGCGACTCTTGCAAGGAACGGTGGAAGCGCAGCTGCTTGCTCGCAGAGCTAATAGAGGGTGCGGAAGTTTCACACAGAAGAAGACCTCGCTCTGACTGAACAATTCGGCACGACTCACTCAGAGAGAACCAGCATCCTCTCTCCAAAAGCACCATCGCTCACTCACTCTTTAAAAAGAGCGGCTCAAATGATCCAGCTCACTCCTGAGCGAACCATCTCTATTCCTAATCCTTCATGGTAAATGAAACGTGATATCAATATGGTGTACTGGAATCCATATCAATGCCAACAGTTGTGAGCTTAACGAGGAAAAATCAGATTACAATTCTTTGAGAAGCTTGCTGATTGACTCGCCACCCACACCACAGCTCTATTTCAAGAAACAATAGAGTGAGACTGCCTTCACAGCGGCTTAAGGCAGCTTGGTAGCTGCGCAATCATGAGACATGCAAGAGAGTACGCAGCTGGCTAATCCATCAGCAAACTATGTGACACGAACAGTCGTTCTGGTAAAAAACACCATGCGAAAGTGACTTGTATTGGCTTGTTGCCACACTTGTTACACTGCTTTTAATGAAAAATACCAGTGTGAGATGTATGGGATCTTTTTTAGGCTGCAGGATCTTTTTTACAACACACAGAACTTTATTGATTGCCTGTGGTAGATAGCGCAATTCCAATTCTTGAACTAGATTACTCAGAGGCAAGCATTACCAGCATAAGTCAAAATTTATAATCAAGTAATTAACAAAATTTCACTGAGAAAGTTTTCCGCTAATTACTTAGCGCCATATATTGCAATTTACTAATTGTAGCCGACAAATTTACAAGGCATATAATCTTGGCACAAGTTCTGAGAATGACACCAGTTTTCAGATATATGCCATCAAACTTGCAGTAAAAGATGCACTAATATTCCACTTACTTTTTTAACAAGATGTCATTTCATGCATCAAAGCACAAAAGTAACTGCACCGCGAATTAATTTCGTCACCTGCTTTAGGAATGAACATCTCAACACCGGTGTCATACTGAGAATTTGTTCCGAGTGAATATGCCTTGGGAGCTTGCATAGTTTTTTTTATAATGCAAAAAACCTAATTTGCAAGTTTTTAAGTGCTGTCATACTAGTAAAATCAAAGGAGAAGGCCGGATAACTTGTTTGCTAGAAATGTGTCATATATCAGCAATGCTAAAGCATGGAACACGACATGGAATAGATGGTAGAGAGACTGGACATTAAAGAGGTTAACAGAATCAGGCAGCCCAGTGCAAAGAGAGACTGCACATTAAATAGGTTAACAGAATCGGGCAGCCCAGTGCAATGACATAGCTCGGAGTAATAGGTAAACAAATTTTCACATTCTGTGTACCAGGCAGCCTCTAGGATAACAAATTTCTTTTTTTGAGAGCAGTTGAATGGGTACCCACCCACTCTATTTTGTTGATTACAGGCTTCAAATAATAACCTACATTTATCTAAATTACAATGGCCAATCGTACTTGTGCCGCAAAAAACTTGTGCACAGTCACATCCACTGAATTGATTTCCAGGGCGTGCTGATCCAACAGGATACTGCAACTGCATGTGGTGTTCCCTCAGGCAGTAATTGAGCAAATGTAACAGGCCTATGCAATATCTGCTGCATGACTAAGCTATATATCATATACTAACTCTTGTTTTGCAGACGGGTAAATGTGTAATGCAGGTTAATCTTGAAAGCAGCATTTTTGTTGGTGGTGCATCATTTACCCGATTGCACATTCATGCCACATCGTCCAACCTATAAAACATCACTTGCATGCTCTACTTTCAAGCCATTTGGTTCAGGAGGTCAGAAAGCTGGTGGAAAAATGACACAACACCTGGCCATCTATCTGGTTGATGTTTCATACCTTCCTTACTGCATACACGACTTACTTTCCCATTTTACCCTATAGGCAACCAGCGGCTCGTTAGGACAAAAAGAAGAAATCCTGCAAGAAGCAGCGACCGTTGTTGAAACCTTCGCTCGCAGCAGCGGAATGAGCTGCACTCCCGATAAATCAGAACTTATCAGGATATGAGGTCGAGGCCGTCAAACTCACGAGCCGGTGAACCTCTTTCTAGGAGACAGCCAGATAAAGGAGGTCCAGAAAATGCGAGTCCTCGGACTGTGGCTGCAAAGCAACAAACGAGTAGACCACACCATTAAAACCCTTAGGACTACGGTGAAACAGATCTCCCGTATGATCCGTAGAGTAACTTATCACCAAAAAGGTTTCAAGGAAACAGAGACGATCCGGCTCGTTCAGGCTTTTGTGCTAAGTCGTCTCACATATAGCCTCCCTTTCCAGGACCCCACGAAAACAGAACTAAAGGCCCTAGATGCGCTGATTAGAACGTCGTACAAAGCGGCTCTCGGCCTACCACAGGGAACCTCTACTGAACGCCCCCTCGGGATTCACAATAAATACGAGGAGCTACGGGCAGCGGAGCTACGGGCAGCGACGCTCATATCTCAACGGGAGCGGCTTAGCTTAACCTCCTCTGGCAGAAAATTACTTTGCTGTGTGGGTTACCCTACTTGTCCACAGTATGCGGGAGAACTCGAATCTCTGCCCAGTGTCCTTCGTGAAAGGATCATAGTAGCCCCAATCCCTAAGAACATGAGTCCAAAATACCACCGGGGACGTAGAAGTGCTCGAGCTCTAACGTTAATGCAGCAATTCAATGGAAACCCGGATACAGTCTACACAGATGTCGCTCGATGTGGTGCTTACAAATACGCCCTCGCAGTGGTAGGAGCGGCTGCAAATCAAGGGCTTGTGATTTGCCCCACGGCTAGAGTTGCATCTGCGAATACCGCAGAAGCTTCAGCCATCGCACTAGTTATTAAAACTAAGGACGCTCTGGGACAATCGTCGATAACTCTTACAGATTGCCAAGTCGCATGTAGACTATTCCTCACCGGGAGGCTACCACACAGCACCACTCACCTATTAGGATCCAACCTAACGCAGAAACACATGATCATCTGGTGCCCGTGTCACGCAGGACTCGAGGGCAATGAGAGAGCGGACGGCGCAGCTCGTGCTTTTGTCAACCGAGCGGCCGACCACTCTGACAAAAACCCCTTTTTACCACGAGACATCCTTGAGCACCAGTGGCGCGAGCGAAGAAAGTACAGTCCACCCCACCCTGACCTATCCAGGCAGGACGACTCTTATGACTGGCGCCGAATACAGACGCACACATTTCCAAACCGTTATTTGAAAAATGCCATTCACCCAACGCTGTACAGCGTTCGCTGTCCTTGGTGCGGAGGCCGGCCAACTCTCGCCCACATTACGTGGGACTGCCACAACAGGCCACCCAAAATTAATACACCAAAAATAGCCGGCAAACTTTCCGGAAGGGAGCAGTGGGAGACTTGGCTCGCCAGCGAGGATTGGGAGATGCAACTAGCGCTCCTCGACCAAGCATGGCGGACCGCTCAAGCCAGTGGGGCCCTGGACTAGGGGCTCCACCCACTCGCTTTCTGAATTTTTTTTTCTTTTAAATAAACGTTTTGATATATATACTTTCACTGATGCACCGAGGCAAGGGATCACGGGAAACATGCCCGTCTTAAGTGCTGCACATGCATTGCTACAACAGTTTGATGCGTAGAAGTTTTGAGACCACAAGGTAGGCAATTTACAGCAATGCCCTGCCTCACCAGTTTCAAGTGAACAGAATCGTACCTGAATAAATTTTTTTTTAATCAGGTTGCTACCCCAGCAGACACCATCGTTGTTAAGTGGGAGACCAGTCTTAAGAAAATGGTCAAGTCCACATGCACCATCTCGTGCATTAGCAGCTGCATATTAAAAGGCTGTGTTAGCAGTCTTAACTGAATTAGGAGTTCTGGTGAGTCACTGCAAGAAATGTATGTGCAACTTTTGTCAACACTTCTTTTCGGAGTCAACATTCAGGAAACTACTGATTACGGCTTGATGTCTTCTACACAAAAAAATATGTATCCCACTCTTTCAGTGTCTTCTTTATTATAATCACAACAAGTGGAGCTCTGTTGCCTTGTTTAGATACTGTGTGTTATGCATGAGTGAATGTTTACATTGCTGTTGTACAGCACTGCCTGATTGTATTTCAGCAAACCGGTTGATGTTCATTGCATGCCCCCTCTACTTCCATGTTGCGTTCCCCTTCTATCACAAAAAAACATGCTGTACATGTCAAAAATGTTTGCAGAGGAGCAAAAATAAAAGCAAATGTGATGGTATCATTAGGAAAATTATGTTGATTGTTAGTAACACGTACATGTTAACACCACCTATCAAGCTGCAAGCTATCTTCACTTGATACCTAGAAGCAGTTTCTAAGAGTGCAGCGTGTAACTGAAGAGACTAAAATTGCCAATTTGCTCAAAGCCCTTTCTGCACAACTGTGTTCCATGCACTGAAGAAATGCGACAAGCAGTCCATAACTACGGAATACAATTGTGCCAGGATATAATACTCTTCACTTTTACCCTAAATGTTTTTTCCCTAAAACTTCACATATTACACTTTCACTACACTACACTCTAAATAATCCAGTACAAAAACAGCACTCTAAGGTCATTAGTGAGGCCCATTTACTTTCTTTGTCCATAAAGTGAGCACAAATGAATTACCGAACAGTGCAATCAATTATGTAGCACGAAAGCAAGGTTATTATTTTCTGTGCTTGTCAGAGAACGATTTTTGTAATAGCCCACATCACTCCCAAGTAAATACTATTGTAAAGTCACATTTGTGTGATTTAATGTGCTGTGCAATGACTGATAACTGTGACCAAATTTGGTTCTGCAGCTGCATGTCGGAAGTGTGATGACACCAAGCTGAGAGAAAGTGAAAAAAAAAATTATGCAGATCCGACTCACATGTTGGAACCTGAGAAACGAACCTTTCGTGACGTGGGTGAATAAATTCTGTGCAATTGCTTACATTCTGCAGTATTTTGCACCATAGCGATTACCTGCCTGCCAGTAAAGGCAGCAAGAGGCGGAGACCCCCCCCATGTTCCCCGCATTATACTGCCTTCATGATTGGCCCCCTGTGCTATGACACAGCATTCAAGGTCGGCGCACCGATTAGAGCGGACAGATCCTTGAGTGCAGCAGCAAACTAACTTTACTCAGTGAAATACCAACCAGTCAGATGTGCCAAACCCTATGGAAGTAGGCATAGAAAGGTTGGCTTTATTAAAGGAATAGTGCTCTTTACGTATAGTATTTATTACAATGGGGATATTTCGGTATAATCTGTTTCATCTCTGAGTAATTCCATAGAAAACAAGGCCAGCAGCAAGGACACCTGTAGGAGTAATAAAGGTCGTGGGACTATCATGGTGGTCCTAAACGTATTCTTTTTGAGGAGACTGATGACGCTACCTATTTGCATCTTCTTTTCCTGCCCGTGCCATGACCATCCTGGTGCACTAATCTATGGCCAGAATAAAAGCTTGTGTTTTTCTGACTCCTTGTTTCTTATTTAGCTCTGCAAAATCCAGGTGTTTAATTTCAAAAGGCATGTCCGAGTGGCAAGGTATTATCACGGCGTCTGTAGGCTGCTTATATTTCACTTCATTAACTTGACAAATATGGCATGGACGAGCATACTGATTGTCTTCTTCGTTCATGTAATGCCATGTAAATCTCTTAACTAGCTTGTTGTAGGTGCGGCAAAATCTGTCGTGTCCTCCACATTCTGGGTTATCGTGGTACAAACAAAGCACCCTGTAAAACAGCGTTGGCAGGACTCAATAGCGACCTTCAATAAACTAAGTTGTTCAGCGCCTTCCCACAATTTCACTTCATTGATTTCTTCCAATTGTTCTTTGTTGGATTGTATCATCAGTCTAGACAAAGCGTCTGCATCAGTCAGTAGTGGTCCAGGTCGGTGGAAGATGGTGAAGACAAACTGCTACAAGTAGTTCACCTATCTGGCGATACATCTTTTAGGTTGGGTCATATTCAATATATGATTGAGGGCCCGGGGATCGGTGAGCAAAGTGAAATTCGTACCTTCTAGGTATTTACAAAAGTACTGAATTACTTTAAGGAATGCAAGTGCTTCCTTTTCAGTAGTGGTGTAGTTAACTTCAAACGGCTTGAGGGTGTAGCTGCAGTAACCTACTACGTGTCACTTTTCTCGGCCGTATGCTTCTGGACATCTATGATACAAAACTCCTCCTGACCCATAGTGTGAAGTGCCAGTATTCAGTTCAAAAGGTAAAGTGAAGTCTGGTATGCATAGAATAGGGTCAGCAGAGATTTTGTGCACCAGATTGCGGTAGACTCTGACATTCGTAATTCCACTCAAATAGAACTTCTGTGTTAGGCGTGTGAGGCATTTTGTTTCACGGCAAAGTCTCTTATGAAAGGTCTGAAATGTCCTGCTAATCCCAAAAATATATGCAATGAGTGAACGTCATATGGTTTTACTAGTTGGGAGATCCTCTAGACGGACTCTTGTTTCATACTTCTGGTAGCCCCATCAAAGACTACATATTCCAAGAAACACAACTTTTCTTTGAAAGAATGCACTTTTCTTAAAATTAAGCTTGAGGTGTGCCAAGCTCAAGAAATTTAATACCTGAGAAAAGTGATCCTGATGATCAGCTTCTGTTTTGGAGAAGACGATAACAGCGTCTATGTACACGTTACACAATACACTTGGGAAAGGCTGCAGGACTTTGTTCATGATCTTCTGGAACCATTCTGGCGAGTTCTGCCACCTGAAAGGAAGCCCGTTATAATCGTACAAATTGAAGGGCGTGATAAAAGCAGCGGGATCTGCCAGAAACCTTTGCATAAGTCAACACACGAAAAATGACAGCGACCACCCGTCTGATTTATAATCCTGTCTATCTTTAGCATGGGAAATGGTATAAGTTCTGTCTGATGATTGAGAACCCTGTAGTTGGTGCACAATCTGAAAGTTCCATCTTGTTTCAGCGCAACTGTTATGGGAGAGGCAAAGGATGAAACCAAAGATTGGGTTATATCGGCGTCTAGCATCTCCTGCAATTCTTTTTTCAACCATATCTTTCGCTCTCTTGACATGTTATAAAGTGATTTACTGACAGTCTTGTCAGTTAGTTCAAAAGGGACCTTATGTACCTTCATCGCTTGTGGACAAGTTCCTATACATACAAGTTCAGGGAGGTCGTTGCTATGTCCTCCGCGCGCTTGACAACTCGTGGGTTATCTTCTCTACCCTGCCGTGTCTCATTCCTTGGTAGTCCTTTGACTAAAACTGTATCGTCCCAGTATACGTTGATTCTCAGTTTCTTTATATCTGGTCTGGACAGCAGAAAGTTGTACATAATACCTTTCATCACCAATACTTCACTCTCTATTTTATGTCCTTGGAAATCTATGTTTACCAAGGCCTACTAATTATGCAGTCACTTCTACATCGTAACCTTGTACCCGTAGCACTCTTACACTAAGCAGTTGACTTGCATCCACCAGCTTGGCATTTATTATAGACATAAAAGCACCGCTGTCTATCAAAGCCATCATATGTCTGTTTCAACTTGGAAGGGAATGTAAAGTAGGCTAGAGCAAGTCAAATAAACAGTCTCACTTGTGGTCACTGGGTCGGACTGATCACCCTTGTTTATTAGTTCTTTGTCATTGAAAGCTCTTGAGTGAGACAGACTGTTTTGTCTTTGTTGAAGACCATACTCGACCTATCACACCATTCTTATATATTGTGTAAGCTTAGATCAAGTTTGGTCTGGTCATGTACTTAAGATATTTTGCAAAATAAGACGCAGTTGTTCGCAACCAATCTTATTTGTGTACCTGGTGTAACACGGTGACAATGTCATATATGTAGAGTAGAAACAGCAACGGCCCCACGACGCAACCCTGGAGTATGGCGGATGTTACAGGAAGACAGCTGGAGTTGTTACCTTCAATTCAAACAAACTGCACGTGATCCGAAAGATAAGCTGCTGTCTAACAAACTACAATGTTAGGAAGATTATTATCTCGAAGTTTTTGAATCAGTTTATATTGAACTACTTTGTCAAGTGCCTTACCAAAATCTAAAAAGAGAGCATCAATTTGACTGTTACCATGTAAGGATTTCGCAAACGTATGAATTACAGTTAATAGTTATGTCGTAGTTGAACAGCGTTTTCTAAGCCATGCTGACAATCTGTTATTATAGAATTTCTTTCTAAAATTTTGGTGATATGGTTGGTGATAATATGCTGAATTAGTTTGTAGCATGACGAAGTCAATGATAATACACTAACAATCGACCACTTGGTCAGATGTCCCTTGTTAAGCATCGGATAAACACAGGTGACGGAGGTCCCATTCATCGCCGACCGTATCGTGAGTCCACGGTAGAGCGGCAAGTTATTCAGCAGGAAGTAAACAAGTTGCTCACCAGAAGCATTGTTGAGCCCTCGTAGAGTCCTTGGGCGTCGCCGGTCGTGCTCGTCAGAAAGAAAGATGGCACGTGGCGTTTCTGCGTTGATTACCGCCACCTAAACCGAATCATTAAAAAGGACGTTTACCCTTACCACGAATCGACAAAACTTTTGACTGTCTTCATGGTGCCAAATACTTTTCGTCCATCAACCTTCATTCTGGTTATTGGCAGATTTCCATCGATGAGCAAGACCAAGAAAAGACCGCTTTCGTCACTACTGATGGCCTCTACCAATTCAAAGTTATGCCCTTCGGTTTATGCAATGCCCCCGCCACGTTCGAACGGATGATCGACTCTCTGCTTCAAGGTTTCAAATGGTCAACTTGCCTTTGTTACCTCGACGAAGTTCTTATGTTCTCTCCTACATTTGAGACGCACCTTGAGCGCATCGCAGCTATCCTTGACATCTTCCGCAAGGCTGCGGTCCAATTAAACTCATCGAAGTGCCACTTAGGGCACCGACAGATTACAGTGCTAGGCCATCTCGTCGATGCTTCCAGCGTACAATCCGACCTGGAGAAGGTTCGAGCAGTAACGGCTTTTCCTGTACCTCAGTCTGACTAAGACATCCGGAGTTTTGTGGGATTCTGTTCTTATTTCAGACTGTTCGTGAAAGATTTTGCAGCAATCGTTTGACTACTCACTGAACTTCCGAAGAAAGGCATGTCTTTTACGTGGGGTCCCCCACAGGTTGCTGCATTTTCTCCCCTTATCACGATTCTCAGCAATCCACCGATCTTGGGCCACTTTGACCCGTCCACACCTACAGAGGTCCGAACCGATGTCAGTGGTTATGGGATTGGCGCCATCTTATCGCAACGCCAACATGGACATGAGCATGTTGTAGCCTACGCTAGCCAGCTCCTGACAAATGCAGAGTGCAACTATTCAATTACTGAGCGCGAATGTCTTGCTCTCGTCTGGGCAATTTCAAAGTTCCGTACATATTTATATGGCAAGCCCTTCTCAGTAATCACAGACAATCCTGCGCTCTGTTGGCTTTCGTCGCTCAAGGATCCTGCTGGCCGGCTCGGTCGTTGGGCCCTCCGACTACAAGAATATCCCTACACAGTGACTTGCAAGTCGGGACGCCAACACCAGGACACAGATTGCCTCTCTCGCTACCCAGTCGAAGACGCGACCTCTACGCCTGATACTGACACTGACACCTGTGTTCTTTCCATTTTTCTACTGCCCCATGTCACCGACGAGCAGCACTGTGGCCCGTCCTTGTGTATCATCATTGACCACCTGGAATCGTCACTTGCCAGCAGTTCCCGTCACTTATTCACACTTCAAGATGGCGTACTCTACCGCCACAACGTTCACTCCGGTGGCCCAGCATTACTCGTTGTGATCTCTAACCTTCAAGCGGCTGTTCTCCACGAACTTCACGACCTCCCCACTGCCGGTCACCTGGGTGTGTCACGTACCTCCGATCCTCTGGATCCGCCGACGCTCCTTTTGGCCAGGGCTAGCTCGCTCCGTTCGAAGATATGTAGCTGCACGCGGGAAATGCCTGCGATGCAAGACACCATCGACGCTTTCCAATGGGTACCTTCAACCACTCGACATTCCTGAGGAACCATTCTTTCGGGTTGGTTTGGAATTACTTGGCCCTTTTCCTCTTTCTACCTCTGAAAACAGGTGGATCACTGTGGCCACGGATTACGCCACGCGCTACGCTATCACCCGAGCGCTTCCTACAAGCTGTGCCACAGATGTCGCTCATTTTCTTCTACGCAACGTCATTTTATTACATGGAGCTCCGCGACAACTTCTCACAGACCGTGGCCGGACATTCTTATCAAAAGCTATCGCAGACATCCTGCAGTCCTGTGCCACGAGGCACAAGCTATCCACGTCGTACCATCCACAAACAAATGGCCTCATGGAGCGTCCCAATCGCACTCTCACAGACATGCTCGCAAAATATCTCTTCAGACCGCACTGACTGGGACCTCGCTCTCCCGTTTGTGACATTTGCTTATAATTCCTCGCGCCACGACCCAGCCAGTTATTCCCCATTTTTCCTTCTGTTCGGCCAAGAACCAGCACTGCCCCTTGACACAACCCTCCTTGTTCACGCGGCACCGACCAGTGAATATGCACTTGACGCCATCGCCCACTGTGCCCACGCAAGAGCAATTACCCGTGACCGCGTTCTGAAATCCCGAGAGTCGAAGGCGTTTTGTACGACCGGCGACACCGAGACGTCCACCTCCCGCCTGGTTCTTTGGTGCTTCTATGGTCTCCGTCGCGTCAGGCCGGCCTGTCAGAAAAACTGCTGTCTCGTTACACAGGCCCATACCGAGTGCTTTGTGCCGTGACTCCCGTCGCCTATGAGATTGCCCCTGACACCCCATCTGCTTCCCAGTCCAGTGGTATCGTGCACGTCATACGACTGAAGCAGCATCACCCTCCCAGTGATTACATTTAGACGCTCCGAGACGTCTCTTCTGCCGCCGGGGGATTATGCTATAAGCGTGTGGCATTTGATTGTTTGAACGAGGTGCGTGGGCGCCATCACTTGAGAAAAGAGAAGGAAGAACGAACTGGGCTTGCACGGTGAATCTAACCGGTCAGCGCTGCAACCACTTTGTAAATATAACCTGTAAATAGTTGCTCGTCTTACTGACTCGTCCTTCGCGTAACAATACCACAGCAGAAGTGGGCTTTTACAGGTATTTCTAAATTTCATAGTTTTATGCTCTAGTGTACTACTAGCTGAAATAACATTCTAATGACCCACGAACATGTTAAGCCCCAGCCACACAGGAGGAAAAATGCATGCAGTGCGCCGCTGCCGGTACATTGCTGCTCCAGCAGTGCGGCCAGCCACACTGACTGGCTGCATGCCGCTGCTCAGTTGAGTGAGGAAACGGCGGCTTTTTAAAAATATTTTTTACTTCCAGAATAACTTTTTTACAGACATTAAAAAGAAGAACGTTCAGCGCAAACTGACGAGCTACTGCAACGTTACTGATTGAAAGTGCATTGGCTGTGGTTGGTGTGGTGCAGCAAAATGTGTTATTTGATGCAGTATCACTCGACGCCACAGGAACATTTGCTACTGAGTTTGTCTCCGAGTGCACCTATATTTATGCTTTTTGGAGCTTTCTTTGCATAATACAATTTTCGGATGATACATTTTATTTTCCAGTTCCCGTGAAGATGTATCAACGCGATTCCACTGATGTATATGTGTTTCACTGTCTCGGGCACTTTGCACGCATCGCACTCTTGCGAGTCCATGCATTGGATGCGATGCAAATAGTGTCACATTAACACACCTAGTCTGTCCCCTGATGCAATATGCTGAACACTGCACTAACAATGCAGCTACTTATAAAATCACAGAAAGATGGCATGAATTTATAAATGAGGAAATATAGCCACAAGTGCAGGCGATGCACGGATGAGACGCTTCAGAAAATTTAGCCAACATGAACCAAAACCCATTATTTTTTCCTTTCAGTCTCGCTCCAAAGTGAAAAAGTTATAACATTCCGGGTCAAGAAAAAATGTTTCTTTTTTTCAGTTTTTGGTTCAGTTCTGGTTCGATACTGTGGCTGTAATAATATCATATGCATGGTGCATGAAGAACTGAAAGGCACAAAATAAAAAGGTAGGATGTGAGGAATGTCTTTTCTACTCACCACAGGCTATCCTGTAAAAGCAGATTATGCACTAGCCATAATTTATTATCAGTAAATGTACATAAATCAGTTACTTGGCGTGCCACATTTGTAGCCCACACATATAAAATTCACGCGAATTTACTCGTTTTTATTTTTAGCCTTGTGAGCATGACTGACATTTGTAGCTGCCCTATACTATGCCTTAGTGCATATACAGAAAGTGTTTCCATAAATACTGATGGTCACAGGAGGCTGGCGGACACATAACTGTCATTGTTTCTTAATATGGTAGGCTTCGAGTATACTTCTTCTATCTTTGTTTTTATGTTTATCTACCAGAATAGCTTTGTTGTACATTGGAAAACATCATCATTATGCACGATGGGCAGCCAAGCATGAATATCTGTCCTTGCTTTATAGTTTCCTCTGGTGTCCTCTTAACCTAAGATTGGTGCAACAGCGTGTCTGCCCAATTTAGGCATTCCTGCATGACAGCAGCAGCTGATAAACCGCACTAGTGCTGCATAAAATAAAAAGGTTTCTGTGCTTAACTAAGCATAGCAGCTTCTTGACTGACTTCCTGCTTTGTTGTGTACTATAGCACATATGCTACCCAGTTTATTTGGTGCCACAAATGCCCCTCTCACACTATAGTGGGATATCACATTTTTCAAGTTGTCAGCCAACTTGTGGACACAAGGGATTACTTCAAAACAATTTTTCTGCTCCATTCTTATATCCTCTCATCTGCCTCTTGCCTTGACCCGCTTTGTCACATTTGTAAAGGTTGTTGATGCTACAACCTCTTAGCAGCTGGAATGTCTTAATCTTGGACCTTTGGTAAGGACACACGCACCTACTCTGTCTACAAATGATTTTGACAAAGCAGCTTTCATGCATTATAGAGTGATTACATACTTGACCATCTTGGAATAGCACGAGGTAAAATAAAAAAGTATCCTACCATTATCGGTGAACATGTGCAGCACATTTTGTCTAGATGAAAGTCAATTTAAAGGTCTCAAAATTGAAGCTCTTATTTCTTCAGTAATTTCACTATAAAATTAGGTTCATAGCCACTTTCCGTAAATATTTAATTGGCCTCCTTTCTTATATTGGCACCTGGTATTTAAAGTAGAGGGGCAACAACATAGCAAAGAGGCTCTGGCTTAATTTGAGTCAAACTATAAAAAAAAGCTTCAGTTCTTAGACATTTCATTAGAATGTAGCCTCTGCTGTCTGTGCTACAAATGTTGGCCTAGAACGGAAAAGACCATTTTCCATTTGCCTTAGCCCATTCCAATGTGAAAGATGGTGTTTATGTTATTGTGTGTGCGGGCTGTCGAGTCAAATTTATCAGCCGACGTAAATGTATAGTTGCCAGTGTTCTCGAGCAAGTAACAAGATTAAAAATTCCAACAAGCGCCTGCAAAAATACAGTGAACTGAATGAAAGCAACAGATAGACAAGAGGATAAAGAAACAGAATGGAAGATAAATTTGCTGTTACCCTGTATGCCCAAAGGTTTGCTTGCAACTTAAAAACTGGAATATCCTGCTAACCTGTGAGGGTTGTGCTTTTGTCAACAAATAAACTGGGTAGCATCTGTGCTAGGACACACAAGAAAGCAGAAATTCAGCAGGAATGATGCTGATATGCAAAGTTAAGCAGAGGATCCTTTTTATTTCATGCACCACTAATGTGGTTTATTAGCTGCCCCTGTTGTGTCAGAGCATATCCATTGGGGAGACAGGCTTTTGCGTGAATATTAGGTTAAGAGAATACCAGAGAAATGCAAGAAAGCAAGGGCCAATATTTACATTTGGCTGCCCACTGTGCATCGAGTGCATGTGTTTCCATGTACGACAACACTACTGTGGCGGATAAACATACCATCAAAAATAAGAGAACTAAACTCGAAGCCCACCATATTACGTAAGAAACACAGACAGTTATGTGTCAATCAACCTTCTGTGACACTCAGTGATGATGAAATCAAGTTCTTCTATAACATGCGCCAAGGCAAGAGAGGCTGCAAGTCACTCTAGTTCACAAGAGAAGAAAATGAAAACAAGCAAAGTCACAAGAATTCGATACATGCGACATAAAAACGTGGTACCTCGTGCAACTGATTTACATATGTATTTCCAGACTGAGGAAAGATTACAGCTCGTGCATAATCGGCTTTTACGGGATGCATGAGTTACGTCCCTGACATAAGCGGTGGTCCTTGTTTTCTATTTCTCCAAGATGAGCATTAAAAAGAAGACACAGACAGGTGAGGGTTATGGAACGGAACAAAACTCTTTACATTTATTTACATACGTGGGTGCCTACACACGGTTAAACACAGAGACAGTCAAAAGCATTTTGTCTCTTTTTAGTCTATGTTTTGTCTCCCGCTCAGTGCTCCCCTTGTATGAGAAGAGGACTCCAGTTGCCTGCAGCACAGCACCTGAATGATTGATAAACATGCTGAGGGCCTCAAAGAAAGCGCACTGTTTGACTTACCCCAGTCATCGCTGTTAACTGTTAATAAACAGTTTTCAGGAAACACAGGCGACACTGTTCCAGATCGCCCATGGCTTCGCCACTGCCATGTTTTCTTGGCATCTGGGGGTAGTTTACCATCAGTCACACGATATCCAACACAGATGAAACCTCCAACATTTCTTTCGCCAACTTGAGGTTTTCTGCTAGGGATGGATCCCCCACTGTGCATACATGCACAAGTTTCTTGAATATCCTTAGCAAATCGTGTCGCTAAGGCCATGGATATACGCATAGAGGAGGTGGCCCTTCACGTGGTTTATATTGGTTATTGTATTTTGAACATGCCATGACTCAAGCAGCAGCTTTTTTTTGCGGGTTCGTCTCTGATTAAAGATTTGGGTTTCTTGGAATTCAACTTCATAATTTCAATTCAGAATGTTTGGCGACGCCACTGCGTATTCGGTTTTAATGTTCTGACATCATTCTCATGTCTAATTCTTTCTTTTAGATTTTTGGTTTCCTCAATGTACCTCGCCAAACAGTCAGCACAGCTCATTTTGTAGACTATGCCTTGAGCTTTTTCTTTTGGTAGACGGTCCTTTGGTTTAGGAAGGAGGATATTCAAAGTGTTTAACGGCTTGTGCACGACTTGGAGGCCTTCTTTTTTCAATATATTCGGCTGAGAGCTTCACTGGCACATTTGATGTACCAGACGAACACTCGTTTCCAGGGTAGGGGAGAAGTCAACGATTGAAGTTCCAGTATCTTTTTTTTGGCAGGTGCCTTTATGAATGAAGTCCTTTGGGTAGCCATTCCTTCTAAGTTTGTCGGGAATCGTTCTCCAAAAGACAAAAGAAAGGAAGGAGAATGCTCTCTCTCTCCCCCTTCCTTTTTTTTTTAAGAAGGAAATTTTAAAAGTTGCACACTACCACTTCTGAAAAATACCCCCTTAGGAAGGAGTCAAATGGGTTCAGAAATGTCGGGCTAATAAATTCCCTTATTTGGTTGGAGTCATTGTTAAATTCTTACGCAATTTTCCCAACCAGACAGGTAATTCTGTCAAAATGTTTAGCTTCTACTCAAAGTATTCTTACAAAACAGAAATTAAAATTAAATTAGGGGGTTTTAAGTGCAAAAACCACTTTCTGATTATGAGGCATGCTGTAGTGGTGGACTCCGGAAATTTCGGCCACCTGGGGTTCTTTAACGTGTGCCTAAATCTAAGCATACGGGTGTTTTCGCATTTCGCCCCCATCAAAATGCGGCTGCCGTGGCTGGAATACAAAACAGAAATGCTTGAGTATTAAAATCTCAATGCCTGCTGCTGCAATAATTCATCAGCGAGAATTGTCACATCGTTGTGAAGCAGTTCCAGTCATTGCTGAAACACTCAATACAAAAGACAAAACAAAGACATGGAGGCAAAATGTCAATGTTAAACAGACTGACAGTCAATTCTGCCTAGGAGACAAATAGAATGTCAAGCCAAGGGAAAGACACCAGTATTCACTCACAGTATTACCTCAGTGATCGCAGCTGGTGATGCTGTTAGGATAGATGGCACCCAAGATACAATAGCAAGATAGGTTAAAGATGTAGAAGGGTCACAAAAGAGGGCACGCTGGGGCACAGCAGGTTGCCTTCATCTCAAGACTCTCCTGACATCCAGACCTGGCTACCCATTGTTTCCAAGGAGCCTGCCCCAAATGCAGTAGCATGACGCGTGAAATCTTGGAGCAACCTGAAAAACACAAGTTCTCATGTATAGGCACCAAAACATTTTTCATCATCAGGCAGATGAGAAGCTTACCACCCACACATAGCAGGTAAACAGTCCCCAAACTCAAGATAATAAGGCATATAATTAATATGGCCAGTATGACAATGGAATATTTCGTTTTCAACACGATGGAATAATATGAGAGGAGTATAAAGGGGCCTCCAAACCAGAAAAAAGGCTCAGTAACGTAGCAAGCTTATTGTGACAGATGATGCAGGAGAACAAGGGCCCTCTTTGGGGTCTCGCTGGCTTGGGCATATATGTTTTATGAGAGCAAGCACAAGCTAAACAACTTGTAAAATCTTTTCCAAAGCTCGTTTTCGCATGTTCTTTTTTAAAAGCTGGGTGTGGACTGTTTGTACTGAGGAAGACGTTTTCGTTATTGATATGCAGGCAGTAATGGACATCATAAAAACTTTCTACATAGCCAATAGCTGCTCCATTTGGTAGTACATTAAATTACACCCTAATAATCATGACCGTGGGCTACAAGCAATAATTCAATGTAGTCAAATACCTGGGTGAGTCTCTTAAGTGGTCACACACATTCTTACACATAACACAGTCAGAGTCAATGCGGCATTGCTGGAAATGCAAAAATTTGTCCTCCGCTCAGCACCAAATCCTTAAAGAACTTACAGAAAGAAATGATAGTGTAATAAAACCAGCAGACAAAGGCGGCAGTATGATAATCTGGCCGACAGAAAAGTACAAGAATGAGGCCACCAATAAAACTGAGCAACCACATCCATTACAGAAAACTCGACTCTAACCTAACTTCAGACTACAGCAATACTGTGCAAAGCACAATAGCGGAGCTTCCGTCCAAGGTACTAATCAAGCAATCTAAACATTGCTTCATGGCACCCAAGAACAAAGAAGTAGGCCGCTTTTATCTTCTTCCTAAAATACATAACGTTCCCGTAGCAGAAATATATACAGAAGAGATCCCAGGTCGGCCTATAGTGTCTAATAATAACATGCCTACTGTGTCAATATCTAAATTCTTAAATCACCACCTGTCAAACATCCCCACCAACCTCCCATCTTTTGTTCAAGACATGCCGCGCTTTCTTCGAATTATCGACGGCATCAGTGCCAACCAAATTTTTTCTGACCGCGCTATTCTAATCACTTTGGACGTTTCTGGCCTTTACACTAACATATTCATGAGTGAAGTAATTGAAGCCGCATCGAAATACCTCACAGTCAATTTCCAAGTGCACGCTCCAGCAGCTTACCTGTTACTCCTTAGGTTAGTTCTCAAGCTGAACTATCTCAAATTTGATTCGATTCACTACCTGCAAACTTTCAGCACTAGCATGGGAACACCATTTGATCCCACGTATGCGAACACTTTCATGGGACAGCTCGAAGCAGACCTGTTAAAACCCTACCCTTTAAAACCCCTCACCTATCTGCGTTACATTGACATATATATAATATGGGAACACGGCAAAAGCATGTTAACCGACTTAATTAGCCATTTTAATCGCTTTTGCCCGAGTATTAAATTTACTGCTCACCACTCCTAGTCAAAACTCCCTCGACACGACGGTCCTAATAGAAAATGGAAAACTGAGAACGACACTTTACTGGAAACCTACGAATGGCCAGCAATATTTAGACTACACCACTCATCACCTACGACACTGCCAGCATGGAATTTTTGTTGGACAAGCGAAATGAATAAGAAGAATATGCAGTGAAGACAACAATTATATCTACCACCTAAATGACCCTAAAGCAATGCTAGCAGAAAGAAACTATCCACAAGTTGCTCTCGACAGAGCTTATGTCGTTGCGTCAAGATTGGAGACGCAGTCGGAATTAGCTAAAAAACAGCCTACACCAGAATCTTACAGACCGCCAGCCTTTATAACAAAATATTCTAATGCCCTCCCAAACATAGACAACATCCTACGCAAATACAGTGGAACCCAGGTTATATGTCCCCCGGTTTTGCGACGACCCGGGTTTTACGATGGATTAGCGCAGTCCCGGCGAAGTCCCCATAGAAGTAATGTATTAAAAACCCCGGTTATCCGACATAATTTTACGCCTGACCCGCGTTATACAACGACCCTCGCGAAGCGCAGGACAGAACGGCAGATGCAAGAAAAGTCCCACAGGTCTCTTTCCTCGCTCCATCTCTCTGCATGCGGAGCGCTGACACCGTTCGACAGGTTCGCTCCGGCGCAGATTTCTTCCCTGCCTCGTCTCATCGTTTGTTTCTGTCTACCGGCGACACTCGCTGTGCTGAAATGGAGCCTTTTCTTCTCCGCAATCATTTTCTCCCTCTCTTCTTGGTGGCATCGCCTCTTGTCACGTTGGGGAAGCGTTTCTCTCCTTCCAGTTTCCCAGCAGAAGATCGCCGACAAGGTAGCGTGGAGAGGCCTAGGTTTATCGCACGTGTTCCTCGACGTAATCCTAGCGACCAGCGTTCAGCGGCGGTTTTGAGTTGTGTAGAGCAACGCGACACACAATGTCCCGAAAGCGGACAGTTCTATCGTTCGGCGATAAGCAGAATATTATCGAGGAAGCGGAAAAGCGGCATGGATCCATGAAAGTTAGCATTGCCCGGGACCTTAAGATACCCGAAGCTTCGCTTAAGACTATCCTGGTAAACACAGCAGTGATATTGCAGAATGCCAACAAGTTCAGGCTCAAGCGGAAAGCAGCAAAAGAAGGACAGCATGAGAAGTTAGTAAAAGTTCTAGTCAAGTGGCCGCATCAAGCATGGAGCTCTGCGATAAACGTTGACGGCACCATTCTAAAAGAAAAGGTGCACCTTGTGGCATTGCATCTGCGCATCGACGTCTCTCAGGCATCGAACGGGTGGCTGGATCGCTTTAAAAAACGAAACAGGATTGTGTACAGCAGCTCCTACGGAGAAAGCACTTCTGTGGACGTTTCGACGGTGAACGAGTGGATGGAGTCGCTGCCGGAGATGACTGCTGCATACAAGCCCTGCAACCTTTTCAACGCCGATGAGAGCATTATTTTTTTACCATGTGCAGCCCAAGCAAACCCTTGTGTTTAAGGGTGACAGCTGTCATGGTGCCAAGTATAGTAAAGAGTGTGTGACGGCACTATTCTGTGCTAACGAGGACAGTTCCGAGAGGCTGCCCGTGCTAATTGTAGGAAAGTTTGCAAAGCCACGGTGCTTTAAGAGCTTGAAGACACTGCCGTGCAGCTACAACTTCAACAAAAAGGCGTGGATGACGTCTTCGCTCTTCAGCAATTTTTTGCAGCAGCTGGATAACAAAATGGGTGCTAAGCCGAGGAAAATATTGCTTTTCATGGACAACGCACCGTGGCACCCGCCGGATACATCCAGCCTGAGGAATATAAAGGCTGTTTTTTTCCGCCCAACTGCACAAGCCGGCTGCAGCCGGTGGAAGGCGGCATCATTAAGTACGTCAAGCAAGGGTACCGGAAGTGGTTAGTGCAGCGTCGACTGGCAGCTATGGAGCGCAGCGAGTCGGAAAAAAAGATTGCTGTGCTCGACGCCATGCATTTTATTGCCAGTTCGTGGAACGCAGTGTCGCAAAGCACAATCGCTAGCTCGTTCAAGCACTGTAACTTTAAGCGAGAAACTGCCTCCTCTGTTGAGGACCCAACAACCTCAATGCCGCTCGAGGCGGATGCAGGCTTCACCGATGACAATTTCGAGGGTTTAAACCTCACCACGATCTTCGCCGAGTACGTGGAGGCCGATGACAATGTTGCGATCTGTGGCGAGGTGTTGCTGGATGACGCCATCGAGGAGGCTTTGCCTAGTGCCGACACCGCTGCGACATCGGACGAGGACAACGACAACACCACAGATGCCGTGCCTGTGCCTACCCCGTTTGCCAAGGTGCTACGGCACATAGACGGCATCCGGAACTTCATCTGTTCATGAGACACCGCAGAGGACCTCCTTTTGGACGTTGCCCAACTCGAGCGAAAGCTCTTGATTCACGGATCAAACAAGGTCCTAAAGAAACTTCGCGACTTTTTTTAAAGTTTGTGCCGGCCGGCGGGAATCGTGGCAGAGGGCAGTGGAGTGCGGTAAAGGTTCGTTTGAATAAAGCATGATTGGTACCTGTACTGCAACAATAATTTTTATTGCATTTACTTTTTTGGTAATTTGGGTTTCCAAGCCCTGCAGAATATGTTACTAGTTTACATTGAAGTTTTTCGTAAATTCCTCACATGAAATAAGTAGTATCTTTAGAGGCATAATTTATGTTCAGATTTTACGACACCTGCATTTTACGACGCTTTTTCGCGGTCCCGAGAAAGTCGTATAATCGGGGTTCCACTGTACCACCCAATATTATCAAGTAATGAGCATCTGAGAAAAGCGTTCCCGTATATACCAAGGGTTGCCTATTGCCACAACAAAAACCTTAGACATGTTAGTGCACGGAAAGGTCAGCCAACATCATTCCCCCGTAATAAAAGCATGTTGTCGCCCAAGGTGCAAAAACCTGCAGGCGCCTTCAAGGTGGCATTCAAATTAAAAGCACTGCTAATAGTCATACACACGAAGTTAAATGTAGCTTCACATGTACAAGTTCAGATATGATTTATATGCTTGAATGTTCCTTCTGTAAGAAACCATATATCAATGAAACGGGACACTCGATGAACGTCAGGTCAAATGGACATCACGTGAACCCAGCTAGAAAGATTCCCAAAGCTGTTGCCAAGCTTTTCAACCAACCAGATCATAACGTTGATAAACCTAAACTCTTTACAGTCAAATTTCTGTTCGGAAAGAGAAAGAAAATGCAGAGAATCATACCTTATCCATAAGTTCAAGATATTGCAACCAATAGGCATAAACATGTCAAAGGGAGCTTTAGAATCTATTTGCTATACGAAGTTTCAAGTCATAGGCAACAACACTTCATTATTTGCATTTGTCTGCTTTGTGTTTTTTTTTCTCTCTTTGTTTTTTTCTTCGTTTATTTATATAATTATTACATTTCAAAGATTTTTTTTTCACGAGCCCCATTTTTTGCCCCTCCTTCTATCACCTCTTTCAGAGAGACAATAAGCCACTGACCTCCAGTGAAGCACATAATAGAGGGTTGCTGCGCACACGGCCATTAACAGGCTGGTTGACATGGCCGTGTCATCGCCCATGTGCATAGCACCTCTTTATTCTCAATTCTAACACTCTCACCGCTAACACACTTTCGGTTGTTGCCTCCCCCACCCGCCTTTACCCCCTCTCCCCTTTAGAAGAACCCTACCTATATATACTGTGCCGAGGAAAGCATATGTCGCCTTGAAAAAGACAAGTCCACTTGTCGAAACGTGATGATGATAATGACTGCATTTTATTGGCGCAAGGGCATCTAAGGCCAAAGAGCGCCAGCGTTGAAATGTAGGCTCCCGCTTTTGCCTTGTTCTCGTTTCCCTCATCATCTTTCATTTCCATCTCCCACCTTCTTCGTGTTTTCTCGTGATTGTTTTAAAGGAATCTATGCTATTGTATGGAAATTTACCGTCTACAGAAATTCACCCAGCATTCGGACACAAGAAAAAGCTTCAAAATGTGTAGAATAAAAACACATTAGTAAGAATGATAGATTGGCCCAATATGTACATGGTCTGGACCCCTGGACACGAATCCCTCGTCGGTAATTTAGCCGTGCATGCCGCTGCACATGAACATACCCTTCGGGCTACCCCGCTAGGTGACCCCACTCCAGGGGATATGGACAAAGGTGTTCCAAAAAGATACATGGACATTTAGCGCATTACACACTAGGAAGGAGAACCTACCTTCACCCGCAGCCCAGGCTAATCAGAGAAGACGCAGACAAACTTAGGCAACTACAGACAAACATAGAGCACTGAACGGGCCTGATATCCTGGCCCAGGCCCGTTTTATGAAGCCCAAGCCCAGCCCAGGCCCGTGATACCAAACCCGGGCCTGGCCCGGGCATTCATTACTAAACTTAGCCAGGGCGCGTGTGTTCATGACCAGGCCCGGCCTGGACCCGCTAAACAATATTTGTTGTTGATGATTATTATTGATGCCTTGCACTTTGTAACGGGCGATCGGACGGAAAATGCGGAGTGTACAAGCATCGAAATGCTGCTTTCCCCACGGTAGTAGCTCATCAGTTATGCTGTTGCACTGGTAAGCCCTAGGACGCGGATGTGATTCCCGCGGCCACGGCGACCGCATGTCGATATGGGCGAAATGCAAGGACACCCGTGTACTTATATTTAGGTGCACGTTAAAGAACTCCAGGTGGTCGAAATTAATCCGGTCCCCACTATGGCATGCCTCGTAATCGTATCGTGGTTTTGGCACATAATACCAAGGAATATAAATGAAATGTGGTACATGTACATGTGGTACATGTACATATGGTACATTAAAAGTCATTACAATAAAAGTATAGTGACAATAAAACATAGCAACAAAATGTATTTAAAACGAGCGTGCAACTAAAATTGAAAAGCGGATAGAAGCAAACCCGGTACATTTTCGTTGATGCTATTTTCTACACTCATGTTGGAAACATTATTTACACAATTTTTTAAAAGAGGCTCTTGAATAATAATTTGTTGCAGCAAGATAAAAAAGCTTTTCGTGTATTATATTCTTATATTTCATCAGCAAAAGCAGATGAAATATAAATCTTCATATTATGGAAACGTAATCGCCATGTACAATATAATTATATAATCAACCTGTCCCGCACCATACTTGATGCTATTCCAGATAAAAGGTTTCCCCCTTTTTAATCAAAGAAAGATAGAAAATACACTTAAAATAACACCCAGTGACACAAAAAGACTGCACCCGAAAATGATGCCACAGATATAAGAGTCTGAAAAGGCCAGCAAAAGGCAAAAATTCACATGTTCGTGTACAAAAAAAGTAGGTTGTCCAGGCTCTCCGGCTTCAAGCAGGTCCTCCTCTTTTGGAGCACGTACCCAGCTGCACGAAAACTGCATTCGCTACAGGCGCTCGTGGATGGGATGCAAAGTACTTTTTTTTACAAGAAATGAAAGCCCTCGGTATTTCCTACATTGGGCTTTTCAAATAAACGCACCAGTAGAAATATATACCCTTCACAGTGGCGCTAAAATAATGTATTGGTATTGAGAGTGGTAACAGAGTAATCGCAAAAGCAGTAACATGGAAATTGTTTGAAGAGCCGTTTTTTATATATTTTATTTTTCCTCACGCGGAAGTAATGTTCGCTTTGAGGGGGAAAAAATATGTTTTTTGCTTTTTTTACTAAGATATACTAAGAGCCAGCTCTTTGCACGTGTCACTTCAGCTTGGCACAAAATACCTTAGACCATGCAATGCATAATGTTCACGTGTGCTCGAAGGCCCGACTTAGGCCTTTTAATGAGCAGGCCCGAGTCCGGCCCAAGCTTTCGGGTTGGCCCAGGCCTGTGCAGTGCTCTAGACAAACATTCCTGCATGGCACATTAATTTACGCTTTGCATCCTACATACTATGACTACAAATGTAAACTGTCAAGTGCCCAACCCTCTCTACCATATGGTACAGGAGTGCGAGCACAACACAGGCACCCCCCCCCCCCCCCCCCTCCCATTTCCCAACCAACTGTGAAGCAGTGGGAGGACCAGGGAACCAGCTCAAACTCTGTTCACCAGTACTAACTGGTGGATAACGCCAAATTGGGGCCACAGGACCATGGCATTCTGGACTGAGGAAGCCATCCACCCGGGGATAATGTAAAACCATTTGTCTGCTGATTTTAGCAATAAAGTTCATTCCTCATTCTCCTCTCATGATTTTTGTGATTGCTTTCCCATCAATGTCGCAATTGCGTTCATTTTTTCATGAATATTATTCCACCATCTTGGGTGTAGCTTCTCTCTGTATATATTCTGTAAATACATATTCCTTTGCCTGCTGTTATCCCTGTCACATTTTGGCGGTGGTGTGGAGTATCAAATCAATACAACCGAACTCTCCAGTGGCTAAAGCTTGACTTTTCCCGCAATGGCAGAAGAGACAGCTCCCACGTCAATGGTTGCCTTTGCCCAGCCAAAATACTTGGGCACGTTCTGAAGAACCGATGATGGTGACGTTGAAGATTAGTTAGTGATCTACAAGCGTGCAAGTAAGAACAATGGATAGGATAACAGAGTCATGTTGGCAAACATTCTATTCTATCTACAAGAGACAGCAAGGGTGTGGTGGAACCATGAAGAGGAAATCAGTAGGTGGAATACTTGCAAGGAAAAGATGCATGCTCTGTTTGGCAAGTTTGTTCGCCCAAAGATCACAGAGAAGAAGGAGCTAGCATCACGTGCCCAAATATCCACGGAATCCTATCAGTAAACTTCCAATATGAAAGCTTTCTCGCTAGCTCCAGCTCCGAAAGAACAGAACTGTCACCCAGCAAGTTTGAATGGAATTGATTAGAGGAAAAGAATCTCCAGCTGTAACAACCTTGGTTTTTCCCGGAACCCCATTTCCCAATTGCTACTGTTCATAGAGTTTCAGATGATCAGTGTCTTTGGGTCAGAAAACAGTGAGAACTTCTCCTCGCAAGATCTGGACCACCTATTACAAATGCGGAAGATAAATATTTTCTCGTCATTATGGACACAGATATGCCCAACAATTTGCTGCAAAATCGCACACAGGATGACTAAATGCTTTTATTTTCCCATTCGTACCGCATAGGAGAGTCCCAAGCTGCTTCCGCCATCCGTCGGCTAGCGCAAGAAACAATAGCGAGTTGTGGTGCCGCACTCTCCACAGAGGCCCTACACAGTTTACACACTTCTCAGTCTTCCACCATGGTTTTCATTACACTGCAACAAACAGGAAACTATATAAGTAAAACAAGAAGAAACAAGTCACATGAAATTAGTTCAAGCAAGCACAAACTATTCTAGTGATTCATCAATAAACACAGATTTACCATCATGCAGTGGGCCCTGTCAAACATAGACTTTGAGTTGCTAAATAAAAGCCCACCCGTCTGCTTTCATCTGGTCCGGACACTGCTTTTACATGTAATTGCATGTGGAAAGATTCGGTGTAAGGACAAATGCATGTTGAGGTGGGAAACCCAGTGAGAACATCATGGATGCCCTGCACTTTCTTAACCTGCTATTAACCCTTTGAGGGTCAGTAACGTAAATATATGGCACCACGAACAAGTCCAAAATGGTCAATGCCGTATATTTACGGTGCCATCTGTATGTTTAAAAAGCACGGCAATTTCCTAAATTTTTCTTTTCTATCATGTACTGCCACTATGTGGGAATACAGGGAATTTTTTTCGTGCGCCTCCCTCTTGGTTTTCGTTGCATGGTTTGTTTTAGAGCTAGTTTGCTTCCGCACGTCTATGTACTACCGCTCGCGCATTGGCGCACAGGTGGGTGGGCGGCGGTATGGGTTTCGTTCCGCGGGCAGTTTCGGTTTCTTTCGCTTGCAAAACTGATGGCTAACTCGCTCAAAGGGCGACCACTTGTTTCTTGCTCATTTAGTGCTCACAAGGGTGCATATAGGAAGGATGCCATCGTGCATGCGTTTCCGTTCCTTCTTTTTTTTTTTTTGACACTCGCGAAAACTAATTGCATCTGGTTGGCAATAAGATGAAGATTAGCGGAAGTTTGTCACACATTTTGCTTTTTTGACGGACACACAACCACACAGGTTTTTCGAGTGCGCACACCTATGCAGTTCGATTACGCTATAGACGTAAATATTAGTGTAAGAGCAGGGACAGGTGAGAGTAGCGAAATATTCTCGTGTGTGCATATTCAAATCCTTGAACTATGTTTATAACAATGCATAAAATTTTAATTCCTATAAGTTTATTTCTTTTTTTATTGTTGTTATTCATGAATGAAGAGTACAATACACCAACGCAAAATATATTTTTCTCACTTTATGGTCACCCTAGAAAAATTACGGCAAATTTTTTTCGAAATAAAAAAAAATCGACCCTGGGCAGTCTCATATGGCGAAAGAAATTGACCCTCAAAGGGTTACTGCGCCCCTTTCTGACCTATATACATTAAACCACATGATAGCAGCATTTTGGTCAGTAGTTTTATGCAGCATAGCACACATTTGCTGAGATGATAATACCCTGAAGATGGAAAAAGTTAGCTCCTTAGCAAAGAAATAGTTAACGTAGACAACTGCCACTTCAGTGTGCCCCGTTTGGCAATTTGGGTCAGGTTATATCAGAGTATTGTACACAATATTGGTGATATTGTGCAAGTTTCCCACTGAAACACATAATTCTGTATACTAATATAAAAGTGTAATTCTACAAGACAGTGGTAATCAGACCATCAGGGTGACTGGGCGTTCCACAGCACAGCACAGGGAAAATTGTGGTAGGCCAGAGTTATTGCAGCCTGTATGAGGCCAAACACAAATTTAATTATAAATAGGTAGAATCAGTCTTCTTTATCTTAATTTAAGAATAAATTTTGCCTTATTGCTTTTGTGATCTTTATCCTTGTTACTTTCAAATATACTCTTAAGAGACAGTACTCAGTTCTCTGTGCTTTACCTCAATATTGTTGCTTATGTTGGTCAATCGGTGGAATTGCTGATTTCATAGACAGAGACTGACAAAAAGGCTTGAGAACAAGTTAAGGACCGTGCAAAGAGCGATGGAATGAAGAATGCTAGGCATAACTTTAAGAGACAGAAGAAAAGCAGTATGGATTACAGAGCACACGGGCATAAATGATATTCTAATAGACAATAAGAGAAAAAATGGCACTGGGCAGGTCATGTAATGCGCCGATTAGATAACCGTTGGACCATTAGGGTGACAAAATTAAAGGAAGAGTTAACCACGGCAGCTTTGTGTACAACAGGCATTTAAGCACAGAGACCACAAAACTTCTCATAACAGCACAGTAGAGATAGGTTATTTATTCAACATTGTGCATACATTTCGGGACAGCAAACATCAGAAAAAGTATGTTAGTAACCTATTTACCTGCTTGTCAAGTAACGCTAATTTCAGATTGTTAGCTACATTAGCAAATGTTTTTAAAGATGAAGGAAGTCAGTTCTCAAGACGTGTCCACTTTTTATGTCTCCCAAGACAAGCATCAGTTTCAAGATATCTATGAAAGTTTCCAGCCAGAATTAATCAACCTTCCAGTTATTTTCCCAGAAGTCATTTCTTATGCATTGCTGTACAAAGCTACTGTCTTAAACACTGATGTAGTTTGTGTCAGCAATAAGCAGTCATCTTTATTATCTTGACCCAATTTTCAAGCTTGAATTATGCATTGCATGTTAAAAAAACACGCTTCCTACAGCAACCTTGCAAAATTTGAGAGCATTCAGTGCAGTACAATATTTGTATTTGATTTTTTTTTATACTGCAGCTCAACCATACAGCAGTTTGGCAACACTAACCCCCATATTCTGCATCTTAAATTGAAGCCCATGCTTGACTTGATTTAAATGACGCCTGTTGTGAATGCACCAAAGGAAACACAATGAGCGTCTAGGGTGCATTCACACCAGGCGTCATTTACATCAAATCAAGCATGGGTGTCAAGTTAAGATGCATTTCTGAATATGGGGGTAAATGTTGATGAAAGGAACCACACCCCTTTGCTAAGGCTCCCTTGTAGTAATGGAGGCGAATCACAGAGGCAATAGTTTTGCATACTGCAAGCACTGGAAGCAATTGTAGTAGCCAGAAATACCTCATGGCTACCATGCAATATATTGTTTACACATATCCATCTTGGCAGTCAGTGCAACATAGTGTCTACAAACCTTCTCCAGTTTGTGCTGCTTTTATCGTGTAAGTGAAAGAATTGTGGGCACAATTCAATGGCAACACCCTTGTGGCCAGGTTGGGAGCCAGAGCATTCGATGCAAGACGATAAAGTAACTGGTTACATGCGAGTGGTTAGTCAGAAACTTTATTGAATTACAGTGAGCATTACTTAGTAAAAAAAGTAACAAATCAATTACAAAACTACCAAACAATGTAATTGATCAGAAGAAATTAATTACATGTAATTCATTACCTACGCGTCTGAAACAGCTTTAAATCAAATGGCAGTTCCACAACATCACTTTTCATCATAGAATGCTGCATGGTCTGTGGCTTCTGAAACCTACAACCCGTTCATTTTTCGTGGACGGGGACGATACCAGTAGTACGCCTCACAGAAATAATCAATTTTTTTGAGAACCAGTGGCAACAAAATTATTACTCACTAGAGATGTGGTGCTGCCTGCAATTAGCTTTATGTTACCCCAGATTATTTTAGCTTAACGGTTCTGCTTTAACTCTGCGAATGTTGACAGCAATTGTGCGCCACTGTGGCCACGGGGTCTAATAAGGACAGTGCCCAAATGGCCATTAGATAGAGACAAGCATCCCATGTTCACAGTGTGTGTGCATATATGTGACCATATTGGCCACTGAAACTCTACTCTCAGTTACAATTATGAACTCAGAACAGTCGGAGGAACATGTCATGACACCTTTAAGTTTTTGGTAATGATTAGCTTCAATTCCGTAAGTGTAACATGTGCCTTAAAACAAATTATTCAATGGTTAATTGCTAAATTACAGTAAATGGTAGGATTATTAATTATCGCACTTTCTAATATCGCCAGCAGAAAAAAATGCATTGCAAAAAAAACGTTTATCATTATTGCATCGTGTTTCAGACATTATTAAATGTCATCCCTGAAGCATATGTTGCTATTAAACAAGTGGCAACACACTCTTTTTTAATGTAGCAATGTGAATGCTACATATCAACTCCACAAAACACCTATGCAATTAGCCACACAATAGTGATGCAATGCATACAAAGCCAGCTACCATAATATGCATAGTAGAGAACAAATATTTATGATATTCTGCACTTGGGTCGTGTGACCTACTGTGCTCAGAATATTGGTGCTGCGTCATGACAGATCGCTAGCCCAAAGCAATGGTCTCTGGAAGACGTACTGCCATCATACTTTATACTTTATTTACGCCGGATAGCCCACCCACCATGTGCATAACTTGCAATTTCCAATGATGTATCATGAGGAATTCATAATATCAACCAATAGTGAAAATATCTGTGTGCTGGTGAGAGAAATCTTAATAATAGGTGGGGAGGTTAGCTGAGCAAAAGGTTTGGCATGCTACTACAGGTTTACTGTATAACAAGATACCAAAGAATGGGAAAAAAAAAATGCACATGCATCCACTCGTACAAAAGCTTGGTAAGGGGCAGCAGTGAGCACTACGAGATCAACAAAGAGAAAAATAGAGCTCTATGGCACCGTCAATAAACAAAATGTTATCCATCTTTCTCCTTTTGTCTGCACCAACAAAATCAGGAATGGTCATGTGGAGCCTACAAATGCAAAGATTGGTGCCGCTAAATGTTTCACAGTACCCAAGAACATACGTGAGCTAAAAAGGTATATAGGGTTGACTGTTTGTTTTTTGCCGTATTGTGAAGACCTATGCTTCCCTAGCTGAGCCTCCGAGTCGACTGACCAAAAAAGGCACAGTGTTTGTTCGAGCAGTAAACAACAGACTTACAAGCCAAAGAGAAGATTTCTCCAAAAGACAGTGCTGAGGTTGCACAGCCCGAAGGCAGAGACTGAACTGCATACAGATACAAGCAGCACAGGATTAGCTGACATGTTGCTGCAGAAGGGGGAAGATGGAGAGTTCCACCACGTGTACTGCATTAGCAAGACGATGACTGAAACAAAGAGAAACTACCCCTCAAGGAAGTTGCAACTAATGGCTGTAGTGTGGGCAATAGAGCGTCTCAGGTTGTTCGTAATAGGGATTCATTTCATCCTAGTGGCAGAGTGCCAAGCTTTGGTATACCTAAATGCCCAATGTCCACAAAAACCACAGATTTCACGGTAGTATGACCTTTCCAAAGGTATGACTTCACTGTGAAGCATGTCAATTCGTTGAGCCGTGGACCAGTTTAACCACCTGACGACACTATGGAAGGTGTCCTACATGAAAAGCTGGATGCTTACCTGACCATCTGTCTGGGGAACCAAGTAGTGACAATGCAAGTTGCTGACAAGAAACTGAAGAGGCTCTAGGGTGGTTGCTTGGGCTAGTTGGTAATTCATGATCAAAAATAATGTACAGCACGAAGGACAAGGACAGCGATAGACGACATACACAGCGCTGCACCACCGACATACAGCGCTGTGTATGTCATCTATCGCTGTCCTTGTCCTTCACGCTGTACGTAATTTTTTAAGAGGCTCATCATGGTATTGAGCAAATTAGTTGCAGAACATACACGAGAAGAAGCATACAAAGTGAAAGGTTTTGCATTCAGGTAGGGCTGGTTTGTGAGACTAGAGAGTGATGATGGTCAACCCATTTTTGCGATCCCTAATGGAATGAGAAAGTCAATCGTGCAGTTGAATGACCTGATGGGTCACATCTAAGTTGACCACACCATTCAGAAAATCAAGGAGTGGTTCTGGTTTTCACAGATGAAGAGGTATGTAAGGCGACTCGTTGCAAGCTGTTTCAAGATGCCTTGTAAACAAAACACCAGCAGACAAGGACAGCTTAGCCCAGCTGAAGTTGGCAGACGACCTTTTGAGACCATACATGGGGGCTACCTGGGACTTTTCGTTCAGAGCTCCAAGCAGAACCAGTACCTCTTCATTCTGGTGAACAACCTTACAAAGTATGTCAGACTGTTCCCAGTGCTCGACATAGTTTCAAAGCAGTGCTCAAGGTGCTAGAAGAATTCTTTCTAGAGAGCGGGTTCCCAAAAAAGATTGTGACTGAGTCAGTATCAAAGGAATTTGAAGGGTTTTGTACAAAATGAGGCATACAGCATGTCCTAATCTCCTCAAGACACCCGAGAGCCAATGGGGAAGCGGAGAGAGTAAATCAGACAGTGGCTACAGCATCTACGCAGAGTGTGTCACAAAAAAATTGGGATGCAAAGATTAGGGATGTTGAATGCAACCTAAACAATACATTTAACTATGCAACTGGTGAGACAGCATTCCAATTACTACGTAGCTATAAGCCAGAGTTCTATGGTGGCACGCCTTGCGACATCTGACAGAGTTCGATGATGAAGTTAAATGGCAAGATCCAGAGGAGCTGCGCAGCAATGTCAGGACAAGGCTGTTGGAGGAGCAGAAAAAGATGAAAGGTGCCTTTGATAAAAGCATGTTCCTGCTGTGAAGTATGATGTAGGAGAGATAGTCTTCATGTCCCGTGTACCAGAGAGGACAGGGGATCCAACGAGGATTCAAGAGAAGTACAGAGGTCATTTGGTTGTGACACGGGTGCTCCCATTGGAAACCTGTAAGTTGGCCCAGCTCTAAGAGAGGCCTAGAAGATATTATGTGACAATGGTGCATGAGTCTTATCTGAAGCCATAAAAGGGAGCTGAAGAGTGTAACCGACTCTAATGACAATGACAACTCTTTAGGACAATTGCTACGATGTTCAATAGAAAGACACCAACGCACTTTAACGACTACAAGCTCTAGACCTAGATTTTGTATGAAGTGTGTAATGAACTTAGTGATTGGCATGCAGAACACATAATGAGGGCATTTAACAAGTCAAGGTGCCCGAGTGTTAGAAGTTACGTTAGCTGATCGCTAGTGCCACACAGGGCTCATACAGAACACTTGATTCAATATTCAAGGACAATTCAAGGATTTTAAAAAAAATTCAATTATGGAGTTTTACGTGTCAAAACCACTTTCTGATTATGAGGCACGCCGTAGTGGAGGACTCCGGAAATTTCGACCACCTGGGGTTCTTTAACGTGCACCTAAATTTAAGTACACGGGTGTTGTCGCATTTCGGCCCCATCGAAATGCGGCCGCCGTGGCCGGGATTCGATCCCGCGACCTCGTGCTCAGCAGCCTAACACCAAAGCCACTGAGCAACCGCAGCGGGTAATTCAAGGATTTAAAGAATGTCATTCAAGGAAGAGAAACAAGTATTCTTCATACATATAAACTTAAAAATAGTAATATCTCCTTCTCAGCTGCAATTTCTTGCAGCTAAGCAGCTGCGGAGTTGGACACATGCTTCAAGCTCTTCAACTGGCTTTTCGAAGTTGACTTTCCCATTGTAGTGATGTCAATCGCCTTCTGACATGATGGTTAGTAGAAGTGTTCAAAGATATTACAGCCAAAGGTACTCGTGTTAAAGCCGAAAGGCTGAAACTTTCCACCTGGCATTTCTACAGCCTATAGGTCAAACATGGAGCCGTATGACTCAGAAACCTGGTTTTCAGCAAAAATGGAAGTTCAAAACTTTCAGTGAAAGGTTTGAACGTGAAAACCGTTATAGGATCTACCGTTATGGCCATGATGTTCCTGCTGGTGGGGGTGGATCTCCATAAATGATCAACTTTCTTTGTCACATGTGCCAGTAGTGTCTGGTAGAGTTTGTGTGTGTATGTGTTGCTATTCATAATCGTGACTGCGTTTCTTTCGCATTTTATAGACTCCCAGGAGCACCAATATCTTTACATCATGCAATGATTTACATGCTGTTCTAAACAACCTAACTGTTTGGTATCGTACACCACCTTTGTTTCTTGGGGGGGGGGGGGGAATTTAATTTCTTAATATTTTGTGGAGAAGTGATTCTGTTTTTCCTACCCCATCAAAAAGCTCATCCGAGGATCTCTGTTCGGAATTTAACCTGTCACAGTTAGTACATGAACCCACCCGTACAACTTCTACGTCATCTAACATCCTACACCTTATTTTAACCACTGTGCTTGATTTTGTTTCAAAACCGATTTACCTCCAGGGCTTAAGTGATCACTTGATTAATTTCACGTTGAAAACGCACATATCTTCCAAGAGAAGAAGTAAAGTGCTGACGTGCTGACATACCCTTAATAATTGTTGAACTGGAAATGTTTACCAGCAACTACATTGCTAAATTTGGTGAACGCTCTTCCGAAGAAAACTGACAGCTCTACAAAAATTAATTGCTCTATTTGATTGCCTGCTTATACCTCGAAGGAACATGCCTTATAACTCACACTCGCCTTGGTTTAATCATTTTCCTAAGCGACTAGGCAACAAAAAGAAACGTACTCTCCATCGTGCCAAACAAACCAATCCTGCCGATGGCTGGCATGCTTACCATCATGGGGAAGCCAAGTACATTTATGCTACTAGCAATGCTAAAAAAACTTATTTTACTGTTACACTGCCATCCCTATTACTAACTAATCCACGCAAATTCGGGAGCATTGTTAGCGACAAGAAAGCTGACACTATCCAGTTCATGTTGATAACAACAATGTTGAAGAAAACGTGTGTTGCACCGTGTTAAATGAAGTGTTTACCTAATTCTTTTGTGATAACAATCTCATCGATTCACTGGATTTTACTCATTCCTTGTCTGGCACTATGAATTTCATATTAGTTGACTTGGTTGGTATAACTGTTTAATTGGTAATCAAAAGATTTTATCTTCTGCAGGTTCTGATCTTATTAATTAAAACATTATTTATTATTTTTATCCTAAATCTTATTAATTAAACCTTAAATTAAACAATAAATCTTATTAATTAAATCGGGCAATGTGCATTGTCCCGAGAACTACCACCCCATCTCCATGCAAATCTTTAGAACACACAATATATTCTGACCTGATCGAGTTCCTAGAAAGTGACTCGTTTTTCCATTCATCTCAGCACTGTTTTAGAAAAATGTTTTAATATGATACTCAACTTCTTTGTTTCACTAAAAATATGTTCGCCACCTTAGATCAAGGATTTGATATTGACTGTATTTCTTTAGATTTTGACAAAGCTTTCTACTCCCTATGTTATGACCTACTCTTATCTATAAACTTAATCAGCTTAACATTTACCCAAATGTGCTGTCTGGGACTGAGCAGTATCTTTCCAATCGAACTCAACGTGTCACGCCCAATAACTATTTATCTGCTTTGTCACCAGTTGCATCCAAACTGCCACAAGGATCCGTCTTGGTGCCTTTGCTCTTCTCAATTTATATTAATGATCTCCCTAATTCTGTAACCTCACCATCAATTAAGCTATACACAGATGATTGTGTAATATGCCACAGGATCACTAACCCTGATGATTCATGTAAGCTGCAAGGGGAGATCCACAATATGTCACTGTGGTGTAACAAATGGCTTATGAAACTCAGCGCTAGTAATTGTAAATCGATGTGCATATCATGTATGGTCAGCAATGTCAATCAGTGTAGATATGTACTGAATGAAACTTTGCTAGCATCAGTTAACACTCACAAATATTTTAGCCTTCACGTAACTAATGATCTATCATGGAATATGCCTGCTAATTGTATTACTGCTACTGTTAATTGCATGTTAGGATACCTTCGTTGTAATTTTTGTACTTTTCCTACTTCTACAAAACCCTAGCTCGCTGAAAACTAAAATATGCATCTGCCATTTGGGATAACAATCAAGCATCACACACCCTTACCCTTTAGACGAAGCAAAATCGAGCAGCTCGCTTTATTTTATCGAACTATTGCCACCATTCCAGTGTAACATCCACGAAAAAAACCTGAATCTGCTAGATGTGCTCATCTTTGCCTATTTCACAAAGTTTAACACTCCAGCCACATGCTGAAGAAACAACTTAACCCCCACCTTTCTATGTTTCACCCCAATCTAATCACAGATATAAAGTTGTTGTCCCATCCTGCTGAACAAACAGGTACCATGATTCCTTTTTACACCGCACAACTGTTGACTGGAACCACCTTCCTGCTTCCATCATTAACATCACAGATGCATCTTCATTCAAAACAATAGTCTATCACGCTATTACTTAAAATTTTTTTTTATATTGTAAGGAAGATAACGAACGTGCGCACAGAGTCAGCAGCATCGGCAGCATCAAGCGCGCAGCAGAGGCTCGAGCTCGGGAACTGCTCGGTGCATCCTAGAACCGACGGTCGCTGCGAACCCCAATAAATCTCCTTTATAAGTGGTGGAGCCGTGCTGGGTAACGTTCCATTCTACCATCCTGGAACTCCGTTCTCGGACGCTACCCTCCGCCATGCCGGACGCCGACCAGCACTCTTCCATCGCCACCCGTCCTTTGCGCTGGCACCGTTTGCCAGTGGGAGCCTCCTATCTTCAAAGGAACCGACGACAACGACGTTGAAGAGTGGCTGTCATCTTACGAACGGGTGAGCGTTCACAACAAATGGAATGACTCGGACAAGCTGGTTTACGTGTCATTCTACCTCGCGGGCGTGGCCAGTCTCTGGTTCAGAAATCATGAAAGGGATATGCGAACGTGGTCGGCGTTCAAGACGTCGATTAGAGAAGTATTTCACCGACCCGCCATCAGGAAACTCACGCGCACACGCGTGAGTTTCCTGATGCGTGAAACATGTGAAACACATGCGCACAGGACATGGGTGAGACATTCACCAGCTATATAGAAGATGTTCTAGATTTGTGCAGGCGCGTGAACGCTGCCATGACGGAAGCGGAAAAGATCAAGCACGTCATGAAGGGAATCGATGATGCGTTCCAGATGCTTCTGGCCAAGGACCCGCGCACTGTTGGCGACGTCATCAGCTTGTGCCAGAGCTATGATGAATTACGTAAGCAGCGAGCTCTGACAAGGCGACATTTTACACCAAATGCGGTGTCACTCTGCAGCCTGACCACCAGCCCAGAACAAGCCTCCCTGATAACTCAAATCAAGGATTTCGTCCGCAAGGAAGTCGCACAACAGCTATCTCTGGTGTCCGTCACTCAGGAGTCTGCCAGCACTTTGCTGTCTCATCTCTGTAACGTGATCCATGAAGAGGTCGCGGAAGCGCTGCCGGCTGTTCACCAGCAGGATGTCGTGACTACACTAGTCACTTATGCTACGGTTGCTGCAATGGCCCCTCGCACTGGGCCCGTGCATTGCTTCCAGCAGCCTGTGCACCGCCCTCCCCTTCCCGTCCCCTGGACCACCACTGCCGTCGCTAACCCATGGCGTACGCCGGACAATTGCCCTATATGCTTCGCACATAGGTATCCTGGTCATGTCGCAAGGTTCTGCCGTCGCCGATCGCAGGCGTTTGATGACGATCGCCAAGCGCCCTATGTGCCGCCTGATTCAAATGCGCCTTACGGACCCTTCGACCCATCACCAGCTCGCTACCAGACTGATCGCCATCCTCGCTTTGAACGCCTCCGATCACTTTCCCCTATGAGTCGATGACCCGTCTCCAACGAAGAGGGAAACTAGACGACGCAGTTCCTGAGGCAAGAACAGTGCAAGTGTCAACATGCCGAAGTCCTGCTCATTTACCTGCCAACGTCATTGATGTGTTTATCGAAGATGTCGCTACAGTCGCCCTCGTCGATACCGGTGCTGCTATTTCAGTTATGGATGCCAGGTTTTGCCGTTCGCTTCGTTAAGTGATGACGTCTCTGTCTGGATTGTCGCTTCGAACAGCGAGTGCTCAACCCATTTGCCCTACCACTGCTTGTACTGCCCGTGTTATCATACAGGACGTTTTGAACACGATTCAATTCATAGTTCTTTCATCGTGCTCCCACGCCGTTATCCTAGGATGGGATTTTCTCTCACGCCACAATGCCATCATCAATTGCGCTCGGGCTGAGATTGAACTTTTCCACCTTGGTGACCTGGCTTCCGTCGATGCTCATCCAGCCGCTAAAATTGCCCTGAAAGAAGCCACCTGTATTCTGCTGTGCTCTTCAGCATTCGTACCAGTCTTCTGTAGTACCATATCTGACGGGACAGACTTCTTCATGCCCTCTCATCACTTTGTTACCCGAAAAGCTCTTCCTTTGCCCTTTGCAGCTCTTGACCTTGCCACCAGTGTCAGCACGATACCCATTTACAATCATCTTTCAACGCTACCATCACTGCTCCGCCGCGAATGCTTTGTTTCGTCGAGTCGGTCGATTCAACACGAATTGTCTCCGTCCTCGACGAAGTGCCTTCTACTGCCGTCCAGGAACTGAGTGCCCTCTCAGTACCCGACTCGACATGGACTGGTGTGTTCAGCCCATTCATCACCGAAGATCTGACGCATTCGCAGTGATCTCAACCACTCACAATCCTTCAGCACTTCCACCGTTCTTTTGACGTTGCGCAAACATCTCTTGGCCATGCAACGACGGTTGAGCATTACATCGATACTGGCTCTCACTCACCGCTGCGACAAAGACCATATCACGTGTCCGCTATGGAACGTCGCGTCATTGCAGACCAGGTCGATGACATGCCCCGTCGAGGCGTCATTCAACCTTCCCAAAGCCCATGGGCCTCTCCCGTGGTCCTCGTCACAAAAAAAGACAGTTCCATCCGCTCCTGTGTTGATTTTCGACGGGTGAACAAGATCACGCTGAAGGACATCTACCTATTACCACGCATCGATGACGTTCTGGACTGTTTGCAGGGAGCCGAGTTCTTTTCTTCGCTGGATTTGCGGTCAGGCTACTGGCAGGTTCCGATGGCAGAGGCCAATCGCTCAAAGACTGCCTTTGTTACACTAGACGGCTTGTATGAATTCACCATCATGCCTTTCGGACTTTGCAACGCACCTGCTACGTTCGAAAGAATGATGGATAATGCTCTGCGTGGCCTCAAATGGAAAATCTGTCTTCGCTATCTTGACGACATTGTGGTGTTCGCCCCTGATTTCGCAACGCACCTGCTCCGCCTCCAGCACGTACTCACTTGCTTGACCAACGCCGGGTTGCAACTTAACCTGAAGAAGTGTCGATTTGCTGTTCGTCAGCTTACAATTTTAGGCCATGTCGTGTCAAAGGAGGGCATTTGCCCGGATCCCGAGAAGCTACGCGCGGTTACTGCATTCCCAAAACCTACCACTATGAAAGAGCTACACAGTTTTATCGGCCTCTGCTCTTACTTCCGGCGATTCGTTCGAAACTTTGCGTCAATTATATCGCCTCTCACGCAGCTCCTTGGTGGCGCTAGAGATCTCTCATCATGGTCTCCAGCGTGTGACGACGCCTTCACAACCTTGCGCCGTCTTCTCACGATGCCACCCATTCTTCGCCATTTTGACCCTCAAGCGCCAACCGAAATCCATACCGATGCAAGTGGTGTAGGCCTTGGCGCTGTGTTGGCACAGCGTTAACCTGGCCACACAGAATACGGCATCGCATATGCGAGTCGCACGGCGACCAAGGCGGAGACAAATTACAGTGTTACAGAAAAGGAGTGTTTGGTCATTGTGTGGGCGCTTGGGAAGTTTCGCCCATATTTATACGGCCAATCGTTTGACGTAGTGACTGACCACCACGCACTATGTTGGCTGTCGACACTCAAAGATCCATCGGGCCGCCTTGCCCACTGGGCATGCGAATCCAAGAATATGACATCCGCGTGATTTACCGTTACGGGCGAAAGCGCTCCGGCGCTGACGCGCTATTCTGATCACCGCTTCCCCCGAAGGCCAGTGGCGACTCCTGCAAGTGCACATTATCCTCTCTGGACGTTGACACTATCTCTGCTGCACAGCGTAATGATCCCTGGACTGCATCTCTACTGGACCTTCTCTCGGATACGTTGAAAGTTCTGGCGTCACGTACGCTTCAGCGCCAAGTTCCTCGTCTTGCGATCCGAGACAAGCTACTATATTGACGCAACTATGCCCCAGAGGGACGCACCTGGTTACTCGTCATTCCGAGAATCATGCGATCAGAGCTATGCTCCTCGTTCCACGTCGACCCTCAGTGTGGCCACGCGGGAGCCTTCAAGACCTACGAAAGACTTCGACACCGCTATTACTGGCGGGGAATGTACAATTTCGTTCGAAAGTTCGTCCGCTCTTGTCATGAGTGCCAACGCCGCAAAGCGCCACTGCACAATTCTGCCGGTGAACTCCAGCCTTTACAATGCCCATCCCGACCCTTTGATCGTGTGGGCATAGATCTCTACGGGCCACTTCCATTGACTCCTACCGGCAACAGGTGGATAATCCTTGCGGTAGACCATTTAACCCGTTATGTGGAGACTGCTGCTCTCTCAAATGCTACAGTGCAGGAGGTCGCCAATCTGATACTTCGACGTTTTCTCCTTCGTCATGGAGGTCCCGGTAAACTTTTAAGCGACAGAGGCTGCGCCTTCTTATCTGAAGTCATCAAACAACTACTTGCTGAATGTGCTATTGTTCATCATAAATGCACTGCTTATCACCCACAGACTAACGGTACCACGGAACACTTTAATTGAACTCTTGATGACATGCTCGCCATGTATGTCTCACCTGATCACTCTAATTGGGACCTAGTTCTTCCATTTGTCACCTACGCCTACAACACCGCGACTCAGGCCGCTACCATATTCTCACCCTTTTACCTTCTTTACGGCCGTCATCCTTAGCACATAATTGACACCATTCTGACCTACCGGCCGG
Organism: Dermacentor albipictus; assembly: GCF_038994185.2. Classification (NCBI taxonomy): domain Eukaryota; kingdom Metazoa; phylum Arthropoda; class Arachnida; order Ixodida; family Ixodidae; genus Dermacentor; species Dermacentor albipictus. The sequence goes on from NW_027225579.1 coordinate 566,202, forward strand.
ACTCATCCGAATGCCTGCCGATCTCGGAAGCCGCCAGACACGCAGAGGAATGTCGCCAGCTGGCCCGCCGATTCACCTCGGACAACCAGAATCATCAAAAAGCCGTTCACGATGCCCAGAACTCGACTCCCACTTTTCTCCCAGGCACTCTCGTCTGGTTGTTAGTGCCACACCACACGCCTGGGCTCGCTTCAAACCTCCTTCCGAAGTACGGCGGGCCATACCACGTTCTCGAGAGAACATGACCCGTTAATTACCTGGTTGAGCAGCTAACGCTGCCATCCGACATGCGACGTCATAACCGCGAAGTCGTTCACGTTCAGCGTATCAAGCCGTATCACTATTCTACCGCCCTTCCAGAAAACTATGTCGCCAGGATGGCTCCTTTATTTCCACGGGGCCATTGTAAGGAAGACAACGAACGTGCGCACAGAGTCAGCAGCATCAGCAGTATCAAGCGCGCAGCAGAGGCTCGAGCTCGAGAACTGCTCGGTGCATCCTAGAACTGACGGTCACTACAAACCCCAATAAATCTCCTTTATAATATATACCTGTCTGTATATTATATTGCTTGGTTACCACTGCTTTCTGTAGTGCCTTCGGGCCTTCAAAGTATGTATAATATACAATCAATAATGAAATACTCGATAACTAAATAAATGATGAAGTGATGAACTAGCAAAAACAGCCAAATGGTAGCACGGCTTGGTCACTTGGATCTCACCTTCTCTAGCTCTACAATGGCAATTGTAATACAAAGAAGCTTGGACAATAAGATAAAGAAGGGTATGGACATGCCATATTGTAATCGTTAAGCGACACTCCCAAACGAAAATATCTAGGATTGTTTCCTGATAGACAGTGTCTATGGCACAGCCTCTACACAGTTTGTCACTTCGAATGTTCAAAAGTTGTCCCAAACCCCTGTTTTCAAGGAACAAGGAGCACACTCATTTTCAAGGAGCTTTAAAGGTCTCTGAATCTCTTTTTTCCAAATTCGAGGGTTTTCAATGATTTCAAGGAGGTGTACGAACCCTGGCCACAGCTACAGGGCAGTGAGCACAGATAAAATAGGAGATGAAGGCACACATGGCAGGTGCAAGCAGTGGTGTGCTGACATTCGTATGAATAAATATTCTTTTCTGTGTGTTTTAGCCAAGGAGGAGCTAGCACAAGTCACAGCAATATATGCTTTTAAGTAGTACCAACAGTGAAAATAAAGCTTACATGAAGAAGACTAGGTCATATATTGGCTTAAAGTGTTAACTAAAGTTTCTGACTAGCAGCAAATACACATTCAACTTATTTTAATGTTTCAGCACATAACTCAATGCGACTTATGTTTGTGCAAAAATAACCACATCTTCCGACAAGCCACACAGTGTTATGTTTTTACTACGCATGGTTATGTACCCGAAGCGCTCGTGAATAAGATGCACACACTGTCTTCAACGTTTCAGACACTCATAGTCTTACTTTGGCAGAGAATGTCACACTCGGATATGGGCACCCTCATGAGGGCCTTTGTCACCCACATTTGCCCTCACCCTCACGTGGTGAGCTGAGGATCACCTTTCAGGAGATTGGTGTGGGAGGGTGGAGATTGTGAGCTGAAGGCGAGGAAGGGTGTGGCGACGATGTGAGGTTAAATGAGGAAAAGGCAATTCATATTCTTTAAGTACACAAGAGCCCGGCTGAGTTGCATTTTGGTAGGTCTGAGAGCGAGTGAACCCAGCTGAGTAAAGTTTTGGCGAGTATGAGTCCGAGAGAGCCCAGCTGAGCAAAAGTTTGGTGAGTCCGAGTTCATGTGAGCCCTGAGCAAAACGTAGATTTTGTGAATGAGTCTGAGTGAGTTCTATTTATCTTGCTGGGTTGTATTTGGGTGAGTCTGAGTGCGACTGAGCCTGGCCGAGTTGAAATTTGGGAAGTCTGAGTCCGAGCGAGCCCAGCTGAGCAAAAGTTGGGCAAGTCTGAGTCCACATGAGTCCGGCTGAGTATAATTTCGGTGAGTCAGAGTCCAAATAAGTCCGGAGCAAAAAATATATTTTGTGAGTGAGCCCGAGTGTGTTCTGTTTATTTTGCCGATCTAAACACAAAGAGAACCTTAGCTAAATTAACGGTGGGAAAAGCAATATGATCCTGGATACATATCACAAGTGCAGAAAAAAAACATCAAACATGGGAATATGTGGCTCTGCCCCACAACTGCGATTTCCCCCTCCCCTTCATGAATGCATGCCTCCACTTTCGCCTACGGCTTTTGTGGAGCACTGGTAGCGAAAGTTCGTGCTGCTTCATCCGGATTACTGGCGCCATCCTTCCCCCCTTCCTTGTATTTTGTCTGCTTGGTATTAAGCAGGCTTGGAAGGGAAGCAGGGGAAGCATCACTGCTAAGCGCAATGCATCCGGGCACATGCAAGTATAGTGCATGCCGTGTAAGCATTCCATTTCTTTCTTGCAGCCAAGGTCAAACAAGGTGCACTGTGGGCTGTGTTACTGCAAGAAGCAAGCAAGTTCGATACTGTCACAGTTTCTCCTGTCTAGTAGGTTTCATCAGCACAGCTACTATTCCCATTCATCATTCATTAGAACCCTTCCCCTGTTTTGCTTGGGCGCTCGAGCCTTCACGCGAAAGCAGTGGTGGCTGTCGTTCAGTGTGACTTGACATCATGGCACAGCTCATTCGCTCATCGTGCTGCTAAACTACACTTGTAGCATTGCCTATGATTGCATTGCCTACCGTTGCCTTTGTGGAGCGACCGGTCATTCCAAATGCTAAGTAACCAGCACAACCTTCGAGGAGAACGAGGCGAGCTGGATTTTCAGCATTGCTCTCATGAATCATAGTTCGATTGAACGTCACCAATATAGCTTTCGGCTCACACTTGGTGCCTTGATGGATGGAAAATGCAAATAGCAGGGAGCATGATGCCGAGCAGCTAGCCTCAGCAAGCCAACCTCCTACGATGCTGCACTACGACATTCTCTCTAGAGCCAATCTGTGCAACGAATCTTCATGCGTAAGCCCTACACAGTTTTTGGATATATTCAAACACTGTATGGTGCACGGTAGGTTTTAGTGGCACCTTTGTCGAACACTTTCCATTCCACTTGCTCAGAAGATAAAAATTATTGTTTTCCGATCACGCGGTGAGGGCCTATTTCCCATGAGCCTTTTTCTTAATATTTTTATGACACTGCTTCAAGATGATCACAAGATGCTCCCTCTTAGATCTTTTGCTGAATTTGAGCCCGAATCATCCCGGCTGAGTAGAACTTTCGTGAGTCAGAGCTCGAGTGAGCCCGGCTGAGCAGTATTTTCGCAAGTCCGAGTGAACCCGGCTGAGTAGAATTTTGACGAGTCTCAGTCCGAGTGAGCCCAGCCGAGTATAGATCTGGTGAGTTTGAATCTAAATGAGCCTGACTGAGTATAGTTCTGATGAGTCTGAGTGATCCGGGCTTAGTAGAATGTCGGCGAGTCTTAGTCCGAGTGAGCTCTGTTTATTTTGCCAAGCTGTAGTCAAATGCACGTTTTGACCATAGGTATGACACTAGACAATCAGTGTTCTAAACTAAGCTCGAGGGTCGAGCAAATGGTTTATTTGAAATTGTAAAAAATGGAAGGTGAGAGAAAGGTGGTAGCCTTTTGAGTGTCAGGGTGTGGGAAGGCGGATAATTTTTTTCATATGTTAGGACGACAGCGGGGGAGGGCGGTCGAACTTTTCAACGTGAGGATGAGGTGAGGACGGTACTTCCGTTGTGAGGATGAGGGAGGGAAAAAAATGAGGGCATTTGCCCATCTCTGGTCTCACTGGTGCTACTATATTCACTCCAATTCGAGTTACGCAGTATGTTATTCTGCAGATTTTTCAGTACAATACGTTTCTCGTCACTAGCATCGGTAAGAGAAACATATTTTATGATACGCACCAGCACTTGTTACATCAGTCTAGTGCGCGACGTTTTAATTTCTAGTCGCGTAGCCACAGTTGTAACATCGATGAATCAGTGCAATCACATAGTTAACTCCTTGCAAGCAGACAACAGTAACACTGTACTTACAACAACTTGGAAGTGAATACTAAACATGAAGCGACGAAAATGGGCTTCGGAACAAAGGCCGATAAGCTCACCTGAGAGGTTAAAAGAAAGAACAGCGCAGCTCGCCTCCTGCCGGTAGGCTTTCGGATGCATTTGGGCGCCTCTGTGTATTACCATCTTGCCCGATTCACTTCACAATTAAAGGGAACGCATCAAGGGCCGCAAGTCGGGTGGGTGCTTGTCAAACGAATCCGGGGTAGTTCTGAACTTAGTGTCACACATTACTTCCCCCCTCTTCTTTGGCTTCTGGATTGGATTGGCGCGGCTCGCTACGTGCTTGCGCGCGCTTTTCCGAGCGCAGATTGGTGTGCGCCTGGTTTCTGCACTAGGCTGTTATGCGATCGCTTTTTTGAGCGCAGATTGATGTGAGCCTGGTTTCTGCACTAGGCTTTTGCACGATCGCCTGCTTTTTGCACTTGGCTTTCAAAAGGCGAAGTGAGCGTCGCTTACTGCGGAAGTGCAGCGCCGCGGGCCTACCGTGTATGGAGGCGCGCAGCAATGCCGGGAAACATTCATACAAAAGCAAAGGGTCAGAAAAAGTGCGCTTTATTTTCCGTTACTTTGTCACACTGGGTAGCGCCGTGCGATCGCTTCTAATAGACGCAGAAACGAGTCCTTGCAGCGCATGTGCCCATTAATCGATGCCCACCATAGCCATATCAGGTGCGACTCGAGGAGCTGTGGAGTCACCCTGTAGCCGGAAGAGACGAGGTGGCGCTTCACCTTCTGCCAGTAGCTTTCGATTTTTTGGGTGTGAGCGCCCGTGATTGGGTCTACAAAGTTCATGCTGTGGTTAACAGCCTCCCATTGCAAATTCAGTCTTGCTCCGTTAGCCCCCACTAAGTTCGGGATGCAGTTGTATGCGGCCCATTCATCACTGTGGATGGTGGTTCCCGGTTCCACGTTGGCTGCAATAATGGGGCCTAGCGTCGCCGCGTCTCGTCGGTCGACCTTGAATAGTCGGAGCTCCCCGGTGGTCACGCAGATCATGCCGAATACCCACGGTCCACGATCTGCAATGCCACCGTAATTTTGGCGGCTCGGCGGAACGTTGTCGCCCGTCATCAGGCGGCCTCGATTGTATTTTCGCTTGCCGCGAAGGAGGCATTCATCAATTTGCACAATCCTCCCGGGGCCACCGAGTGGGGGTCGCGCCAGCAGCTCGTCCCGCACGACCTCACGAGCGTAGTTCCTCCAGTCGGCGATGACATGGTCCGACAGATGAAGCAAGTCGCCGGTCATCTCCTTCATGAGCCACGTGCCTATGTTTTTGCTCACGCAGTACGTGAGCCAAATCACTTGCCGCCTGGAGACGTGGACGTTCGGGCGGCCGAGGCGGTCCGTGTTGGCGAAGTAACTTCCCTCACCTCTCTGCCCGTGCAGTGCAGCGGTACCGTGTAACTGCGACAGCTGCTTTCGGCACCTGTTGCACCGGAAGGCAGCCCGGCGTCCATTCTGAGTCTTCCTATACAATGTGACGACTTCGCCTTCGCAGGTTGGTTGGTCCGGGTTGAACGCCAGGTCCTTGCAGGTGCCCCAGTACTCTGACGACGCCACTCGACCTGGTCTGGAGTTGGGGCGCGGTGGGCGGACAGCGCTTGAAGCCGGAGCAAGCCGAAGCGATCGTACGAACTCTTCCTCCGCAGCTGCATCGCTGATAATTTGACAGATGGTGACAATATTGGGGTCAATTCTCGTGGCGGCCATGACAACGAGTGCAGCGAGAGACGCGGCTCGTCTTTTGTAGCCCCGGGATCCGTTACAGCAGAACCCTCTGTTAAGGACGGCTCACCCAGGAACGTTGAGGTAGCGTGGACCTGGCGGTCTGGAGCTTCAGGAACAGGCAGGGGCCCAGGCGCAGATGCGAGACGACATATTTTCAAGCTTCTTCGATCACGCAGAGCGACACGCAGTCTAGCTTGCTCAAACGTTGAAGCTCGTTGGCGGGGGCGTGTTTTATATAGCCTGGAACGCCCTCGCTCAGGAGAAGGAGAGAGGGCGAACGCTCTCCACACTTGCGGCCCCCGCTCGGTACACAGGAGAAAGCTCAACGGATTTTTTAACCGCGCTTGGGCCAGCACAGGCAAAGGCACTGACATGCACACACGCACACACACACACGCGCGCACCGTCGTGTACCCTGCCGAGGAGGAGGAGAAGGAACGAAAGCACACACGAAGCTTAACGTTCGCGCTGGCTGAGAGGAAAGAGTACTGGCGAGCCTATGTAGACATCGGGACGTGGCGAGCGCGTGGGGAAGGAGATCGAGAATGCGCGCACAAAGGCTAACGGCTCTTCGCCGTTGCGGATTTTCAACGAATGTTGGCAGCTCTGCGAATTTAAAACGCATGGGCTTTCGTCGTGGTTTTAGCAGCGCGACGCAATTGTGCACTACACAGGCCATTCGTAACACCTGTGGTGCGCGCATGGCTTCAGCACAAGGGCAGCGTAACGAACTTCCGTGGAAAGCTCTGATATGAAACCTGAATAAATATACATTATAACGTATGAGAATTATTAGAAATAACGATTTTTAACGTCGAAGACATGGAAAACTTCTGTTCCGATGTCCGCGACATCAGCCGCTCCTTGGAGCCGTTCTTGTTCTGCTCTAACATGTTCTTGGACCTCCTGGATGTTCATATATGTAATATCATAAGAACACAGGAAACGTGATTCTCAAATTTTACTAGCTGAAAGCAACTAAATAAACTGCGCTTGTCTTGCAGAACGCGTGCATGGGGATTTGGAAAGCCCCTTGTCGGCTCAAAGCTTGTCGACTCAGAGCTGAAGCCATGCGCGCACCACAGGTGTTACGAATGGCCTGTGTAGTGCACAATTGCGTCGCGCTGCTAAAACCACGACGAAAGCCCATGCGTTTTAAATTCGCAGAGCTGCCAACATTCGTTGAAAATCCGCAACGGCGAAGAGCCGTTAGCCTTTGTGCGCGCATTCTCGTCTCCTTCCCCACGCGCTCGCCACGTCCCGATGTCTACATAGGCTCGCCAGTACTCTTTCCTCTCAGCCAGCGCGAACGTTAAGCTTCGTGTGTGCTTTCGTTCCTTCTCCTCCTCCTCGGCAGGGTACACGACGGTGCGCGCGTGTGTGTGTGTGCGTGTGTGCATGTCAGTGCCTTTGCCTGTGCTGGCCCAAGCGCGGTTAAAAAATCCGTTGAGCTTTCTCCTGTGTACCGAGCGGGGGCCGCAAGTGTGGAGAGCGTTCGCCCTCTCTCCTTCTCCTGAGCGAGGGCGTTCCAGGCTATATAAAACACGCCCCCGCCAACGAGCTTCAACGTTTGAGCAAGCTAGACTGCGTGTCGCTCTGCGTGATCGAAGAAGCTTGAAAATATGTCGTCTCGCATCTGCGCCTGGGCCCCTGCCTGTTCCTGAAGCTCCAGACCGCCAGGTCCACGCTACCTCAACGTTCCTGGGTGAGCCGTCCTTAACAGAGGGTTCTGCTGTAACGGATCCCGGGGCTACAAAAGACGAGCCGCGTCTCTCGCTGCACTCGTTGTCATGGCCGCCACGAGAATTGACCCCAATATTGTCACCATCTGTCAAATTATCAGCGATGCAGCTGCGGAGGAAGAGTTCGTACGATCGCTTCGGCTTGCTCCGGCTTCAAGCGCTGTCCGCCCACCGCGCCCCAACTCCAGACCAGGTCGAGTGGCGTCGTCAGAGTACTGGGGCACCTGCAAGGACCTGGCGTTCAACCCGGACCAACCAACCTGCGAAGGCGAAGTCGTCACATTGTATAGGAAGACTCAGAATGGACGCCGGGCTGCCTTCCGGTGCAACAGGTGCCGAAAGCAGCTGTCGCAGTTACACGGTACCGCTGCACTGCACGGGCAGAGAGGTGAGGGAAGTTACTTCGCCAACACGGACCGCCTCGGCCGCCCGAACGTCCACGTCTCCAGGCGGCAAGTGATTTGGCTCACGTACTGCGTGAGCAAAAACATAGGCACGTGGCTCATGAAGGAGATGACCGGCGACTTGCTTCATCTGTCGGACCATGTCATCGCCGACTGGAGGAACTACGCTCGTGAGGTCGTGCGGGACGAGCTGCTGGCGCGACCCCCACTCGGTGGCCCCGGGAGGATTGTGCAAATTGATGAATGCCTCCTTCGCGGCAAGCGAAAATACAATCGAGGCCGCCTGATGACGGGCGACAACGTTCCGCCGAGCCGCCAAAATTACGGTGGCATTGCAGATCGTGGACCGTGGGTATTCGGCATGATCTGCGTGACCACCGGGGAGCTCCGACTATTCAAGGTCGACCGACGAGACGCGGCGACGCTAGGCCCCATTATTGCAGCCAACGTGGAACCGGGAACCACCATCCACAGTGATGAATGGGCCGCATACAACTGCATCCCGAACTTAGTGGGGGCTAACGGAGCAAGACTGAATTTGCAATGGGAGGCTGTTAACCACAGCATGAACTTTGTAGACCCAATCACGGGCGCTCACACCCAAAAAATCGAAAGCTACTGGCAGAAGGTGAAGCGCCACCTCGTCTCTTCCGGCTACAGGGTGACTCCACAGCTCCTCGAGTCGCACCTGATATGGCTATGGTGGGCATCGATTAATGGGCACATGCGCTGCAAGGACTCGTTTCTGCGTCTATTAGAAGCGATCGCACGGCGCTACCCAGTGTGACAAAGTAACGGAAAATAAAGCGCACTTTTTCTGACCCTTTGCTTTTGTATGAATGTTTCCCGGCATTGCTGCGCGCCTCCATACACGGTAGGCCCGCGGCGCTGCACTTCCGCAGTAAGCGACGCTCACTTCGCCTTTTGAAAGCCAAGTGCAAAAAGCAGGCGATCGTGCAAAAGCCTAGTGCAGAAACCAGGCTCACATCAATCTGCGCTCAAAAAAGCGATCGCATAACAGCCTAGTGCAGAAACCAGGCGCACACCAATCTGCGCTCGGAAAAGCGCGCGCAAGCACGTAGCGAGCCGCGCCAATCCAATCCAGAAGCCAAAGAAGAGGGGGGAAGTAATGTGTGACACTAAGTTCAGAACTACCATCCGGTGATCTTGTTGATGTCGGCAAAGACGAAACCGACGAAACACTGTTGCAAGTGTTGCCAGCCGTCGAAATGACACGGCGCGGAGAGACATCCCCACCGTAATTTTCGGAAACTTTCTCTTGCTGTCGCCCTTAACACATCGCTTTCAGAATTATTCAAGAACAAACGTGCTCTGCTCTTCTGGCAAAAAAACCGCCAAGCATTTCATGGCGTCGCCTTTGGATCATTTTGGATCCGCAAACAGCCTTCTTGCGCTAGTTTCGGTTTTCGTTCAGCGCGTTGAAGAATATATATATATATATATATATATATATATATATATATATATATATATATATATATATATATATATATATATATAACTTTCTCTCACTCCCGTGAATAACTTCATGTATGAAAGAGTCACGAATTAGAGCATCAATCTTGAGATCACCCCTAACCTTGCTTTACGAAAAGCAATATTTGCTTGTCCGAATCATGTTACTTATAAAATATCTCCCGTCGGGCTTAAAGTCCCTACAGATATTTTTTTGCTGTAGGCGGGCTCTCTGGGTTCGCTCAAGCTCTGTTGTAGGCGTGCGTCTGAAGGTTCCCTAGCTCAAACTGTGAGAAAGAGGCAGGGGATTGAAGCTAAACGTGGTTAAAGAATAACCGTGCTGCTGCACTCTATCTCTATCGAGACCAGTTTGCGCTTAATGCAAGCTCTGTTACAGGATAATCTCGTGCACTTGAGGATGCTAGAATTCCTGCATTACATATATATCTTATTTCCTGTGTCTGTGTGCCGTTGTCCCCAACGGTGGACGTTGTAGAATTGGTGCCGATTCAGCCCCACAAATTCTAGGAAGATCATTCTCCGCTAGCTCTGGCATTTAGTTCCCGTCGTAGTGCACCTTGCGGATTGGGAAAGTCAATTGCATTGCCGATTTTTTGTCAGAAAGTCTTCCGATTTCCCACATACGGCTCCGACATTGATATAGAAAAATGCATTGGTTGTAATATTATTTATCTATTATTGTTACATTTCTAAGCGCGCAAAACCCTGTGTTCTGCACGCGAGTGTATAAATCGATGGCTGGACGGCATTCAGTCTCATCCTGAGGAGGCACGCTGGGCTAACATGGTGAAACAGGAGAGCGGGGTCGACCGTAAGGATAGGCTCAAAACATTTACGGCGTTTCTGCTTCAGCGAATGTTTGGAACTTCATTTATAATCGACGTTTTGAGTCCGTCCAGAGAACATACGACTTCGCGTTGCTGAGCTCTGCGTAGTGGCCAATCCTTTTTTGAGCTATTTATGGTCAGAACATTGAGCGGTAAATCCAAGTGTTGCTTTACACAGAATACCTAGCTATCGCGTAAATGTGTCAGATAGGTAGAAATGGAAAAGGAAAATCACAGTTACAACAATGATGTCCTACAAATATCCTGCAGACATCCTCTGCAATGAAATGGATGTCCCAGTGATGTGTCTTGCAGACGTCTATCACACGATAGTTTGGCCGCACTTTCCGTGTCCTGCGGACATCCCTTGCATGTCCACGGGATGTGGTTCATTAGGACATGCTGTGTACGTAAAGTTTACAGGCATATGCCAGGCCATTTTGAACAGCGTTTACTATTGCGCTAGTGCGCCCACGCATCAAGAACATGTACACTGCGCACTTATGTTATGCGCGTAGGCACGCGTGCGGAAGTGCAGCATATTCCTCATTCTTCTTAGCATTCCTCCAAGCGCAAGTGGCTTATTGAATTAATTGACGTTTTAAAAGTAAATTGCGTCAGAAAATTCGTAAAGTATGACATACACATAGGCTGCAGACATGATAGCTCCGGATTGTAATTCAAACATGCGAGGAAACATAATTCGGAAACCTAAAGACAAAGCCTCAAATTGGAGGACAAATATTTCCGTGTACGTCAAAAAGTATCCATGTGGAATAACCCTGGGACATCCTCGGTGGGATATCCGAAGCAGGTCCATGTGCGATATACTTGGGACATACGTGGTAAGATATCCAAAACTGGATATCCTATGGACGAAATGTTTTCGCTGGGATGCAATGTTTAGATTTCTTAGTCATTGCAGAAAATCACGAGAATAAAGGCGTGAGACACTGCATCCCAACCAGGACATAAAGCCAAAAGACCTCACCCCTACTATTCTGCAAAAATTGGCATTTGTTAGAGCAAAATGAGCATATATGCCAACAATGATTGGATAGGCAGGAACGAGAGCTTGTACAACTAACTACGAGTATTGGCTTAGTTTTATAAATAATTAATTTCTTATTCTCTATACATACATACATACATACATACATACATACATACATACTTACATACATACATACATACATACATACATACATACATACATACATACATACACACATACATACATACATACATACATACATACATACATACATACATACATACATACATACATACAAACGCACGTAAGTACGTACTTACATACAACGAGCAGCCATGTATGTATGAGAGCCCCCACTCAAATACGTGGGGACTTGAGCACTGATCACAACCGAATAAATATATCCCAGTGTTTCGTGACAAAACTGTTTTTTTAACCCACAAAGAAACTGATTTTATAATCCCTGCGCCCTTCTCTTTTTGCGGCTCGTTTGTCCAGAAATCCCTGTATTGAAGTCACGGCTGAATAGGTGCGTATTTGAACAGTTTCAATCAGAAGCCGTATTCCTGGTCACTCATTTAGAAGATATTACTGTTAGGGCACACTTAATTGGCTAGATGAGTGAACAGCTCCGGTCGCACTTGTGAGATGCCATGCTGGAAGTTACGTCCGGTTAAAGTGAAATTATCCCCAAGAGTGGCCGAACGGCGGGAATGCGGCCTCAGTTCACCTAACTCCTTTCAAACAACATGAGGCTCGTGAAGTGGTGACCCTCCCATTGACTACCTTTGGCATATAATGGGGTCTGAAACCAGCAAAGAGAGTCGCAATATCGTGACTCCGTTTTGACTTACTTTTATTTTTCTTAGATGGCGCGTTCTATGCATTGATAAAATGTCACTTGCAGACGCATATAACGCAATGTTGTCGGCATACACTTGTCCCTTATCGCACTATGGAAGTGAACTTAATTAAGCATTACATAAAAGAGAAGAAAGGAAAGAACCGTGGGGAACTCCCTTTGACTGATAATATTTTGCCGTTGAAAAACTACGTTCGCAGCAATAAAACCCTCTGTATATTAAAAAAAAATTATGTATCCTACTTGTAATATAACGAGGAAAACGCGTACTATTTGTGACATTGGGGAAAATGACATGGCTCTACACTGCCGTATGCTTTAGTTAAATTAAGGTTTACCAAGGTCACATACGGTCGCCTTTGTCGAGCAAGCTAAATCGACATGCGCGAAATATATTGAGTATCCAGGTCTAAATCCAATCAGGCATGGGCTCTTCAATGTATTATCAGTTAGAAACTTCATAATACCGGTGTATAATACACTTTCTATAAGTTTCAGGCCCCTAAAAGTTAATGCGATGAGTCTTATGTTATCCATATGCAGTCCCGCTCCGGGGATCGTATTCACAAAAACCTCTTACGTAAGAGAAAACTCCAGCCAATACTGACGCTGGACATATCATTGGCGAAAGCGATGAGAAAGAGAAACTATGAAAGAAAAGCTTTGGGAATTCAGCCCTTGGTTCCGCGCTGGCATCCACATGCTCCGATTCGTCCTTTTCTTCCTATTGACGTTTTTGCCCACCGCCGGGAAATCTGCTTCAGCACCACGTTTGGTGTGTTGCGATACCACGGGCCCGAGCACATAGACTGGACCCTCCCGCGTCTAGCCGTATGCGGCTTACCCGTGTCCGGGGAAAGGAAAATCCTGGGTATTGAGCCGATGCCGGGTGTACGCACAGGCCCCTCGGCGGAGGCAACACACCCTTTTGGCCTCTGCTTCACGTAGTTCGGCACCTCCGGACTAACCCAACCACAGGAAATTGGCAGTCGCCTTTTTCTGTCCCCCTCTTGAACCTTTATCTTTCTCTGGCACTATTCTCTTTCCTGTCTCCTGTTCACTTCCAAGTTTCTGGGCGGCCAGGGTTAACCATGTGGGCATGGCCTTCCTTGGTCATGGTCACGCGCGACATTGGACCATTCGCCCGTGCGACCCCTGGAGAAACACCCTTCCAGCCTTAGTTGTGGATCCCCGCCGGCGCGACGCGCGGCTCACGTTGCGCCGAGCGTACGAACAGTGCCCGAGGCCTCCCTCTCTCCTTCAGCATCCGAGGTAGATTCGGTGCTCTTGGCTGTTGGCCCACTTGGTCCCGCGTGCGTTTGGGTGGCGAACCTAGCTCGGAAGAGCGGCAGAGCGCACTCCCCGGGAGCTCTTATCCGCAGTCTGCGACTGCTGCCCTAGTGCCGTAACCCCCGTATTGTACGCGCATTTTGTGCATAACGGGAAATAAACCCGCATTCCACCACCAAAACCGTGGTGGAATGACGCATGTGCTGAAGCTCGTAGGAAAAAAAAACTGTGTCTGGTCTCCACTAAACAGATAACCAACTTTCGAAAATTTGTTATTTAAACCAAAGCGCAGTGAGGCTAGGAGGGAAAGACAGGTAGTAAAAAAGATCACCATAGGTGGGATATGTCAACTCTGTAAACAGTCGTACAAGAAGTAAAATAGTCAGGGAAAAATGAGAAAAATTGATGGTGTTCACAGAGAATTCAAACTCCCCATGTTCGACGATAAAACGCATCTTAAAGGACAAGCAGGCATACTTGGAGAGCACTTTGCTGGAATTTCTGATGATGCTCAGTATACTCTTGATTTTCTTAAGTTAAAAAAAAAAAGACTTCAAATATCACTGAATAGTAGTGAGCCGTAGAACTGTCCTTTTACAAAAAATGAACTCTTCGATGCGATCAATTTAGAAAAGAACCATTCATTGGGTTCGGACAACATAAACTATGAAATGTTGGGACACCCCTACACGCGCACACGTATAGCACAATCTTGCACCTCTTTTACAGGTTGTGGACGGAAGGCTATTTTCCGAAACCCTCGAAGAAGGCTAAAAACGGAAAGGAAAGCTGCGATCCGAACAGTTATCGTCCCATTGCTTTAACCAGCTGTTTGGTAAAAAATTTGAAAGAATGGTCAACAAACGGCTTGTGCACTTTCTCGAAAGTAGCGGGTTACTCGATCAATATCAATGTGGTTTTCGATCCAATCGCAGCATAATCGACCAATTAGTCAAGTTGGAGACGAAAATCCGTGAATCTTTCGTCCAACGGCAACAACACGTCTCCGTTTTCTTTTACTTATCAAAAGTATATGGTAAGACGTGGAGACATAGGATGTTAGTTGACTTAGGCACATATGAAATAAAAGGGCACATGTTGGGTATAACCAAAAGCTATCTGTAGAACCGAATGTCTCAGGTGATGTTTGGCGCAACTCTGTCTAGCTGTTTTATACCGAAAGAATTGAGGGCCACAAGGTGGAGTATTAAGTGCGGCACTATTTTTAATTAAGCTCAACACGATTACTACAGTTATTTCGTCTTCCCCACACGACGGATGAAATCCGTCTTTTTCGCGACAGACTGCGCATCACGTGACTACGCGTCACGGATTTGTGCCGTCCGCGAGTCGTCCGCGACCCCCACGGACGGAAAATGCCGAGCTATTTTTCGCATGTGGATTTTGGGAGTTGAATGCTGCGGATTTAGCCTAGCATGCTCTACAGTCTGGCAACAAGCACGGCTTTGGGATCTTTCTGAAACAGCTTCATCGCTGCTGACACCAAACAACAACCATTGCGGCCAACCGTCGTTTCCTTTCGATCTCCATTTTCGTTTAGAGTGAAAACACCTATGACAAAGTCTTTGTTACACCGATGGCGCCATCTAGAGTGAGTAAAAACAAGCAATTATATTAACTTACGGCCACTGAGATGGCCGCCGCAACATCTTCGAGGCCATGTTCAGCCAATACAGCCACTCTAAGCCTACACGCCGAGAATTTGAGCATCGCTTTCGGAAACGGTGCCCACTTATCACGAATACATTACTGTCGAAGCTTCTGGACACAAATTTAAACCAAACACGATCCTCAGTTTGAAAGTTACGGGCCACACAGTGGACGGCGACGACTTGACAGGTTCGAGGCGGACGGCAGTCGCTTCGGGCGTAGCCGCCATCTTTATTTTTCCGGCGCGGTCGTCTACTCAGTCCGTCCGTCGTCTGGATGGGCTTCGCAGCCGGACGGGCGGCGGAATAAGCGTCCGCGGCACTGATTTGCGCGGAGCCGTCCGTCGTGTGGATACACCATAAAGGGAAGCTGGAGAGTTTTCCAGAAAAAATGAGTGAAGAGCGGGACGCAATGGTTTTCAACCCTCCGAATTCGAATATCGCATCGAAATTAAGCGAAAGAAACGCAAACAGATTTTATTTCGACGAAAAGTGCAGCCGCAGATTCGGGCAGCTCGCGCGCCTCGTTTCCGCCTGTGATTGGTCGGGCGCCTCGTGACGTCAACATTGGTTTCGTCCGGACCGGCCGCTGCCGCCACACACGAAGCACAGTGCAAGGTGGTTTGGCGCTGTGGTTTGGTGAGAGGGTAATGGTAAATTTCGAGAGCTTGCGTTTTTCTGAAGAGTTCGGCGTTGCTCCCTACACGTATACGTAGCCGGCCTCTCCAAGAAGCAAAAGATGCTGGTAGCAAGCAGTACTTTCTACGCGAACGAAAGCGAAGTGTTAGCATCACCTCGTGTTAGAAATGTTGTTTGGTGAGCACGATTTTCGCAAAGCTGTATTTAGCGATCCAGTGAGTTCGCTTGCGGGCAAACAACTGTACTGCTATGTTCCCGCATGCCTCCTTGTGGAACGTAAGGAGGGATGCGATCGTCGGCATTTGTGCGCTGCCCCAAAGCTGTCGGCAAAAACGGTTTACAAGCAGGAAAAGCTTTCCGGCTCTTGTAGCAAATGTAGTGGCCTTCATCAGCTCGCCATCCACACGCTACTCGTAACCGGAGCCGTAAAGGTGACGAATTCCGTCAGCTACGTGGGACAGCCGGTTTCTCTCTGTGCGCGAGGGAGAGCGCAGCGTCGTGGAGTGTGCCGGCTTTCAAACGCATGAAAACTTTAGACTTGCACTGCATTATTGTAGCTGCATGTTGGCTGTTTCACAACACACGTGCGAATAGAAAATTAACGGCGGTTTGCGACGAAAAAATTATGGGGTTTTACGTGCCAAAACCGCTTTCTGATTAACAGGCACGCCGTAGTGGAGGACTCCGGAAATTTCGACCACCTGGGGTTCTTAAACGTGCACGGGTGGTTTCGCATTTCGCCCCCATCGAAATGCGGCCGCCGTGGCCGGGATTCGATCCCGCGACCTCGTGCTCAGCAGCCCAACACCTTAGCCACTGAGCAACCACGGCGGGTACGGTTTGCGACGAAACCTGCGTCAAGGGTGGGAGATGAACATGCACCTTCAGTTCAGCGTGCTAACACGAAGCTAGCTAGCACTAAATCAAATTCCAGGTTTGGACGAGTTCGTGTATTCATAAGGTCTTCCAAGACCAGTTACCATCAGTCGGCCCACACCCGTCCCGTCTGGGCGCGTTCGTTGCCCCTACCTTTTCGCGCTGTGTTTAGAAATCCTGCTAGCAGAAAGCCGTACTCTCACTCTTTCACGCATTATTGATAAACACTGGTAGTAATCGGCGTCACGGAAGTGGTTAGAGCACAGCACCGTTGTTCTTGAGCGCTTGAAATTCTTTCCATTCACACCAGCCTCCCACTTAGCTGCAAGCTCCTTGTCTTGCGGGGAGTAATGGAACATCGTCGCGGCCGCTGGTGTTCGTGCAGCCGTAGGCTGCACAGAACGCCGGCGTGATCGGCCCACCAGTTCAATTGATGCTGCGCACGTCAACTACCACTCTACATACACACAATCAAAGGAATGCAGGCTCGAGCGGGGCAGAATATGACGGCACGCACGCAGAAACAAGCGTGGTCAGGCACGTTCGCGGAGACTGCGAAGGAGCGGAACACCAATGCTGACGTCACTACGCTGCGGTTTCCGGTCTCCGCTCGCATCGTCAGCGTCAGTAGCAGCGCGCGGCGCTCGATGGGGGGCGGAGCGTCAGCGCAATTTTAACCGGCGATTACGTCATTCCTAAGGGTAAAATCTCGCCTAAAATTTTACGTGCATGGTTTATAAGGTTCCCGCATCTGTATATGAACGTCTTATCGAATTCGACAGACTCTTCAGCTTCCCTTTAATGTATACTCTGTATGTCGATGACATGCAACTTAGTTTCTGCTCTTATAATATGGTTACTTGCGAGCGCCACCTCCAGCTGGGCATAAACTCTATAGTATGGTTGGCAAATGAAAATGGTTTTATATTCTGCCCAGAGAAAACTATATGCGTGCCTTTCAGTGTACACCGAGGTCCCGCACTGAACCCAACATTACACATTAAATGAAAACAAATCACACTAAGGAATGAGTACAAATTTCTTGACGTAATGTTTGACAAGAAGCTCAGCTTCAAAGTGCACATCGCGTTCAAAACAAAAATCTATTAAATCCATAAATATCATAAAGCTCCTATCCCACTGATCATGGGGTTCAGATAAAACATGTTTGCTTCGCATACGCAATGCTGTTGTCCGGTCGCACTTGGACTACGGATGTTTTGTGTTTGGCTCAGCTCGAAAGTCTGCTTTGAGGGTTCTTGACCCGCTGCATCATCTTTGACTACGGCTCTGTTCTGGCGCTTTCC
The DNA here is from genome assembly GCF_038994185.2 of Dermacentor albipictus. Lineage (NCBI taxonomy): Eukaryota > Metazoa > Arthropoda > Arachnida > Ixodida > Ixodidae > Dermacentor > Dermacentor albipictus. Next base: position 584,136 of record NW_027225579.1, read on the forward strand.
GTACATCTCCCATAAAAAGCCTATATGCAGAAACAAACCAGTTGTCTTTGGAGCACAGATGGCTATTTCTTGAGAACACGTACGTAATGAGGGTTTTGCCAACGCATCGTTGTAGAATACTATTTACAAGCCTGCGCTTTAAAACACATTTTAGTAACAAACCGGCATTCATTCCTTCCTTCTTTATCAGGTACTCAATGCAGACCTATGTCATGAGATAGACGAAAAATCAGTTTTGCAGGATGAACCTTCTTTTTCATCTTGGGAAGCAAAGCAAGCGCAATGCGACTTCAGGTTAACGAGATACAGGAAACAATCTTCACCGAGAGAGGCTTTGCTAAGTGAACATTTTGATGTAGAATCAGAATATAAATTGTACACGAAATATTTTTCAGACGCATCAAAGATCAATGCTAATGTAGGTATTGCAGTCACATCAAACTATTTCGAAAAACAAATCAGACTTCTCAGTGTCGCTGCTTTGTTCACTGCAGAACTCTATGCCATCTTGTCAGCTATTGAGGACATACATCCTGAAAACAGAAAGTAACCAATCTGTCATAGTTAGTCGCTCTTTGAGCTTTCTTCAAGCTTTCGCATCTAGGGTACAATTAAGAAATAATTTACTAAGGAAAATACAAAATCAATACATGAAATGTCACATCAGAGGTTTGAACGTCACTTTCTGCTGGGTCCCTTAGTCATGCAAAAATCCCCGGTAACGAAAGAGCAGATTCATTGGCGGTGGAAACCAAAACTCTGGATCTATACGACGTGGGCCTACCTTAGCAGGATTATAAATGTACATTAAAAACTGCAGTTGTAAAACATTGGCAGAAACTGTGAGATCAGCGAGAATAATAAGCTGTATTGTATATGAAACCTGTTTTGCAAGAATGGCGCAGTTGTCGCCACAGAGAAAGATTTTACGAAGTAATTCTATGTCGTCTGAGTGGTCACACAAGGCTGACCCATAGTTGCCGAATAAAAAAGAAACCACAACCAACATGAAAACAATGGGGTGAATTTTTAAATGTGCTACACATTTTAATAACATGTCCTGGCTTAGTTAAATGGAGACAAATATATCTCACATTTTTTCACGAACAAAGAATTCCTTTTCATCCCATGCTTTTATTGAGTGCTGAGTCACTTGTGCCATATGAATATATTTTGAATTATTTGTAGGCCACCAGCACCCTATATGAATTGAAGCACATTTGAAGCTTTTTATACTCTTACTTGGCGATTTACAGCCCAACTTATCTCATATTAATAACTAATCTACTCCTGAATCATGTGCTTGGCGCATATTTGCCTACGCGGCTGCTGCTCCATTAAAATACCAAATCATCAGCAACATTTTTTGCCACTACTTTATTCAAATTTTTATTGATATGACATTGAAAGGGATGCTGGCACCTTTATTAGGCGTCGGCTACTCCTCTTTGCTGGGAAGCTGAACTGTAAGCACGAAAAACACTGAAAAACAAAGGAGACAGTCGAATCTTACGAACATTTGCACATCCATCCAACAAAATACATAAAATAATAAGGAACTCAAACGTGAATTACACACGTACAACCTGTGAGGCTTAAATAAAATTTATAGTGGGTTCAGCTACGAAGATTTATTATGATCCTAAGATTTTTGTATTTTTCAAAAAGATTTGAAAGTCCAGAAGTGCTCCTTTCTGTAGCTCCATTGTTGGCTATTGGCCAAGTATCTTTTGCTGAGTCTGGTCGACAGCTTAACAACATTAAACCAGCCTCTATAGTCTTCGCTTCACAGTATCGTGTCGTGGGCACTAGAAAAAGGAGGTATCGAACATCGTCAGCGTGGCCGCAATGGCACTGCGGACTACTAACGCATTGCATTCAGTGCAAGAATTGAGGCGTACATGTTGTGCCAAGCCACGGACGCTTATCCTAAAGTTACGAAATATCTTTCACCCGACTTTGGCAGAATGGACAGTGTTACGCATGGGTCCTTAATTAACATTTCTGAATACTTTGATTGCTGATCAAACCAGGTGTTTGTGATAAGTCGGTAGAATATTTCTGCAGCAACCGGCGAACTGCACTACAGGCAAGAAAGAAATTTAATGTTTTCGTTTTCGTGTGCATGTTTTCTTACCATCCTCCGTTGCAGTGCATGTTTCCAGGTATATTGCAGTACCCTGGTATACATTGATGCGCTTCATTGTGATTTCCTGTTTCTTGCACTGAATTTTGTGCGTTTTTTGTAGGTTTCTTAATACGAAATGTGTATTCAACGCATTTCGTTCTGTGCACTTCAGTGACGTAAAAGCAGCAGCCTTGAGAACGACTAAAAATGGCCAATTTTAGTACAAGCTTTACAGACGCCGTGAAAGACAAGGCAAAAAGGATAGCAGATAGTTCGGTGATGATAAAGAATGTTACGCTGGAAAATTTAGACGTTTTGTTTCAGCTTCATGTCCTATATGCGGAATGCGGATGCAGGCGAATTCCTACGGCCAAATCTGTCTGTATTTACGTGGACATAAGGAACAAATTTGGTATAGTGCCAGTTGCAGCGCAGCTATCATGAACATATCTGTCTTGTGTACGATTTTCTTTACTGCACAATTCTGTTTCGGTTGTTATCAGCATCCTAGTATGGTAATTGAAATCTATTCTGTTTATCTCAAAGCTCACTAATAACATTACATGAACTCGAAAAACTTCGTGAATTTGACGTTTGTTTCTTTCCGTAAAGGAGCTGTTAAGCAGCGGTCGCTATTCATGTTGCGTTGTGCGTGTCTAGAAGTTTCAGCTGTTCCTATAACTGGAAAAGCCAGATGACGAGCCTCAGCGATAACAAGAGGAGTCGACATTGCTCGGGAAACGCCGAGACACGCCCTCTTGCGAGCAAACGTTGGTGTCTTTCCTCAGAAGTTCGCGACAGACCATGCAGAGTGGGCGGCGAATAAGCTGTATTTTGCTTTATGAGTGCACTGTGAAGTTGCAGTAGTAATGCGACTGACCTTTCCCAAGTTTTCTGGAACAAGTCGGCAAAGAACATTTATAACAGAGTTGCCTTGCTTTTCAAGTTTGCTATTGTGTGAGGCCCATGATAATTATCTGTGAGAGTAACACCAAGTAATTTGTGCTGCTTCACTGTCATCAAAGTTTTTTCTTCCAAATTAAGCTGAAAATTCCTCCCTTGCTATCTAGTAAAAGGCAGTACAGCTGTCTTATCGTAAAGAGAAACACGTTTTTTTTTATTTCAAGGAGCTGTCAGTAACATCGAAGCCCTCCTGCAACGTCGATTGTGGCTAACCTACACATAAACCGGAGGTCCATATGCCGACGTCCTAATGAATAATATAGACCAACAGGAATTGTTTTCGCAGGAAAGCTACCATTGCGAAATTGAAAGAAATTGGCTAAGTGCACTGCCCTGGGCAACGCCTTGCGTGACGCTGTGATATTTACACTGCAATTAATTCCTTTGCACGAAAAGCTTCCTTTCCTTTTAATGTGAAATCTATCGTAGGGATCATTCCAGTAGACCAAGCTGTAACATGTGATTTAGTGTTAAAAGCTATCTTAATGTCTAGAACGCCATGGCTGTCATATTTTTACAGCTACGTTCACGTTCGACGCTTTTGACACTGTCTAGCAGTGCGTCTAATATGGAACGCCGCTGTCTAAACCGTGTCTTGTAATCGGATACGACCTCCGTGTTTTCACACCACCACTGAAGTCAAGTGCTCATAATGTTCTCAATTACCTTACAAATAAAGCTTGTGAGGCTTACGGGCCGGAAGGAGTCTAGACAAAGGCAGGTCTTACCAGGATTAAGGATGAAGGATTACACGTGGAGCTTTTAATGATTCCGGAAGAGCCTCCTTTACCCAGAGATAGCTAGGTAATTTTAAAAGTGCTATTCTACCTGGCGGCCCCAGTTTTTTTTTTAAACATCATATACACACGCCATCTGCGCCTGCAGCTCTATTTATACGGCATAACGCATTTGAACATTTTAACTAATCTATGGTTAACTGACGGTCAAGTTGACGATGTTCTGACAAAAACCATGCGCGAACAGGCCTACACAAATAAGATATTGACTACAAGCCTCACTATAAGTTGATAAAATTCATCAGCGATTATTTCTTCCGGTGCACTGCAAGTGGTGGCAATGACACGGACAGGATAACTCTGAGTTACTGGGCCACTCAATGAACGGGCAGTCAACCATGTTCACGGAAATGTTCTGAAAAAGATACAACGTTGTGCATTATTTACGCCAGTGTATCCCGCATAATTTCTGTAGGCAACTGCGTGAAGTTGAATGAACTTTCTCTGTCTTCTATGACCCTTAGGCACTCATATATTCACCGTTATAGGAGGTGTGTTCAAAAGGAAACCGAACTTTTGAAATTGCGCACCAACCAGCAGAGGGAGTGCACTGCGGCTACTGAGCGCCGGTAGCCGCAGGTTACAGACCAAACAAACTGCCATTTGCCGCATTTCGCTCTGACTGTTAGTTGGCGAGCGACAGCCGCTGAAGTGAGCACAGAACAAGCTGTTCTTCGGATTGGTGCCAAAGTGACAATGAAGGAATTGGAAGAACAGCGTGTGTATGTGAAGTTCTGCTACAAACTTGGAAATACTTTCACAAAGACATTTCAGTTGCTTAGCCAAGCAAACGGGGATGACTGTATGAGTCGCACGCAGTGCTATGATTGGTTCAAGCGTTTTGAACACGGAAGAATGTCGGTAGGGGACGATGGACGACCTGGACGACCTTCCACATCCACAGATGATGACCCCGTCAAGAGAGTTCGAAATGTGATTCGTGGAAATTGTCGTTTGACTTTTCGAGAAGTCGCTGACGAAGTGGGTATCAGCGTATGATCATGTCATGAAATTTTGAGTGACAAACTTGGGATGCGTCGTGTCAATGCAAACTTCGGGCCGCGTTTGTTGACTGACGAACAGAAGCAGACCCGTGTTGAAATCAGCCAGAAACGGCTCGTCGCTGCCAATGACGATTAAAGCTTTCTTAAGAACATCATAACAGACGATGAGACATGGGTTTATGGCTATGATGTTGAAACGAAAGTGCAGTCACCGCAGCTGGTGGGTGGCCAAACGTTCTCGTCCAAAAAAAGCACGCATGAGCCGGTCAAAAATGAAGGTGATGTTGGTTGTGTTTTTTGACTGCAAAGACATTGTCCATGAGGAATTTGTACCACATGGTCAGACGGTAAACAAAGAAGTTTACCAGCGAATCCTAGCACGTTTGAGAGATTTTGGGCGCAGTAAGAGGCCTGAATTGTGGGAAAATCAGGCTTGGATGTAGCATTATGAAATGCCCCGGCTCACGCATCGCTCCTTGTCCGCAGCTACTTAGCGAAGCACCACACTCCTGTTGTGTCCCACCCACCATATTCTCAGGACCTAGCGCCAGCAGACGTTTTTCTATTCCCCAGGCTGAAAAACACCGTCAAAGGACGTCGTTTCCAAACCGTAGAGAAGATCCAGGACAATGCGAGAAGAGACCTGCGCACCATTTCAGAAAGTGCGTTCCAGGAGGCTTTCCAAAAATGGAAGAAAAGATGGGAAAAGTGCATTGCCAGTAGAGGGGACTACTTTGAAGGGGACAGCACTGAAAATGTTGCACCATAAACAGTAAAGGTGTTATAGCAAAAGTTCGGTTTCTTTTTGAACACGCCAACACTTAGTCATTTTAATTTGGTCACTTAGTATTTTTTCCTCCCTTTTTTTTCATTTACTTGGATATTTATTCCGTTTCAGTAATTTTTTTTTCACGAGTACCGTTTTCTGCCGCTCCTTTCATTATCTCTTTCATGTTGAATTCCAACGGTAGATCCAGATCAAGTTTTTCTGCTCTGTATGAAGCAATCCTGTTTCGATGGCAGAATGAGAGCGTGAGTTGCGTGTTCCAGTGGCAGACCGGGACCAGCCACCGATTCCAGATCGCTCTGCGGAGCAAAATTATGTGCTCCGCCGAAATCGGCAGATTTGACCGGAAGTCCGCGTGACATAGTTCCTTCACCCGCCTCTGCTTACTGTCACGGTCGCCTGTTTCCAGTCGCGGGTAGCTATGCACTACATGGAAAACATTGACGCTACGTCGCGCCGTGCGTTTTTGTTTCTGCTCCTGGATAGTGAGAGCTCCGTCTCAGACACCATAAGTTCCAACTTCAGCGATAATTCTTCTGACATGGAAGAAAAACTAACGCACGGAATGCTTGGATGATCCAAATGGTCGTGGTGATGAGACCTACCCGATCCACCTCTATTCTAGCGCGCTCTCACTTAACTAAGTGCCCACGCGAGAGCGCACGCATTGCATTCGCAGATTTGGCGAGAGCGATCTCAGTCTGAGCAACGCGCTCCGTTCGTGATCCGGCCGAGCGCTCGCGATGTGCCATTGGAATTAAATATCAGAGAGACGATAGCCAACCCACCTCCAGCGAAGTAAATAATAGGGGGGGTGCTGTGCACACCGCCGTTGACACGCCGGCTAACACACGGCCGTGTAACCGACCGTGTGCATAGCACCGCTTTATTCTCAATTCTACACGCTCGCCGCTAACACACCTTCGGTTGTTGCCTAACTTACCCGCAAGCGAACACGCAGCCACAAATCAAGCATGTACAAAAATAAGTTATTCCACGTTTTTCTGAAAACGCAGCGCAGGTAACATAATGCTCGTAAAGTAGGTGAACGCAAGATTATTTTATTGCATTCTTTGGGAACTTGGTGCACTTACAGGAGACTATCTGCCAACATAACTGCGCCCCCCCCCCCCCCCCTCAACTTGGGCTACTAAGTTAGAAGCGAAACTTCTTACCCGGCACCATTTTTACGCTGGGTAGCCCATGGTCTAATGGGCACAACATCGGGCTGCTTGTGCTGAGGGAACAGGGTTTTAAGACAACCATCTTGGGCAGGCACGTACCCAGGATTTTTTTTCGGGGGGGGGGGGGCACCACCACCACCACCACCACCACCACCACCACCACCACCGCCATCATCATCATCATAATTATCATCAGCAGCAGCCTGTTTTATGTCCACTGCAGGACGAAGGCCTCTCCCTGCGACCTCCAATTACCCCTGTCCTGCCGCCAACCGATTCCAACTAGCACCCGCGAATTTCCGAATTTCATCGCACCATCTATAGTTTTCTGCCGTCTTCTACTGCGCTTCCCTTCTCTCGGTACCCATTCTGTAACCCTAATGGTCCAACGTTATCTAACCGGCGCATTACATGACCTGCCCAGCTACATTTTTTCCTCTTGATGTCTATTAGAATATCGTCTATACCCGTTCGCTCTCTGATCCAAACCGCTCTCTTTGTCTCTCTTAACGTTATGCCTAGCAATCTTCGTTCGATCGCTCTTTGCGCGGTTCTTAACTTGATCTCAAGTCTCTGCCCCATATGTCAGCACTGGCAAAATGCACTGAGTGCACACCTTACTTTTCAATAATAATGGTAAGCTTTCAGTCAGGAGCTGGCAATGTCTGCCGTATGCGATACAACCTATTTTTATTTTTATTTGAATTTCCTTCTCATAATCAGGGTTCCCTGCGATTAATTGACCTAGGTAAACGAACTCCTTCACAGTCTCTAGTGGCCGACTGGCGATCCTGATGTCTTGTTCCTTGGCCCGACTATTTATCATTATCTTCACCTTCTGCATATTAATATTCAACCCCGCTCTTACACTCTCTCAGTTAAGGTCTCCACTCATTTGTTGTAACTCGTCTGCATTGTTATTGAATAGAACAATGTCATCGGCAAATCGAAGGTTGCTGAGATATTTGCCGTCGATCTTTACTCCTAAGCTTTCCCAGTTTAATAGCTTGAATTCTTCTAAGCACGCAGTGAACAGCTTTGGAGAAATTGTGTCACCCTGCATGACCCCTTTCTCTATAGGTATCTCCCTGCTTTTCTTGTGTAGAATTAAGGTAGCTGTAGAACCTCTGTAGATATTCTTACGCGAAGGAGGAGTCAGTAAGACGAGAAACTATTTACAGATTATATTTACAACAACAGTTGCAGCGCTTACCGGTTAGATTCACAGCGCGAGCCCAGTTCGTTCTTCCTCCTCTTTTCTGGAGTGATGGCGCCCACGCGCCTCGTTCAAACAAACAAATACCACACGCATGTAGCAACATTTTCCAAGCTTTTTACGTGAGCGTTCTGTACTCCTTGATTACGTAGTGCCTCTATGACTGCTGGTATCTCTACTGAATCAAATGCCTTTTCGTAATGTATATAAGCCACGTAGAGAGGCTCATTGTACTCTGCGGATTTCGCGATAACTTGAGTGATGACATGGATGTGATCCATTGTAAAGTATCTCTTCCTGAAGCCAGCCTGTTCCATTGGTTGACAAAATCCAGTGTTGCCCTTATTCTATTGGGGATTATTTTGGTAAATATTTTATATATAACTGGGAGCAAGCTAATGGTCCTATAATTTTTCAATTCTTTAACGTCTCCTTTTTTGTGGAGTAGTATAATGTCTGCATTCTTCCAGTTTTCTGGAACGCTTGCAATCGATAGGCACTTCGTATAAAGAGCCGCCAGTTTTCCAAGCATTATGTCTCCTCCATCTTTGATTAAATCGACTTTTATTACACCTTCTCCTCCCGCGCTCTTCATCGTTTCATTTCTTGTAGGGCCATTCTGACCTCATCGCTAGTTATAGGAGAGTTTCTGTATCCTGTTCATTACTGTTTCTAAGGGAGGTATCGTGACTCCTCTGAGTACTGTATACAGGTCAGCTTAGAATTTTTCCGCTTTTTTTACTATATCTTCGAGATTGCTGATGACATTATCTTTTAGTGTATACATCATGGTTTGTCCCAAGCCAGGTTTCTTTTTTACTGATTTCAGGCTGCGTTCATTTTTTACAGCTTCTTCAGTCTTTCTCATGTTATAGTTTCGAATATCAGTTATTTTCGCCTTGTTGGTCAGTTTTGACAGTTCCGCGAATTGCGTAACGCTGTGTGGCCGCCAGTCCCACACAACCGCGTAGAGCGCACGACTCAGCGATTCTAGATGTACTGCGCTCACCGCGAAAGGTTAGAAAAACACCCACATAAGCACAGCAGAGAAGTGGCTACGTGAGGCGGTTCGACCGATAACTTTTTTTATCGATAACTTCCTTTTTAAATAAAAAGATGTAGATCCATAAATATTCTCATAAACAACGGTTAACTTTTTTTATTATTCACTTTTCCTTGCAGTTTGGTTGTTGCCTTCGCTCTCTCCTTTAGTAGATCGCTTAATTTCTCAACTCCTTGCGATTTTTGTTTCCAGTTGCCAATTTTGCACGAAAAGTGCTATACAATTTAGGGAAAAACAGACGAGGTAACGGGCGACAGTCATCTTGCTTATGGGTTTAAGGGTTATTGAAGGGTTTCATGACGGACGCACTTTAACATTATTTTATTTCCCACCTTATCTAACCCATATCACGTGTATATGGTTGCGGGCATCTGCCAGCCTCGCGGCGAGCCGTAACTCAAGGAAATAATGAAACAAAAGGATAAGTTAAACGCAATTGGCGTTTTCTCCGGCCGCAACTCGTTCCACGAGAGTACAGACCAGCTCAGTAACAGCCGCATCCCTTTCCTGGTACCAGGATCAGCCTAAACAAAGAAGGTTGAACTAACAAAAGCAACAGCTGTGCGCGTGACGGTTGAATAGATGGTGACAACTGAACGCATCTCGGTTTAATCGCACGGGTGCGGAATCTATGAGAAAACTGTCCTTCACATTACAAGAGATTCCGATAACTACCGCCATCTAAAAGGAGTGAAAAAGGCAGCATAATGCTGACCGATTAATAGCTGCCAAGTCTCAACATTGATCTGGCGGCGCTTTAGGAATGTATGAGGAGTGGTGGCGTGGGTGGGGAGGGGGGGGGGGGGTATGCCACTTGATGCCTGATCTTGGGTTAATGGGCGTGTGTAACTGGGTACGTGACGTTCTTCAATGAATTTCTTTGACGCCTACTTGAGTAACCTCGTATGTGCCACTGAGTATGTGCCGATCTGCAATGAGAAACAAAAATAATTTATCCGATGCTGGGCGAAATCTATAACCCACGTCGTTTAATGCTTAGACAATCGTGCCCGAATATATTTGCACACACACGCCTGGCGGGAATTCGCGGCGGCGTCACTAGATGCCACTGTCTGCCTGTTCAGTCGCAGGAAGCGCGAGAGGAATTTGCTGGATACATGGCATCATACATAACGCACCTCTGTGGCGGCAATATGGCGTGTCCTATATTGATTCAATGCTAATCGCATTAACTTCTACATTCATCGCACGATGGGTTCTGGCGGATCTTTTATACGGAATTACTAATTAAAGAGAAGTCGCTTCGTGTGATGACACGTATCGCTGTAACAGCAAATTCTTCATGGCTGGGCACTCCAGTCATAATTTGACGAACTGGTAATAAGAAAATTCCTTCCTAACCATTCAGTTGTTATTCAGTGAACAGTATATGCGCAATCGCTACTTTTTCATAACATGCATCCGAGATGATTAGTTTTGCTTATTACTCACATCCAGGAAATAAACGTCTGTGGCCCAATTCACAACAGGGCTGTCTGTAAATTTCTTCGCTAAACAATGCGCCAAGCGTGTCGGGAGCCGTGCTCTCTTTCCCCTCATTTTGCCCCTCGTTGTGTGACGCTCTTCGGACACTCGCTTCCTGATGATGCAGGCTGGTGTTGCCCCTGGCGTTCGTGGCAGCCTGCTTCTCGCTGCTGCCGCTGTTTGTTACGGGACCCACGACCAGCCTTGTCTACGACGTGTTTTACGACAACGTGCGCAGCCACTGGTGGGCGTTCCTGCTCAACGTCCGGAACTTCTACCCTGTGTTGTCTTACGTACGTATAATCAAATCCAGGCCATACATAGACGACATTAATTGCCGTGTCCAAGGTAACAAATGTTAAACGTACACACGCAAGAAAAATGAAAATGGCAGAGGGTGCACTGCAGCTATCGCAAGTGTGCTCCTAAATTTGAAGACTCTAAAGTTATGCTCAAATATAGAAATGAATACGTGCGTCCTATGGTCGAGGCGTGTCATGTAAGTAAAATATATAGCGCGTGCATACAGTCACGCCTCGATTAGCTTAGATAGAGAAATTATTAGGTACCGGTATTTGTCGAGACGGCATACTCGCCTCCGTGACTTAAGGATTGTCACTGCGGTCTCACGAGCAGATATTTTTTGCTTGTTGCTTCTTTTACGCCTTCTGTGCGATCTTGCAGTTGATAGCCAACGTTTGTGCTCACTCTAAAAATGTTACTGAACACCTCTGCCATACCAATATATACAGACATTCCTTGTCTCCTCATAAGATTACCGACTGGAATAATTTGCCATCCGAGGTTCTCGAAAGCGCCGATCTGAAATCGTTAGTTCGCGCGTTGCCTACACTGTCTTTCTGGCAATTTGATTCATTTTAGCAGCGTACTTTGTTCTGGCCCCCGTGCACTCATAGTGACTGCTTTAATTCCTATTGAACTTGTAGTCGCTTTTGTAATTAAATATGGTGGCGTGCACGTACTTATGTTATTGCCCTTGACTTTATTAGCATTGTGGGTGGCATCTGGTGTCTCTTTTGTCTGGAAGGATAACTGACGAAGTTATTTTACTTCTTACTATACATTATGTTTTTGTACGGTATGCGTATCTCTTCGGCCATAATTTTACATTGCATAAGTGGTTGTTGCTACTACTGTGGTGCCTATGTGGTGTTAGTTGATATTGCCGCAGTATTATATACCTTTGTTCTGATTTCTGTATCATTAGGGCTCTCACTCTGCACAATTAATACTTCTTTTACTACGTTAAGATCAGCTCTACATTTTATTCTATTTCTTTTCACTTCTGTGTTTTCTGTGTTTTGTTAATTCCAATGTATCGCTCACACCTGCCAAAAGCCTGGCATTCGGACTGGCAGTGTATTCTTCAATATATAAATAAATAAAATAAATAAATAATTCTAAAGTTTTAGAGACTGGTAGAATATAAAAATGCTATACGAGATGTGAAAAGTAAACAACGCTAAACAAGGAGAGGGGGTTAGGCATAATATACAATATGGTACAAGTAATGTAAAATACAAACAAACAATACAACTGCATCAGGGCAAATCATCTCTGTTCAATTCGGTGGAGAGTGGCAACAGTGTTGAATGTAGGACAGTTGGTCTCGTAAATGAAGGCCGGAGATGAGCGGAAGGTTTTACATAAGGTTACCATTGCACATCTCTTACAGAAATTAGATTCTAGCGAGTTTTCTGCGACATAGTAAAGCTGGTTTGTTATTGGTTTTCATGCCTGAAAGCCAAGTTGGCGGCAGTTACAACGTATAAATTCTAATGACAACCCTTCGTCGCTTTCGTTGTGTCAAATCCACATTGTCGGCAGGTTGCCTTCTGCAACAAGTCCATGATATTCATAAAAGCATTGGTAAAAGGTTATGCGTGGAGTTTTCACGTTTGACTTTTTCGCTTAGTTTATTTGCCACATAGATGCAAGATGATGTGATCGAAATCTATATAAGAGATTTCTCTACAGTAACCCAGAAGCTCTTCAACTACGTTTGGAAAGTCTTGCAAAAGCTATTGCAAATTACAAAATATGTTCCACTCCGCCATTTCTATTGGGAGGGGTGGGGACATCGCGTTGGAGGAATGAGACACCTAACACATGGCGCTAAGAATTTGTCTGCTCTAAGTTTTACACGGGAAGATCGACACTGTACAGAAAGGCCTTAGTCTTTCGGTTCCTCCTGTCACATGTGTCTCTGGCAGTTTTGACGCGATTTAATCACTTCCCACTGCACCATGCACATGCAGCGGCGTTGTCAAAAACGAATAATATCGATATTTCTCTTGTTCCTTTCATGACCATTACAACTACATCCACCTCATATCTACTTTCGACTTTTTCTTTATGACAGACGATAGATCTCATCCTGAAACATTGCACAACTGCAGCCATTACGAAAGAAATAATTATGGAGATCCAAGGCGCACCTTTGAACCTATGTGAAGCGAAGGTTTTGCGAAGCGGTTAATGAATTGGTATAAGTTTGCCCATTTCATTCCTGCGTCTTTGTCGTAAAGGAAACTGTCGCGCGCGCATGGGGTCTCACTCACCCGTGCAATGCAATGTAACACCTTTTATATGTATTGCTTAGAATTACTTCATTTTATTGTGATAACAATCGCTTGGTCATTCCAGGCAAATACCCTTCCCCCGCCCCCCTAATATAAAGGTACCGTTCAAGTTTCGGTTCCGTATAAAGTGTAAGTGCGATCGTATGTTGTAGGTGCGAGGGAAAGTGTGCGAGAGTGAGCCGAGAATGATGGTGGCTTGATGCACGCCGTCTTCTCGCGCGTGCAAAGGGGGGAAGGGGAGGTGAGCTGGCGTCCCCTCGGCGAGGCCGCGCGCCCCCACCTCGGAGGCCATGTACCGCAAGTGATTGGGCGTGCCGAGATGGGTGATGGCTTCGTGTGCGCTGTGTTCTCGCGCTACTAGTTCGCGTTGCAGCGCGAGGCAGCGTGACGGGGAATCTCGCTCGCCGCTGCCGACGCTATCTATCGCGCCAGCGTTGTGACAGCGAGTGTTCGCGTTCACCGAGCTGTTCATGTTTGCCTGTGCGCGCGTAACAACGTGCTTGTTAATTAAATTAATAAGCCAATCTATACCTGCAGTTTACACGGCTCACAAAACTACGAACCTTGCTTCGTGTAGTTTTCTAATACTTGCTATCGCTATCAATGTCTCACCGTGCGCGCGAAACTGCCACACTTTTCTTATGTATTTTAAGTGTACCGCTGGCTTCTTGGCTAGTCCCCAATTGTCGATGTGTGCCAGAGTATGGAAATTATCGTCATCAACAACACGAGGCAATTATCTCGGAGAGGTAGTTGGCGTTTGCACGATAGAAGTGTACGTACAGTTGGGGCCAAATGGTTCGACAAGTAGGCATAGAAAGGTCAGAAGTGATTGCTTCAATAAAGAAATGGTAACTCGCGATGACGTACGTGTATTCTTTCTTTTCCAATGAATATATTTAGGTATCATTGATTTTATCAGTGAGTAATTTCGTAGAAGACAAGGCAAGCAGTTTGGACATCTACAAGGGTGGTAAACATGGTAGCACTGTCCTGCGTGCAAGCTATTCGGCAAGAAAGCAGCAGCAGCAGCGCCTAGCCATTAGCCACAGTCACGAAAGTAGTAACAACAAAACAGCCGGTTAATTTTTGCAGTCGAACAGGGGATGTTAACTTTCCCGCGCAGATCTCCACAATGAAAGGCCACTGAAAACTATATGCATGGTGGCACTTTTTATGACGTATTTTGACGGCCGGCGTCAGCTCTCACGCTTTAATCCGAGTTAGTTGTTAACGCGACATCTCTGAACGCCCGTCTCGTTTTACGCGCTCATGCTCCCCACTTTCACACGCACGTGCAAACAAAAGATTGTTAAAGTTGGCCGTTCGGATGTCAACGAGAACGGTGTTCTGTTGTAGAAGGAGTGAAGAGAAAAGCAGAAGGCAGGGAGGTTAACCAGAATAACGTCTGGTTGGCTACCCTACACGGGGGGAATAGGAAAGGGGAGAACAAAGATGAGAGGGAGAGAGAGGAGGGAAGGAAACAAGGAAATTAGCGGTGAGTTCGCTGACGTCTGTAGTAAAAAGTTTGGAATGTTGTTTGCAGGCCATTGCGATTTACTGGCATGAGCCTGGTGTTTGAGGAATAGTGACGGATAGAAAAACCGGACGAGACAGGTGGCAATGAGAATTCCGCGAGAAGTTCGAAGGCGGCTTGTGGGCTTTTATGAGTCCGTCTTTTTCGAAGCTTCCGAGCCTTTTTTGGTCACCTAGTGGTGTAAATTTGATATCATCGGATCCGTGAAGAAGAGAAGATTCAGCGGATACCTGATTTTGAGGTGGGCCACCCCTTTTTTGGACTTCATTGGAACTTTTGTGCTCATGCCACGCTGGCCGAGAGCTAGCGTCTGGTAGACCTAGCGCGGCATGGCAGCAATGCACGTTGAAGGGGACATGCTCCCGGCGGAGGACTTTACTGAAGACCTGGGATGGCGGACAGTGTTCAACCGAAAATCTAGAACTACGACGAGGCATGGATTGGGTGATGGCGGTTCGTCAAGTGAGATGCCTGAACGACGGGGCGCAGGTGAACGGCGCGGAGGCTCGGCGATCAAGAATCGCATTGTGAAGGCGTCGCGCATGCCACCGATGCCACAAGAACACATCAAAATAGTCATTCGCCCACGGGGTGGACTGAATTTGGAGAAAGTTAGCTCTACAGCGGTGGGCAAGGCAATCGTAGAGGCGGCAGGCCTCGGTATTGAACAGGTTCGGGAAGATGTTATTTGCCCGAACTTTATGCAAAATATCTTGGTGGCTAGTACGCCAGAAAGGAGCAACGCTGAACGATATGTGAGACTCAAGTCAATCAGAGTGGCAGACAAGGATTTTGAAGTCAGTGCGTACGAGACGGCCCCACACACTACGTGTAAGGGGGTCATTCGCAATGTAGACATTATGGATGGCCCCGCGACACTTGAGCGGAACATTGTTAACGATCGCAATCCGCTGGCTATGGCGGTCAAACGAATCAAAAACACAGGATCCGTCATCATTGTTTTCGACGGGTTAAAGGTGCCCAATTTCGTCAGATATGGGCCAACTCTGGTACGGTGCTTCCTGTATCGAAAGCAGTTGGATGTATGTTATGTGTGTGGCAAGCTTGGACATCGGGCGGATGTCTGCCCAGCGCCCGATTGTTTTGAATGCCGAGGATGCGGGGCTCGGAACCCTGAAGAGGATCACAACTGTGTGCCTTGTTGCAAGCTTTGTGGCGGACGACACCTGACCGCGGATAAACAATGTAGACAACGATACCAGCTTCCCTACGTCGTGCGTGTTCGACGACAGGAGAGAGCCAGGGCGGAGCTAACGGCGGAACAGGAGGCAGCCGAGATGGTGCAGCTGGTGAGCGCCCGCCAACGCTCTAAGGGACGCTCGCGCTCTAGGAGCCGCTCCAGGTCGAGGCAGCGGCCATCTTCTGGGACTCGTACGACCAGGAGCCGATCCGTTTCTATGGAGGCGCGGGTGCGCTTTCCTGCAGCTGGTGGCGGCGGCGGCGCAGCTGGGAGCCAGACCACCTGGGCTGACAAGGTCAAGGGTGGCATCAGCGCCGGCCGAGCGCGCGAGCAGCGCCAGGAGCATGTGGATGGTAATAAGGATAGGGATAGGATTGCGCAATTGGAGAGAGAGAATCGTAGTTTAAAAGCAGCCATTGACGGGCTTATCAAAGAGATAGCTGAACTTAGGAACGGCTTACCTTCCGGTAACAGCGATAGCTTAAGACAGACTAGGAAACATGATGACTCGGTTGAGGTACCCAGGTCTGTGGAGGTCGCGGAACAGAACATGGCGGACGAAGAGACGCCTGCTCCGAAAAAGAGGGCCTTATCCTCGACCGTACGGATTCAGGGCAAAGTCGGTTCCGAGCTTAAAGCAATGATGGCGACATTGCAAGAAAGTGTAAATCAGATCATTAGTAGACTGGAGCGGATAGAAGAACAGGAAAGTATCACGGATCAGAGATTAGGCAAAATTGAAATATATCTAAACGAGACAGTGGTCCCTGTTATGGAGCGGGAGTGCACTCGGCCGCTAGCCCAGCAGGGTAAGTCGCCGAGTGGACTTGAGCTCAGAACTAGTTCACCAAATTTCCGTGGTCAAGATGGCTCTATTAAATAGTTCATTTAGTATTTGGCAGTGGAATTGTAGGGGGTTCAATCATAAGAAGGCGTCTCTGCAGCAGTTTGTTAGAACGCATGGTGTCAAGCCTCAAGTTATCATGTTACAGGAAACACTGACGTCTAACGTGACATTAACGAATTTCAAAACGGAAGTTAAGGATAATGAACAGGGCAGAGGACTCGCTACTCTCATTAATAGGAGGTTGGCGTATATTAGACATGATCTTCACATGGCAGATTGCAAGATTGAATATATTATGGTGGAAGTAATCTTAGGTCGGCAAAGGTCATGTCAGAGGAGCGTTTACCTGCTTAACCTGTACAGTAGCCCCCGGGACACGAAGCAGAGTTTCAAATCTCTCTTGACCAAGGCAACCAATCTGGCTAAGGATGCACCGTTGCTTATTGGAGGGGACTTCAATGCACCATATCATGTGTGGAAGTATGCTTATAGCACTATTAAGGGGGAGAGACTATGGCAGCAGGCACTAGACTTGAATTTAACTCTGATTACAGACCCCTCGTATCCCAGCAGATGTGGCACGTCGACATGTAGAGATTCGACACCTGATCTCACTTTTGTTCGGGGGGTGGTGGATTCGTCCTGGTCCAATTCTAATATAGATTTTGGTAGCGATCATTACATACTTATGATTACTTTGGTAGTGGCTAATAAAAAGGAGCGCACATTCAGGATGGTTGACTGGGATGCATTTAGGAAAAGAAGAGCGCAGAGAATCGATGATGAGGGAAATGAGTTGACCTTGGAACAGTGGACTAGTCAGCTTAAAAGTGACGTTGAGGCGTCCACTAAAGAGGTTAAGACCGATATTGACACGGAACACATGGATAGTCGCCTGGCACATTTGTTGGAAGCAAAGCAGTCGATGTTAGCGAGATGGAAGGGTCAGAGATTAAATAGAAGGCTTAGAAAGCGTATATCAGTGGTTAATCAGGAAATTGAAGACCATTGTCGGGTACTGTGCAAGCAGCAATGGGATGAAGTTTGCAATTCTATTGATGGTCGCATTAAGAGGGGAGGCGCCTGGAGTTTGCTCAGACATTTACTAGATGAGACAAACACTAAGTCTAATCAGAGGACTGTGATAGGTAAGCTGGTCCATCAGGCGTGTCGAGACTCCACGGAGCAGGAGTTGCTAAAGGATTTGGCTCAGAGATACCTTCCGTTGGAGACCTGGCACGATACACCTGATCTGGTTTTGGAATATAGTGGAGACGAAAATGCAGCTATAGACGCGGAATTTACTGAAAGTGATATAAGGATGGCGCTGCAGAATCTTAATGGTCGATCGGCATCAGGGCCGGATGGCATTACGAATAAAATGCTGCGGAATTTAGACGATGGGTCAATTGAGTTCCTTACGCGGCAGATCAATTGCCTATGGAAGGAAGGCTCTTTCCCGGAACAGTGGAAACTGGCAACTACTGTTCTGATACCCAAACCGGGGAAGGCCATAGGGCTTGAAAATCTCAGACCCATTTCCCTGACGTCGTGTTTGGGAAAAGTCGCTGAGCATGCCATTTTAAATAGGCTAACGCGTTATGTTGAGGGCAATGGGGTCTTTCCGCACTCGATGATAGGATTTCGGCCCGGCCTCTCGACTCAGGATGCTATGATCAGGATTAAGCATCAGATCCTTGACCGGCGAACAAGGGATACTAAGGCACTAATTGGACTTGATGTGGAAAAAGCTTTCGATAAAATCCGACATTCTTTCATTATACGGGTGCTATCGGACTTGAATTTGGGGCAGCGGCTTTTCAATTTTGTGAAGGCTTTCCTTACGGATAGAAAGACATGTCTCAGGTTTGGGGAGATAAAATCGGAAGTCGTTAAATTGGGTTGCTGTGGTACTCCGCAGGGATCCGTACTCTCGCCTATGTTATTCAATCTGGCGATGTCGAAGTTGGCTAATAGACTGGACACTGTCCAGGATATTGGCTATTCTATCTACGCGGATGACATTACTATATGGAGTGTCGGTGGTAGTGATGGAGAGCTTGAGGCTAGGCTGCAGCAGGTGGTAACGCTTACGGAGGAATATCTGGGTCTCATGGGGCTCAAGTGCTCCTCTAAAAAGTCGGAGTTGTTGATCTTCAAATCTAAGAAGCTAGGTCGTAGGCCGAGGGGTTGGGTACCGGACGTTGAGCCTTGCATTAGAATTCATACTAGGGAAGGGTCGGTGCTACCCAAAGTTGAAGCAATCAGGGTCCTGGGTTTTGTACTTGAAGCGAACGGATCGAACATTAGAACCATTCAGCGTATTACCAAGAAAACGGAGGAGGCCATAAGACTTATAAGAAGGATCTCTAATAGGAATAGGGGTTTAGGAGAAGAAGGTGCAATGCGCTTAGTTCACGCATTTATTATGTGTCATTTCTCGTATGTGGCAGCTATGCTAAATTGGAATAGGGGGGAGAAAAATAAATTGGATGCATTAATCAGAAAAGCCATCAAGGCTGCGCTTGGTCTGCCTATGACTACGTCAAACGATATGTTGTTACGACTGGGTTTGCATAATACTTTAGATGAAATTGCTGAGGCTCAACGTTCCGCACAGAGGGAGCGGTTGCTAGGTACACCACCGGGTAGGTATATATTAGAGTCAATTGAAGAATCGGTGGCTGTGTCGCACGATAGGGCGCCCCTACACGAGTTGAACGTGAACCTTAGGGCAAATATCATGGTTCGTCCATTTCCGCGGAATGTGCACCCCGTGCACAATGTAGGGAGGCGGGTCGCGAGAGCTAGGGCTTTGTTACGAGAGGCAAAGGATCAGGAGGAGGAGTCTGCGTTTGTTGACGCCGCATGGATTAATGGTAAAAATGCTTATTCGGTGGTGGTAGTAGATGGCAAAGGGAGCGTTAGAAATGCTGCTTCCATTTATACCAAAGATCCGGGGGTTGCTGAACAGGTGGCTATTGCTCTAGCACTAATTGATTCTAGAAGAGTTTTGGTGTTTAGCGACTCGCGATCTGCGATTACAGCCTTCTCGAGAGGACTTGTTGCGGAACCGGCTAACAGACTGCTGCAGGGTAGGGATATCACTTCGCATACCGTTACTTGGTTCCCGGCGCACATGGGGACAGTGGAGGGAGCCCCGCGTAATCTCAACGAGGTGGCGCACAGGGAGGCACGAGGATTAGTGTGCCGTGTACTCCCTGAAGGGGCTGGATCTCCCGCTCCTGAGTACAGGGACCAACTGTTAACCTACAACGAAATCACCAAGCACTATTACTTAGGGCGCAGGGCATTCCCGTTGCCACATCCTAAATTAAATAGGCCGCAGGCGGTTACATTAAGGCTTCTGCAGACACGGACGTACCCTAACCCTGTCATCATGAATAAAATTAATCCGGACTGCGGGGTTTCAGTCTATTGTAGTAAGTGTGGGGGTTTGCTCGATTTACAACACATGCTGTGGCGCTGCTTGGCGTTGGCCGGTGATGGTTCTCGAGGTGAACAGTGGTGGCAGCGAATGCTGCACAGTGAAGTGCTGGCGGACCAGCTCAGGGCTGTCCAGAGGGCCCGTGTGATAGCAGAGGGGCTCGGCCTCTCTGTACCGACGTGGGAGTGGCCCGCATCAGTCCCAGACTGATCCCTCAGGACCTAAATAAAGTTCTTCATACCATACAGCGGGAAGAAGGGGCGACTAGGGCGTCTCCGTCGGCGATCTGACTGGATGTTACGGCTACAACGTCTTCGTGACCAGGACGCAGGACGTAGTCTGCAGCGATGGCCAAGTTCACGCATGAAAGTGAAGAGTCCGCAACAGGTTCAAGCTCTGTATCCGTGATGTGGACAACTTCCTCTCTACATGAAATGACGGCTGAAGCAGAATGTAGGAAGTCCCAACCAAGTATAAGTTCATGGATACACGTTGGAAGGATGATAAACTCGATGTAGTGGCGTATGCCGTTGATGAGAACACGAGCAGTACTCTGTCCGTCAGGGTGAATGAATGCATTATTAGCACCACGAAAAATAGGTCCAAGATAAGGCGTTTTTACTTTACGGAGCCGGGAACACAGATCACTCCGAAGAACAGAAACGGCGGCACCGGTATCGATGAGAGCTGACGCGGGAACACCTTCGACAGTCACAGAAAGCATGTTGGCCGGGCGAACAGGAGGAATTTTTGAAGACCGAAAAGAAGCATTTTCCCTTTCAAAAACTGCAACAGTTAGTTTTCCGAGTGCTGGTCGACAAAATGGGAAGTGGGACGAAGCGGTGATGTAGAGCGCCGGTAAGGGGATGGAGAACGACGTCTGGCCGAACGGGAACTATGAGGCAGATTGGGAGCAGCTGGTGGAGACGGAAAACGCTGTTGAGGGAACGTGCTGTCCGGGGTAGTAGTCGGCTGATCGGCGAGTGCGGTCTCTTTCGTGGTCAGCATAGCCTGGCCTTTCATCCTGCTGGCGCCGGCGGCAGAAGCGAGATATATGGCCGCGTATACCACAGTAAAATCAAACCGGACGAGGTGGACGCCACTGAGGGTACGATGGCGCAGCAAGTGCTCTGGTTCCCATCGAAGCCAAATGGTCAAAGGAAACGCCAGTAGGCACGGATGTCACGGGAGGGGTGGGTAGCGAAACAACATCCGCGTAGGTAGGTGTGGAGCGCGCTACCGGAGCAAGATGCGTCGTGGGTGTAGTCATCGCTGTCAACTCCTGCTTTACGACCTCGCGCAAGTCCAAGGTGGGGGTTGGTGCGCAGGTAGCAGGGGGACGCTTTAGGTCTTGTAGTTGAAGCTCCTCGCGGATGATGGTGCGGATAAGAGCACGTAGCTCTGGAGAATGAGGAACCTGAGGATCACTGCTGTCATGTGGAAGACGAATAGACTGCAGCTCGTCGAGGCGTTGACATGTTGAAGTGATGTCTTGGACAGAAGCCGGATTTTGCACGATTAAGGCGTTGAACGCGACAGGCCCAATGCCTTTTAAGATGTGGCGAACGCGTTCGGCTTCCGTCATGCCAGGATTCGCACGGCGGCACAGAGCCAAGACATCCTCTATGTATCAGGTGTAAGACTCTTGGGGAAGTTGGCGGCGCGTTCCCAGCTTCTGTTTGGCGACTTCTGCACGGCCAGACGAGGAAGCGAAGATTTGCCGCAGCTTCGAGGTAAACGTGGACCAATCCGCGATGTCGGATTCGTGGTTGAAATACCACGTCTTCGCAACACCGGTCAAGTAGAAGGCGACGTGCCTCAATTTCTGGATGTCGTTCCACTTGTTGCAAGAACTCACGCGGTCGTAGTGGTCGATCCAATCGTCTACGTCATCACCGCGGAGTCCCGCAAAGGCAGGGGGATCGCGCTGAGGGCTCGTCACAGTCCAAGAGGGCGTCGCAGGTGAGGTCGTCTGTGCGGTAGGATTTGGGGCGCCGGAAGGGCCGGGGTTGGAAGTGTCCATTGTTGTAGGGGTAGCTGGGTGCAGGCGGCGACCGGAACGGAGCTCCAGGGAGGACGGGAACGTGAGAGGACGTCGGGATCTTGACGTACCTCCACCACTTTATAATACCCAGACCGATCGAGTTGTCCAGCGCTGTTGATTGCACCAACGGCAACGCCCAAGCTCACGCGCGAAGAAGTCGAAGAACAGGGAAGATGATGATGGCTATGTACAAATGAAAACGACGAAGTACGTTAAGAGTGCTTACAATATATATATATATATATATATATATATATATATATATATATATATATATATATATATATATATATATATATATATATATATATATATATATATATATATATATATATATATATCGTAGTGAAGAGGAATGCCCGGGAGGCGCGAGCTCGAGATTGCCTGAGCTGCTCTGGTTGAGACACGCTGCCTGCTGCTCTCCTGTGCTGTATTCATATTAGATTCTGGTGGAGGTGCTACGGTTCTCCCCAACCTGCAATTACGCACCCGAACTCTGCCTTCCGTCATGCCTGACGACCCCAGCCCGACATCCCCACCGGTTACTCCAGCCATCGTATGTGCCGGTGCCCAGCGTCAGCAGGATCCTGATGTCTTCAGCGGCACTGATGAGAAAGACGTTGAAGATTGGCTGGAATCGTATGAACGCGCCAGCAACATCAACAAATGGGACGATCCCCTAAAGCTCGGCAACGCGATCTTCTATTTATCGGGCGTCGCCAAGGTGTGTTTCAAAAACCACGAAGCCGATCTCCGCACGTGGGCTGGCTTCAAAACCAGCATCGCAGAAGTTTTCGGCCGCCCTGGCATGCGCAAACTTCGCGCTGAACAACGCCTACGAAGCCGATCCCACCAAAGTGGTGAAACATTCACCAGATACATAGAGGACATCGTCGACCTCTGCCGGCGTGTCAACCCGACGATGGCGGAGGTGGGCAAGGTACGTCACATCATGAAGGGCATTTCTGACGATGCCTTTAATATGCTCCTCTCCAAAAACCCAGGCACTGTCTCTCAGGTCATTGAGCTTTGCGAGAGTTTCGACGAGCTCTGCAGACAGCGCCTTCTCACGCGGCACCTCCCTGCGTCCGACGAAACCCTCGGGAGCACGACCGTGGCTCCTGAGATGGACTCTCTGCTTGGCCAGGCAAAAGAGTTCGTCCGTGCTGAGGTCGCTCGTCAGCTTTCGCTGCTGTCCTCAGCCACGCCACCACCTTCGCCTTTGCCGGCCAACCTTCGCCATGTCATCCACGAGCGAGTGTGCGCAGCTCTCCCTTCAGCCCGCGAGACTCCGCCTGTGCCGATTCCCGTTGCTTTTCCCGAGGTGACTGCACCTCTCAGCTATGCCGAGGCTCTCGCGCGGGCACCACCTCCGACCTTTGCGCCATCCCCATCGGTCGTGCCACTGCACCCACCTCCTCACTTCGTTCAGCCGCGGTACAGCAGTGGACGATGGCGCACTCCTGACAACCGGCCAATATGTCTTACGTTTGGTGTACCTGGCCACGTTGCCCGATTTTGTCTTCCCCGCGCAACGTCCTACTGCCGTAGCTTCGACGCAGCACCATACGTTTCCCCATACCCGTCACCCTCCCCGTCTCAGAACCCTGGCCAGATGTCTTCCTACTCGGACCACCGCCCTCTTGTTGACCGCCGTTCGCCATCGCCTCGACGCCGCTCGCTTTCGCCGATGCGCCGTCGTCCTTCGTCGCCGGAACGGGAAAACTAATCGTCGCAGTTCCAGTGGCAAGAACTGCGTCACCCACGAACAGACCAAGGTCTCGCCCTTCTCCGACTAATGTTATTGACGTTGACACTGGTGCCGCAGTTTCAGTTATTAGTGCCAAACTTTGCCGTTCGCTCAGAAAAGGGACGACGCTACTGTCCAACGTGTCACTTCGTACTGCCAGCGCAGACCACATCACGCCTGCAGCTGCGTGTACTGCTCGCGTTGTGATCAACGGCCTCCTCTATATCGTCGAATTTTTGGTGCTGTATTCTTGTTCCCACGATCTTATTTTGGGCTGGGACTTCCTTTCCGCTAATAACGCCGTCATCGACTGTTCTCGCGCTGAAGTGGAATTTCAAACGCTGTGTAATGCCCCACCCCTTGACGCTCGTGAACCTGAATATAAAGGATTTGTTGCCGAAGACGTTACAATTCCACCGCACTCATCTGCCCTTGCCACAGTGCCATGCAACATTGTTGTGATGCCAGCGCACTTTTTACGCCATCTGCAATTTTCGCTCGTCGCAAATGTTCCCCGCTGCCTTTCGCTATTTTGGACGTTCATGCCGGCGTTAGCAGACTGCTCGTCACCAACCGATTATCCTGTCCTCTCACTCTGCTTCGTGGGGAGTGCGTTGGCCCTGCCCAGTGTGTCGACCCTGCTGCCGTCATTGAAATGCCAACTGGTCCCATCGCCACTCATGAGGTCGCCGGAGTGACCTGTAACCCCGCGCAGGAGCCTACTTCATCCGATGTTTTACATAACTCCATCGCTGACACGTTGACCGTTTCTCAACGCGCCCAGCTTCTACGCATTCTCGACAAGTTCCGTTCGTCTTTCGACTGCCAGCATGTTTCCTTGGGCCGCATGTCAACTGTTTGTCATCGTATCGACACGGGTACCAGTGCGCCACTGCGACAAAGACCATATCGCGTATCCGTGACAGAGCGCCCTGTTATCGACGACCAAGTAGCTGACATGCTCAAGCACGGCGTCATTCAGCCTTCGGACATCCCCTGGGCATCTCCCGTTGTTCTTGTTAAGAAGAAGGATGGATCGATACGATTCTGTGTCGATTACCATCGTCTTAACCCAATAACTCGTAAAGATGTTTACCCTCTTCCGAGAATTGACGACGCTCTTGACTGTCTCCAAGGCGAGGAATTCTTCTCTTCTATCGACTTACGCAGCGGCTATTGGCAAGTCCCCATGGCACCAGCTGGAAGACCAACCTAAAAAGGTCTTTGTAACACCAGATGGCCTATATGAATTTTGTGTCATGCCTTTCGGGCTTTGCAACGCCCCCACAACATTTGAGCGTATGATGGACAATCTTTTGGTTGGTCTCAAGTGGAAAACGTGCCTGTGCTACTTAGATGATGTGGTTATTTTTTTGCCCGATTTTCCCACCCATCTCTGTAGGCTGGAGGAAGTGTTGCAGTGCCTAACTGCCGCCGGCCTTCCGCTCAACCTGAAGAAATGCTACTTTGGCGCAAGTCAGCTCACCATCCTTGGCCATGTAGTACCTAAGCACGCTATTGTTCCTGACGCCGCCAAGCTCCGTGCAGTTGCTGATTTTCCCAAACCTTCCTCCGTAAGAGAACTTCGCAGCTTCCTTGGCCTGTGTTCTTACTTTCGCCGCTTCATTCGGAATTCTGCGTCCATGACCGCTCCCTTGAATCAGCTTCTACGGAGCGTCTTGAATGATTACGCATGGTCGTCCGCTTGTGACGATGCCTTCCAAGAGTTGCGTCGTCTACTGACCTCGCCGCCTATACTGCGTCACTTCGTCTCGACAGCTCCGACCGAAGTACACACCGATGCCAGTGGTGTTGGACTCGGCGCTGTGCTCGCGCAGCGCAAATCTGGATTTGACGAGTACGTCGTTTCATACGCAAGCCGCACCCTCACCAAAGGCGAGAAGAATTATTCCGTTACGGAGAAGGAATGTTTCGCCATAATTTGGGCACTTGGTAAATTTCGACCCTACCTCTATGGCCGCCCCTTCGACGTGCTTACAGACCACCATGCACTTTGTTGGTTGTCCACGTTGAAGGACCCCTCAGGTCGATTAGCTCACTGGGCTTTGCGGTTGCAATATTTCAACGTGCGCGTTATCTACAGGTCTGGCCGCCGCCACACCAATGCCGACGCGCTCTCGCGTTCGCCCGTGTCAACCGAAAGCGATGCCTGCCACTCTGCCGTTGACCAAGTACTTTCGTTTCCAGCAGGCTGCGACATGGCTTCGGAGCAACGCAAGGATGCCTGGATTAGTACTCTTATCCGCATCCTTTCAAACCCGTCGACTGTTCCTTCACCTTCTCGAGCTTTGCGCCGTCAAGCATCTCACTTCGAAATTCGGGATGGACTTCTCTATCGCCGGAATTACGTCTATGACGTCTGCAAGTGGTTGCTGCTCATACCTCGACCGCTTCGTGGTGAAATATATTCTGCCTTCCACACTGACCCGCAGTGTGCACATGCGGGTGTCTTCAAGACGTACACCCGGCTTCGCTCCAAGTTTTATTGGCGTGGCATGTACACCTTTGTGTGCAAGTACATTCGGTCGTGCCCTCAGTGCCAACGCCACAAGGTTTCTGCTCAGCATGTCTCTGGTCCAGTCCAACCAATCCCGTGTCCTGCCAGGCCCTTCGATCGCATTGGCATTGACCTGTATGGACCCCTTCCGAGCACGGCTTCCGGGAACCGCTGGAAAGTCATCGCCATCGAACATTTGACGCGATACGCAGAAACAGCCGCTCTGCCTGCTGACACCGCTCGCGATATAGCATCCTTCCTGCGGAAAAACTTTATTCTCCGTCATGGTGCCCCTCGCGAACTTTTAGGTGACAGAGGACGTGTCTTCCTCTCCGAAGTCGTAAACGCGCTCCTTGCTGAAGGTCGCATCGTTCATCGCACCACCACCGTCTACCATCCTCAAACTAATGAGCTGATGGAAAGATTTAACCGCACCCTTGGCGACATGCTCTCCAAATACGTAGCCTTTGATCACACTGATTGGGACCTCATTTTGCCATTCATCACGTTCGCCTACAACACTGCACCACAGGCGACCACAAACTTCTCCCCATTCTTCCTCTTGCATTGCCGCGAACCTTCGACTACCCTCGACACCATTCTTCCGTACAGACCCGACTCATCCAAATGTACGCCCCTCTCTGAAGCTGCCCGCCGCGCAGAGGAAAGCCGTTCCTTTATAGCCGTCGACCAATGGAAACAAAAATCTAGATTTGACGATGGTCACCAGCATTGTCACTTTCTTCCGGACTCCCTTGTGTGGCTTTGGGTTCACGCCGTTCTTGCTGGACTCTCATCCAAGCTTGTGTGCAAATATCAAGGACCCTACCGTGTTGTCGCGCAGACATGGCCTGTGAACTATATTGTCGAGCCTGTCGCGCCACTTACGGACCAACGCTGTCTTGGTAGTGAAACCATCCACGCACAACGCCTGAAGCCGTATTATGACCCCATGCTATGTTCACCATGAGTCGCCAGGATGGCTCCTTTTCCTGTGGGGGGCGATTGTAGTGAAGAGGAATGCCCGCGCCGCAGCCACATCGCCAGTCGCCCGGGAGTCGCGAGCTCGAGAGTGCCTGAGGTGCTCTGGTTGAGACACGCTGCCTGCTGCTCTCCTGTGCTGTATGCATATTAGAATTCCTATATATATATATATGTATATATATATATATATATATATATATATATATATATATATATATATATATATATATATATATATATATATATATAAGGCAGAAGTCTTATGTGGGTCATGGGTCGGAAAATTCCTTGTCCGGCGTTATCGAAAGGTTGGCCGGCCGGCGTTATGGCACCAAAATTCAATGGCACCAAAAGTGATAGTGGGACACCCATGGTCATTGGTGGGACTCGAACCCACGACCTCTGGTGGAAGTTAAGGCGAAGTCAATTGATAGTCACTCGAAACCATGACTTTTGGTGGCAACAAAATTCGATGGCACCAAAATTGATGGTGCCACCATTAATGGCCGAACCCACGACCTTTGGAGTTAATTACTGCGGACTTAATTAAGGTACAGTTAACTAATGTAGAGCTAATTAAGGCACGCTTACCCATGACCTTTGGTGGGAGAAAACAATGGGAAGTCAATGGGAATGTCAAATAATTTAACGAATTTCTCGCGAGTGCGCAGGCTTCAACCTCTTTAGCGCATGCTAAAGTGACTCTCACCTTTTCTTCGGCACTGATGTCCCTAATCCCTATTTCACAGGTTTATAATATCAGGACACTGACAAAACTAAACTAATTGCCTTTTCATTTGTTTCAGAATAAAGCATAAAAAGGATGTACCTATGTCGTACTTGGTGCTGATCACCAAGTGACTCGAGCGTAGCTGCATCACAATCTCTCCTGTATGCCCGCGCAGCGCTCATGTGTCAGAAATGCCTACAGGCCTTGCCAAAGTCTTTAAAGCCACTGCAAGAATGACCGCACCTTTGATCGGTCGCGCACTTGTTTATGATCAGCTGTCCCGAAGCGTCAGTGCGAGAGGGGAGGAGGTAAAAAGTTCGCTTCGCTATGATTAGCTTCGGAGCTATAGCACTCTATATTGAAGCCCTGTAACAACGTCCGAGGACACATTTTCGTGTACACGGAGGGCCTTCAAAAGAGTTACGAGACATTCTGCCTGCTTACTTTCCTATCGTCTGTCTGCTCGCAAAGTCGAATAGCTTTCGCTTATGTAGCACGCTGTTCACTTTTCATCACGTGTCTCTTTCGCCTTACGCTTGCAGGGGCCCAGCGCGCACACGTGGTACATCTCGGCAGACTACCAGATGTTTCTTGCAGCTCTCATTGTCCACCAACTGGCATCCCGGTAATACATTTACGCCATGCTAAATTACTATATCCGGATATGTGTACGTAGAAGAGTTGCCATAAGTTGCGAACGTAATATGCTCTCCACGTAATGGTTTATTAATGGGTTCACACAGTGGTAGCAGGTGAGAGAAATTCCCGCACGTCAAAAACGTATATTCGCCGAAACATGCTGGGTGTCACTCCAGCCAAGCAAACTCGTTTTCTCTTTATGTGAAGTCGGGCTCCATCGCTTCTTTTGAAATGCTGCCCACGACATCAAAGCTGCTTCAGCGTATTCCAGCGTTGCTTTAAGAATGAACTCTATATTTCATGAAACAGACTAACCTGCAGGTATTTGTTTTTTCCCCTTATTTCGTGGAATTGCGTTAAAGGCAGAGAGACGAGCATCGAAAAGCCACGCGTATACAAGTATATCAGCCTAAAACGGGTAAAGAGCGAGTACGAATGCGCGATTAACAGCAGTTTTGTTGTTTATAAATATTAGCAAAACGTAAGCAAACAGCCCAAGGGTGACAGTGGTCAAACTGATGGGTGATGTGGGCACCTAAATCGCGAGAGCGACCGCTGTCAGTCATTTCAAGAAAAAAAATGAACAAAGAGAATTGCCTCACCTGTGCAGCCGCGTAAGCGTCGTTCTGCTCGTCAGTGCGCGGTACACAGAAGACAGTGGCAACTCAAAGCAATGCCACAGTTTGGTTTTCGTTATGTAAGATTCACACGCGGAGCTTGACAACATATTTACTCTGTTTAAAATTATTTTTAAGACGATGTAAATCTTGCCGCACGTCTTTTAACTCGACGCTGCAAAGTTACGCAAGCCTTTATCTGGTTTGGTGCCTTTAGCGCCCGCAGTCATTCGCTCCGTCCGGCTTCTGCGCATATAACTTCCAACGCGGCTAATGCGTGCGCGCATTGTCCTCATCCTGTAAGCACACTACACGCATCAGCTCGTGTAGTTTGCGCGATCAGTTTATCCTCGTGGGCAAAACAAGCGGAGGGCAGCCAAATGACCATTTACAAAAATAATAAATAATCACAACAGTGACCTGAATCTAGCGTCGCCATGAACAATGAACTATTTATTTCATAAAAGCTCCCTCGTTGCTGCAGTGGAACGCAATTGCGCGTCAACTCTCAGGAGAGCATTGTAGAATCCGAGAGCTTGCCTCCTCACTCATGACGTCTTGTGGCGCGTGAGTATCTTTGCTAGCTAGCGCCAGAGACATTTAATACGCACTGTTATGACAAATCAGTGGGATAATAGTCCACACAAATTCAACCGCGTCAGTCTTGTTTTGCAGCGGTGCAAGTGCAGCGGTGGCGTAGAGGTAGAACACCCATCTCGCGTGCAAGAGGTCCGTGGTTCGAATACCGGAGCCGGCAATTTTCCACCGGATTAAAAAAAAAAATCCGCGTGTTGATAAAATTGCACAAACAGGCCTGGAGTGTGACCTGATTCCGGTGACCAGAACCGGTAACGCACTCCCTCACCAGAGCAGGATTGGCCACCCTGGTGCAGTACTTGGCCACAACCTCCTATATGAACACAACAATCAAACCCCGGCCCTCAGTCCCCAGCAGCTGCGAAGCAACTGACCACGGCGGCGGTCAGACCTGCGACGCGGCAGAGGGTGCTAAGAATCACTGGCTCCGGACAGGCCGCCATTGGAATATGAAGCTGGCAACGTTTAATGCTAGAACGTTATCTAGTGAGGCGAGTCTAGCAGTGCTATTAGAGGGCAGTAAATGGGATATAGTAGGGCTCAGTGAAGTTAGGAGGCCAAAAGAAGTATATACAGTGCTAAAAA
This sequence comes from Dermacentor albipictus, assembly GCF_038994185.2. Lineage (NCBI taxonomy): Eukaryota > Metazoa > Arthropoda > Arachnida > Ixodida > Ixodidae > Dermacentor > Dermacentor albipictus. The sequence goes on from NW_027225579.1 coordinate 614,863, forward strand.
GCGGGCACGTACTGTGCTACCGGGGCTTAGCGGAGAGAAGAGAACTAGGAGTCCGATTCCTGATTAATAAGAACATAGCTGGTAACATACAGGAATTCTATAGCATTAAGGAGAGGGTGGCAGGTCTTGTTGTGAAGCTTAATAAGAGGTACAAAATGAAGATTGTACAGGTCTGCGCCCCTACATCCAGTCATGATGACCAGGCAGTCGAAAGCTTCTATGAAGACGTGGAATCGGCGATGGGTAGAGTGAAAACTAAATACACCATACTAATGGGTGACTTTAATGCCAAGGCAGGCAAGAAGCAGGCTCGAGACAAGGCAGTGGGGAATATGGCGTAGGCACTAGGAATGGCAGGGGAGAGTTATTAGTAGAGTTTGCGGAACAGAATAATATGAGGATAATGAATACCTTCTTCCGCAAGCGAGATAGCCGAAAGTGGACGTGGAGGAGCCCGAACGGCGAGACTAGAAATGAAACAGACTCCATACTCTGCGCTAACCCTGGCATCATACAAGATGTGGACGTGCTCGGCAAGGTGCGCTGCAGTGACCACAGGATGGTAAGAACTCGAATTAGCCTAGACCTGAGGAGGGAAAGGAAGAAACTGGTACATAAGAAGCTGATGAATGAGTTAGCGGTAAGAGGGAAAATAGAGGAATTCCAGATCAAGCTACAGAACAGGTATTCGGCTTTAACTAAGGAAGAGGACCTTAGTGTTGAGGCAATGAATGACAATCTTGTGGGCATCATTAAGGAGTGTGCAATGGAAGTCGGTGGTAACTCCGTTAGGCAGGATACCTGCAAACTATCGCAGAAGACGAAAAATCTGATCAAGAAACGCCAATATATGAAAGCCTCTAACCCTACAGCTAGAATAGAACTGGCAGAACTTTCGAAGTTAATCAACAAGCGTAAGACAGCTGACATAAGGGAGTATAATATGGATAGAATTGAACATACTCTTAGGAACGGAGGAAGCCTAAAAACGGTGAAGAAGAAACTAGGAATCGGCAAGAATCAGATGTATGCGTTAAGAGACAAAGCCGGCAATATCATTACTAATATGGATGAGATAGTGCAAGTGGCTGAGGAGTTCTTGAGAGATTTATACAGTACCAGTGGCACCCACGACGATAATGGAAGAGAAAATAGTCTAGAGGAATTCAAAATCCCAAAGGTAACGCCGGAAGAAGTAAAGAAAGCCTTGGGAGATATGCAAAGGGGGAAGGCAGCTGGGGAGGATCAGGTAACAGCAGATTTGTTGAAGGATGGTGGACAGATTGTTCTAGAGAAACTGGCCACCCTGTATACGCAATGCCTCATGACTTCGAGCGTACCGGAATCTTGGAAGAACGCTAACATAATCCTAATCCATAAGAAAGGGGACGCCAAAGACTTGAAAAATTATAGACCGATAAGCTTGCTGTCTGTTGCCTACAAAGTATTTACTAAGGTAATCGCAAATAGAATCAGGAACACCTTAGACTTCTGTCAACCAAAGGACCAGGCAGGATTCCGTAGAGGCTACTCAACAATAGACCATATTCACACTATCAATCAGGTTATAGAGAAATGTGCGGAATATAACCAACCCTCATATATAGCTTTCATTGATTACGAGAAACCGTTTGATTCTGTCGAAGCCTCAGCAGTCATGGAGGCATTACGGAATCAGGGTGTAGACGAGCCGTATGTAAAAATACTTCAAGATATCTATAGCGGCTCCACAGCCACCGTAGTCCTCCATAAAGCAAGCAACAAAATCCCAATAAGGAAAGGCGTCAGGCAGGGAGATACGATATCTCCAATGCTATTCACAGCGTGTTTACAGGAGGTATTCAGAGACCTGGATTGGGAAGAATTGGGGATAAAAGTTAATGGAGAATACCTTAGTAACTTGCGATTCGCTGATGATATTGCCTTGCTTAGTAACTCAGGGGACCAATTGCAATGCATGCTCTCTGACCTGGAGAGGCAAAGCAGAAGAGTGGGTCTAAATATTAATCTGCAGAAAACTAAAGTAATGCTTAACAGTCTTGGAAGGGAACAGCAATTTACAGTAGGCAGCGAGGCACTGGAAGTCGTAAGGGAATACATCTACTTAGGGCAGGTAGTGACGGCGGATCCGGATCATGAGACTGAAATAATCAGAAGAATAAGAATGGGCTGGGGTGCGTTTGGCAGGCGTTCTCAGATCATGAACAGCAGGTTGCCATTATCCCTCAAGAGAAAAGTATATAATAGCTGTGTCTTACCAGTACTCACCTACGGGGCAGAAACCTTGAGGCTTACGAAAAGAGTTCTACTTAAATTGAGGACCACGCAACGAGCTATGGAAAGAAGGATAGGTGTAACGTTAAGGGATAAGAAAAGAGCAGATTGGGTGAGGGAACAAACGCGAGTTAATGACATCTTAGTTGAAATCAAGAAAAAGAAATGGGCATGGGCAGGACATGTAATGAGGAGGGAAGACAACCGATGGTGATTAAGGGTTACGGACTGGATCCCAAGGGGAGGGAAGCGTAGCAGGGGGCGGCAGAAAGTTAGGTGGACTGATGAGATTAAGAAGTTTGCAGGCACGGCATGGCCACAATTAGTACATGACCGGGGTCGTTGGAAAAGTATGGGAGAGGCCTTTGCCCTGCAGTGGGCGTAACCGGGCTGATGATGATGATGATGAGTCTTGTTTTCCACCAGTTCGAGCATGCGCGCAGCATTTAACGGCATCATTAATAACGTAAGGCCAGCTCACGTTTCGCGCCAGGGATTGTTACGGGCGACCTTCGCATGCATAAAATAATTACTCACTGCGCAACCGAGATCGTACATGGCAGCGAGCAAATTGTTTTCGCTGCGGAGAAGGCCAACACCACCAGTATGGTGTTCTTGCCCATAATGCATGGTGCCAGCGGCCGCATCTCTGTTCTGCCTAACCCAACATATAAACAGCGGCAAAATAACTGCACGTTTGTACATAATGGACACCTCAGTGTCTAAAGCACGCAAACTTGTTGATAAAAGACCGCGTGCTAGTCAGTGGTTTCGTTATGTGGCTGTGTAATATAACGTGCTAGTTGTAACGTACGGAATCACCAAACTTGCGGACGACAACCACTTCAGCGCTTAGTTTCTTAAAGCCGGCAACCCATGCCGGCTAAAATCTCCTTTGCGCAGCATACGTGACCGCCTGCTGGTGGCGTCAGACGAAAGCAACGACACATGCTAACGTTGCACGTGCAAATAATTGCGAATCCGCGCAGCTAGCAGACGCGTTAGCTATTTCTAAAACGATCCCTGCAGACAAAAGAATGAAGGCACCGTGATGAAGGTATCGTCAGCACTCGACAAAGTGTGTTTGTGTGAACTACTGATGCGGTATGTGAGGTGGGCTTTCGATGAGACGGCTCGCATACTTAAGTATTCCTTCAACGGTCTTCACTCCAAGAGCCGTCGGAATATTTTAGTACATGCTGGAATATGCATCGCATCGCCCGCGGAACGTTCCGGCGTGATTTTCCAGAAGTGTCTAGTAATAGCCGAGATACAAGCAAATGAAATAGTGTGTGGTTGTGGTGCGAAAAGGAGAATATACATTTTGTGCAGCAGGGCAACAGAAGCCCTGTCCAATCGTTTCGACCAGCGTGCGCAAGTGACATACCTTCTTTGCTTTCTAGCATATTAGAGATGAGTGTCCACGTGACGTTCACGTCAAAAGCCACGCCTAGGCTTTTTTTTTTTGCTGCCTTTTTTTACACTGCTGGGTAATACCGGCGAGGATTTTGCGTCTTATTATTTTGTTTCACAAGAATATTTCACCTTTCACATATTACCTTTCCCATATCGGGTAATTTCTGCTATCGAGAACCCTGGCTGCTCTGAGAATAAGACCCCCGGGGTCTCGAACTGCACTTTCAGCTGTTCCCGCGGAGCATGATCACCACCACACGATCGACGCACCGGTCTTGTTTGTTTGCAATGTACAAATATATAGTAAAGGGAACTTTCCAATTAAATCAATCAGTGTAATTGGTGTCTGTGTGGTGATGGGTGCTTCTTAGAACATAAAATGATCACGTAAAACGCACCAACATGTCACGAAAAAAGACGGTAATGGACGTACACGTTGATGCTGTGAAGCGGCACAACTAATATGCAATATGCACTTTAAGGAATTTAAGACACATCAATAGAGGAATGTTGTTCAATTGAAACATAAACAGCTGCAAAATTTCTCAAATTATGTGCAGATCTGCAGCGAAGCTAGGGCAGTCACAGCTGATTACTAATTAAGCGTCGCTGAAAAATATCATGGCGGCGCAAGAACTGCTTATAGAGCCGCCACCGCAGAACTCTCGTGACGTTGCTGTACAAAGGTATTTCGGCGCCACCAGGCCAGAACAACTGCGATCTTTTCGCAATTGATCATGGACTTTCTTCGAAACTTCAAGGAATCGATCATGTTTCTATGCCTGATGTACTGCATTTGTTGGCGGAATTTTTTTTTCATGACCCGTTAAATCGGCGCACAACCCGCCGCGGTGGCTCAATGGCGACGGCGTTCTGAAGCTTAGCACTAGTCCGCAGATCCAAAATGCAAAAAAACGCTCGTGCTTTGGTGCACATTAAGGAACCTAAGGGGTCGAATGCAATCGAATGCATAATATAAAATAAAAAGAAATGGCGCACCTAATTGATTGAAATCGTTTGCTACGGAAGATTAAGAGAGAGAGAGAGAGAGAGAGGGGGAAGCGGCTGCATCACATAAACGTAAGCGACGAGACGGCGGGATGTGAATTAGCAAATTTCACTGCACAACAAATTTGCATAACTACTACGCGTTGTTTCACTAGAAACCACGCAGCAATAGGCATGCTAAGAATTTGTCTGTATGTCAAAGGACGAATGGACAACAAGCTTTACGTGTAAGGTGAAGCACAAGTGACAAGGCCATGTCTTTTGTGTATGTTCCTGTCTCTTCTGCGGCGGCAGTTCTTTTCTTTTTTCTCGAAATAAAGCATGCATTGCGCGAGTAATCTCAGAGGAGAAGCCAAAAGCTACGACTTTCCTGATTTGACCACCAGAGATTTTTTTGACGGTGTGGTATGTAGTCGCCTTGAAAACTCACGCTGCTGTTTTTTTTGTTTTTCATCGCCCGTATTTGCACATTCTGCATACCTGGAGACGAGCCATCGTAGCTTCCCTGGCAGTAATGTCCATTGCATGCTGCTCCCACACGGCCTGGCAGGTGTACGGCACCGGGTACACGCCAGTCATTGTTCATTTGACTGAAACGATGACGTAAGTGTTCTCTTCCACCCTTTTCCAGTAACAGCACATGTTTTTCACGAGAAGCTGTAACATTGCGTCCTATAAGTGTTACAGGACAGTATAGTAGAAAAGAACTCACTCGCTTAATATATTTGCGGGGTTTCATGACCTGATTTTTTTTTAGCCATGAAAGAAAAGACCACAGTAAGCCTTTCTATTGCATCAAGTTTCCGGGTTCTGATTACTTTAACTCTTTCTTTTCATCCCTCATCTCCCTACCCACGTGCAGGACAGCTAACTAAACATCAATCTGATAAAACTGCACGCGTCTGTTACTTTGCTCTCTCGTTCTCATTTTTTTTTGTAAGCCTGTGTAAACCCGATGCTCCAGTCACGTCCTTCTGGTGAGCAAGCGTGCGTATGCCACATGAACTATATGGAATAACGCCTCTCATAATATTGATACACGTCGCCATTAGTCACCCCCTTTATTCTCTGCAATGCGTCCCTCTTTTATTTTCATCTTTCTCTTCTTTACATCTCTTCGCTTCTCCGTCACCCCTCAACTTTGCTCTTATGCATCCTGGAAAGCGACATGCAACTGCTGGCAATCAGGCCGACTCCACAGTGATGTCTGAGCAATATACTGAGCAGTTTTTAACTACTTATCTTGGCTAGTCCCTTTTGTCGGTGTACTTTTGCGTATCGAGCTCGACCAAGACACTCCTGTGCCGACCAGCACCCAGTCCCGCACGAAGAGTTTAGGCGGGTTTTGCTTTTTGTCGAAGGTTTGCTTGAAGCTTGCGCAGCAGTCGCTCAGCTTTCCTCGTTTCCTTTGGCTTCCGTAACTTGCACCATCCTGTAAACTTCTAATGACATGTCAGCTTGAACATACGTTGACTTGCTAGTAGCGACCAACTTGTAGGGGTGCACCCTAAACCTCTTGGGTAGGATCGACTATATGATAAGACGCTGCTGCTCTAAGGCAGCACTTGCATTCCTTATATAGGAAGTACTGGCATACCAATTAACTGCTTCAGTTAACGAAGGGTTTAGTGAGCCAAGTCATTAGCGGCTGGATTTCTTGGTACAGTGAACATCAGTACTATTCCGCGCTGTTCCGCCCACCCCTGCCAGTCGACGGCTCCTAAATGCTACCGATTGTCAGATACCGCTATCTTCATATTTTGAAGCATCTTCGGGCTCGTGAGGGAAATGACGTTTGGGTCTACTCCTGGTGTCGCAGCCACCGTCCTGGTGCACTGATCGACACAAAACATTAAGCCTTCGGGCTTTTTTGGGAACTCATCCCTATGAACCTGTCCAAATTCAAAGTGTGTCTTCAAGTGCTCGGGTAGGGCCATCTGTCGAGCAATTAAGCTTAAATTTTTTTGCTCTTTGACATGCGTCACATGACTGTACATGCTGCTGTGTTCTTTTAATAATATTTTTATAATATATTTTATGCTTCACTTATGTCACTCAAACTCCTTCATGAGGAGTTTGCTATTCTGAGATGGCTGGTACTGCACTGAATGCACAGTTTTTAATATCTTTGTTAAGTTGTTTAGAGCTTATCCTTTTTTTCCTGAATAAACCTATAGTTAAGAGCTAGCGCTCGTGTGGGAACATATTTTCTTCGTCCTCGTCTTTGTTAGCGTTGTTTTTGAGGCGAGCTTGCGACTCGCCTCACCTGAGGCACCAACGTGCCATTAAACTATAGGAGTGGCGTATGTTTTAATGTGAACATAATTAGGCTACTACTGACGGCAATAGCTCCAGCAGGTGCGTTAGGAAGGTGAGCGAATAGGATATAAATAAATGACAGTGCCACTGAGGTTTCAAAAGCAACTTCACTTTTATTCGTCTAGAATAAAGCAGCCAATATAACTCACCAAAGAAAACATATGTTTCACTGAATGAAAAGTACTATGGCCAGCACACAGTCGTAATGTACAGCAACATATAATAATCCTTTTCACGGAATCATTCGCAATTCCGTGCAACACCATTTATAACAGTTGTCACACAACACTGAGCTATGGAAACGAGCTATGGAAAGAAGAATGATAGGTGTAACGTTAAGGGATAAGAAAAGAGCAGATTGGGTGAGGGAACAAACGCGAGTTAATGACATCTTAGTTGAAATCAAGAAAAAGAAATGGGCATGGGCAGGACATGTAATGAGGAGGGAAGATAACCGATGGTCATTAAGGGTTACGGACTGGATTCCAAGGGAAGGGAAGCGTAGCAGGGGACGGCAGAAAGTTAGGTGGGCGGATGAGATTAAGAAATTTGCAGGGATGGCATGGCCACAATTAGTACATGACCGGGGTTGTTGGAGAAATATGGGAGAGGCCTTTGCCCTGCAGTGGGCGTAACCAGGCTGATGATGATGATGATGATGACACAACACTGCACCACATCATTTAGGAAACATTCGACTTACTAATTTTGCTGCCCGTCGGACGCTCAGAGCCTGTGTTACAGACAGTGAACGAACATAGCGGGATGTTTATTCGCGGAGCGTTCCGTATTTATCGTCACGATTACACGCAACGCATCGGGTGCCGCAGCGTGAGCTTCCGCAAGAAAAAGAAAGCCCGCACTCACACCTTTCGCTACTGAATGCCGTGCGGTAGATCACGCAAAATTTGAAGTGAAGCGCATGCCACACTTTGAACAAACACGAACGAAAATAAAAGAACTGGAACGAAGCCACCGCGTTCAAGTGAACGACGCCATTCCACACGACATAATAGATCATACAGTTTCATACAATAATTACTAGAGGGAACTCTGGTGCTAGTGTCTACGGGAGCTTCAGCGGGAGTGGTTGAGACAGCCTGGGAAGTACATGGATTTGCCTAAACTTCATTCTTCTGGCTTCAAACGGATTGGTGACTTTGTAAACTCGTCATTTTCGACAATGTACTGCGTAATAAATAATCAAACATTATGGAAATTGTCCGACGGCAGCATTACAACACAGGACTTCTAGCACAGACCCCCGATATTGCAACCATTACGTCACGAACGCATACATCGACAAGCGACGTAAAACGCCCTTACAAATTTATCGCAGGCATGCCAGTGCCCTGAGACGCTTTGCGCGTTTCAATTTGGCCACCTCGACAGGTTGAGCAGCTGCAATTAGCAGCGATTGCGCGTGTTCGCAGGGTATTCTGCGCTTAGAAAAGTATAGATCGCTTTGAAATTTAGGACAATGAAGACAGATAAAGCGTAAATAAACAAACTCACAAAAACGTCTGAATATACAAGTATGGAGATGAGACAAATCCATGTGCTTCCCATCATTGGCTCAACGATCGCAGCGCCAGAGTTCCCTCTAGTAATTATTGTATGAAACTCTATGCAATAGCTGGGGCACTAGGGCGCTATTCTCGTCACGTATGGCGGCCATTATCCGCCATGTTGACTCTCTGATTGGCTGTGGAGAGCTCACGTGCCTTGAAATTCGTGCTGGGAAACGGAACTTTTGCAAAATGCAATTTTGCGTTCTTATCAAGATGACGAAACGTTACGTGCAGCTGCAAATTTTATCGACTAATACATTTTTTGGTCCTTGGCAGCTATATTGCAATGTTAGCGGTTCAAAAAGAAAGTGAGCGGTAGCGTAAAGAAGCCAGTGCAATGCATCTGCGATTACGCGAATATGTGGTGACGATTCAAGATATGCGCCATGCCAGCTTGCTGATTGGATGAAGGAATATTCCGTGGGGAGCGTCACAGGAAGGGCCGTTTCGTAAACGTCAATTCGACGTTGCGTGACGTTGCACTGGGCCGCCATTGCAGAGATTTTGAGCCATAATTTGTGGTGCGACGAGCCATGCGAATTATTCTAATGACAAGCCATATGCAATGACGGCCGAGAGGAATGCGTATCGCCACATTTTCCCTGTTGTTTGGCGTCTATAAAATATTTTGTTCATAACGCGTGCTCATAGTATTTGCATCGCTCTCGGGTGGTGTGGGCATTTGTGTTTGGGGCCATCATTTTTCAAATGAACGCATTTATACGAAATAATATTGGTTGAACATAACAGGCTTTCTGCAACGCTGTCCACTTTTCACTGCTGCTTTTGTATTGTAATCAATATTAATGCCTTTTCGCAGAATCAAAAGTTTTGAAAACGGCGTCTTTTTAATTTATTAAAAGAAATGTACGTAAGGCGGCGCCTTGAAGTTTCCTCCCGCCGTGCGAGTAACCAGCGAAGTAAACAAGAGATGGCAGCGCCGGCAGTTGCGTTGCGCTAACGGACATCTCTGGCGCGCGCAACGCTATCGGCGATATTCGGCCGTTTCTCAGGCAGCCGAGTCGGGCTGAGTCACTTGCGTTTCGTGAGATAGCAATAACGTGGCCTAGAACGTGCGCTCATCACCACTCGTAGGCCGCGTATGTTGTCTCCGGGTAGAAAACAAGCGCATTTACACTAACCTACGATGACTCATTCCGTTTCCCAGGTACACGCATCCTAGCTAATAAAGCAGACGACGACTTGCACGCAGCAGACGACGGAAGCGAGAAGCGTTTTCGACGGAATAATCATGCGCTTTGAGCTAGCTGCTTTATTTTTACTGCGGAGGAAAACTGCTTTGCTTTACCGAGAACCTTACGTTCAGCGCCTTCATTTCAGTTTCTTAGGCAAAACGTCAAGTTGGCGTCACGTTACGAAAGCATCATTTTATTCGCGTCGCGTCTACGTCACGCATCGAAGAAAATGGCGGAATGTCCATAATAGCGCCCCTGGACATGAAGTTGCTCTCGCAATTACTGTGTTCGCTGGTAGAAGGGCTGGGTGAGCTTTCCCGTACCTCCGCTTCAAAACCAATGCCAAGGAGATATTTGCATGGTGAGATCGAATTCCCAGTGCTATCGCCAGCGTGAATAGCTCGCAGATCGCCGTTCAGCATTCACAAGGGTTCAACCCAGGCTGGTCCAGCGCTTCCTTCGTTCGGCTGATAAAAATATACCGCCAGGACGGGAACATATTGTGGAGATCTCTTATTCGGCTGCCCTTTTTTCTCTAGTTCCGGGAGTGCCGCACTTTGTTCCTCAATTGCACGGCACAGCGCACACAGTCAGCACCACGCTCTTCGATTTTACTTCGCGCAGGCAATGCATGACCCGTATATCGTAATGTTCGATTTCAAGTTCCATTGCTTCTATCACGCGACGCGCCGTGGGGCAGATCGCAGGAATAGCGGCAGCCCGACGGCGAGCGAGTCATGTCCGTGCCGATGACGAAGGGCGAAAAAAGAACGAAAATTGACATAGTCGGTTAGTAAAGGTGGCCCTAAGAACCAGTTTATGCTTTTGTCGCGCTCGCTACTGAAAAGGTGCTGGCAGTGCGTTCCTGTTGCGTGCATCGTGCAAGCTCCTGGTGGCAGACGACATCGCCCTGCGCTCTGCCAACTCATTTACGCTTGCGATAGGGCCTGTCGGCTGAGAATGAAGATTGACAATAAGAAATTACGTCTGCACCGCGCAAACGCCCGGCACCACACGGTTATACTTTAGAACTTGCCGTATAATATTTAAGTTACATTTAGAACTTATTTAATAAGCAGAGACATTCTGCAGTTCCTCGATTAGCTCGTCATATAATGACGTACACTTCAGAGGTGACACCCTCTCATCTATTGGTCGCGTCCTCTCCTTCTTCCACCATCGGCTTGGGAGTGGCACATTTAGTGACCTAAGTGGCGAAGCGAACAGTTCGCTTTCCGAACCGTTATAAGATTCCTCCCACAAATTATGGCGAAAAATCTCTGCAATGGAGGCCCAGCGTAACGTCACGCAGCGTCAAATTGACGTTTACGAAACGGCCCTTCCTGTGACGCTCCCCACGACACATTCCTTCAGCCAGTCAGAAAGCTGACATGGCGCCTATCTTGAGTTCGCCACTACATATTCGCGTAATCGCAGATGCATTGCACTGGCTTCCATATACGCTACCGCTCACTTTCTTTTTGAAGCGCTAAAGTCGCAATATAGCTGACAAGGACAAAAAAAATTTATTAGTCGATAAAATTTGCTGCGCCACGTCACATTTTGTCATGTTGATGAAAACGCAAAATTGCATTTTGCAAAACTTCCGCTTCCCGGCACAAATTTCAAAGCACGTACGTGACCTCTCAACAGCCAATCAGAGAGTAAACATGGCGGATAATAGCGGCCGTGCAGCCGCCATGCGTGTCAAGAATAGAGTTATAGAGCTTCAGCTGGCTTGTGGAGTCTTGCCAAGTCTTGTGCTAGCATCACTGGTAGGTAGGGGTGAGCAAGAACGAACTAATAAATTGTGAAATAGAAATAAATTAACTTTTATTGTTTTAATACAACAAAAATTTTTTAAACGGAATAGTTACTCATATGACAGTATTCTGATTAAAAATGTTGGAACTTTTTCCACATAGGTTTTCTAGTTTCAGTGTTTGTCCCCCCGTCACCTAGTCGCGCAGCAATCGTGCACCAATAACATATTTCTCACAATAGGTCTTGACACGCTTTCCGTTCCAAGCTTCGCAACCTATTTAGATCTACCTTGGATGAGATTTAGGTTCTCCCATGACACGATATCAACGGGATCAGAACTTGCGGCTCTCAGCGTCACTGTTGACTACATTCATCAACAGGCACCGAACCGGTGGGCCATGTTAAGTGATTCGAAGGCGGCCCTTCAAACATTGCAGTCAAGCCTACTTCACGGTCCCCGTGGTACCTGAGATTAGAGAATCTAACCAGCGCGCTGTTGAAAACGGTTGCATAATCAAAGTTCAGTGGCTGCCGGGTCATAGTGACATCATCTGCAACGAAACATCCGACGATACAACGCGTGCCATCCACGAACAAGTCCAGCGCGTACCCGCGCCAATGGCCTGATGCAGGATGATGCAGCCTCGCCTACTTGCTCATAGCAGCACCTAAAAAAAATTATGGGGTTTTACGTGCCAAAAGCACTTTCTGGTTATCAGGCATGCCGTAGTGGAGGACTCCGGAAATTTCGACCACCTGAGGTTCTTCAACGTGCACCTAAATCTAAGCAAACGGGTGTTTTCGCATTTCGCCCCCATCGAAATGCGGCCGCCGTGGCCGGGATTCGATCCCGCAACCTTGTGCTCAGCAGCCCAACACCATAGCCACTGAGCAACCACGGCGGGTCATAGCGGCACTTTAGAACATTGGAGTTAATTGGTACATGTCGACTCACGATTGTACCCTCTTGAACCGTCATTGCAGCTCCGACTAACGCCTGGCATATCTTGATGCGACGCAACGTTACTGTGTCGCTTGTGGCTGGACGTCATCTTTGCCAACGCATACTGTTCCCTTGGCATATCGGCATGGTGGACAGTGTCTCGGGCAGCGTTTCTGATTGCGGCGATACCATACAAAATATCCCATTATACTGTCCCTTTTTATGACGATGAAAGACAGACACTGCGGGCAGCTTTAAGCCAACTGGACGACAGCGTTCACAGAAGAAAGAATGCTGGCATGGCCTCTACCGTCATTGTATATCCGCTGCGGGCCACGAGCACAAAAAAAGAAAAACTATGCGACCGCCTCTGAGTGCACGGTGAACGCTGTTACGCATGCGCGTGCGCCATAACTTGGTCTTCGTTTCCTTCTCCTTTTTTCTCTTTCACCTCCTGTTTCCCGTTCCCCCAGCTCAGTGTAGCAAACCAGGTGCAACCTGGTTAACCTTTCCTTTCTTTTTTTTCTCTCACTCTCTTTCATATCCAAAGAAAGACAGGCTGGTACTTCCCGGCGCTGAATAAAATGGTTTCGACACATGAAAAATAGGCGGATTTGGGAGAGAAAGATGTTTTATTGAGCATGCAGGAGGATGGGTAGGCTGGAAGAGCACGTATCTGCATGTGATTGTTTATTGGAGTATAAAAAAACGGGGCGGGGGGGGGTGAGGGTGACAGCTCAAGACGCAATAATACAACCAGCTGTAAATTTTATATACAGGGTTGAATACGCAGTATGTGTACTATAGCGCGCAATGCATACACAGCCTATATAAGCACATCCCCACTAAATGCGTCAGCAAATGCACATATTTTAAAACTGGCCATGAAGCAGTGGTGAAGTACTGAGTCGTACTTGACTGCAGGTAGCTTTTTTTTTTCTTTGACAGTCCCTTATTAAAGCGGCCGATAATAATAACAGTCGTAGGACTAATAAAATGGTTCGACTAGGAGATAGCCATTCCGACCAAGTTTCCGCTTCTGCTTCCGCTTTCAGTCAGCTCATTTTTGCAACCCTGAAGAGAATAGTAATGACGCGTTACAATTGTGGTAATGGACGTATGCATCTTTCGCAAAGATTTAAACTCGCGAAATAAAGCTCCACAAATGCACGCGGTTTTTTGTTCTGGCGCCCACTTTCAGAACATACATCAACATGCTGACCGACGTATACATGCTTCCATTCTACCACGCTGCCTGCTACTTCGGCGGCTGCATCACGTTTTATGCAGTGCACAAGTACAAGGACAGGAAGCTCTCTAAGGTAAGCACTTATAATAAGTATGATAATCAATGGCAAGTTTGATAATCTGAAGGGTAACATAGGGGCCGCAGTAACTAAAACTAGAGGTTAACAAGTGATGAATATGCAGGATGCTTCTCTGACCCTGTGAGTAAGCATCGCACTGCGACAGATTCTTGTCCGTCTCGTCATTTGACCACTCAAAGTTAAAATGAGGATATTTTCGTTCCTGCTGCACTCTGCATTGCATGCGGATAGTACCTGCGAGTAATTACTGGAGTCATTTCCTGCCAAGTCATGCCACCGTGTTCCGGAAAGAATAAGAACCATGGCATGTATGTAACACATGTAATTTTCGGCAGAAAAAAGTTCATAAGCAGAAAGTCGCACGCATGTTCTTACTCAATGACATTTGCTAAAGTGCTTCACGAAAGAAACTGATACGATGAAAAGAAGTGCCTGTGTCGCGTGAACGCTTGTTGATACTTTGAATTTTATTATCCAAAAATACACTGTGCGAACGAAGAGATTAACGTGGTTTTAAATGAGAAATTACATAAAACATTGCCTCCCCCCCTTTTTTTATGAGTAGCTGTCGGTCCTTTAAATACGAGAGGAAGGCTCCGATGCCGGGAAGCGCAAAAAATAATTACGTGATACTTTAATGCGACCAACTAAAACACGTGTCAAATTTAAATGACACGGAGCTGAGCAAAAAGTTTGTAATTCGAGGTACGGAAAGGCATGCGTACAAAACACAATATCGAGAAAGACTGCAGCCAAAGCGAAGGCGTTTTGAAGCGAAGCGTTATTCGCCCGGGATTTGGCGTTCATCGTTGCTGCATCTCCGGATGTATTTGTGGATATCTGCAGACAACTTTGGCCACAGCGTATGTGCCCAAAAGGATAATTTCCTGCAGGCTGCTGTCTGGCCTGGTAGTAGATAAGGTGGGTCACTGGGTGCACGTGCCATTGGGTAAGGGCCTATTCTTGACGTACACCCGTGAGAAAAAGTATACGGACCACAGAGCCGCCCCCCCCCCCCCCCCCAAAAAAAAAACAGTACTTCATCGTAATTAACACGCATAAGAGGAAGCTTGCTAGTGCACTAGAAAATTTGTATTACCGAGTTTGAACTGCAGTCTTTAATTTCACGTTGCATTCAACGACAAAGGAGAAAATTAGTTTTATCGCGCAATCCCTGGTCCGTATGCTTTTGCTCACGGGTGTACATCCAGTACCACTATGGCACAAGAAGGTTGAAGCCTTAAATGTATTTACATACGTCTCGTACAACTCCGTGAATACATTTCTCATCAACATTCTTGGCTGCGCAAGCACCACACATCGCCTTCGTCCTCGTTACACAGAAAGTTAACAGCTACAAAGGCTGTGCTTGATTCATCCACTATGCTGCCGCTACCTCGCAAACCCAAACCAGCTTCGCGTCGTTGAGATTTCAACACTGCGTTGAACATGCGTGTCTTTTGTTGTCCTTCTCGTTCTTGCTCCGTCCGCGTTTTGCATACGCCGGCTTTTCCCTAATACGTCAAGTCCTGCGTTGCTTCGGGCTTCAATCAGGCGCACAGGTTACATCGCTGAAAACAGAGGTGTTCGTCACATGGTATTACAAACCACCGGCACGAGAGTTAGTCAATCTGGTTTCGTCGTCGCCAGTGCACGCAGTGAACGCGCATTCAGTCGCATCAACTTTAATCATCTCCATAGGGGAGAGAAGGTGAGAGGGGCGCTGCGCTCTCCGAGACAAGCAACAGATGACTATACCGTTGTAGTATATGCGGGCAAGAGTGGAGTGGTGCAATTTGGAGCCGCGTCGCCACGTGTTTCATCGACGTAGTCATGCTTCCCAACTGTGACCCGTGTGTCAACGGTTTGTGATACCACGTGACCGCCACCCCTCGTTAGTGTAGTGCAACCACTGAGCTTGCCTCGAGACGAAAACCGCGCGGTACTCTGCGCGTTTTGGACCAGTCGCGAGAAATGATTTTTTTTAATTTGCAGAACACTCAAGATATCGAAGTTTCATGCCGTAATTAGAAAGTCGGCGGCTGCTTAATGAAGCGAAATAACAAAAAAATCTAGGCACGACCATCCCACTACTCCATTAAGATGCAAAGATAATGTAAGACGATAACAATAAAAAACACGATACTTACGCTTACTTCATCAATACATCATTTGCTTTTTGTCAATCCAGAGGGTCTTTTTTTCTAGCAGCTCCACTTTAGAAAAAATTATAGCAGCATGAGTCATGGTCACGTTATGTTTACCATAGGAGCGTCCACATTGGTGGCCTCTAGTTAACTAGTTTACGGGCGCACATTTGAAAATTGTTATCGGTGCAGCGATATTCTGTGACAAAAAGAAAGCGCAAAAAAATGAATAGAATAGAATAGAATTTATTGATAGGAAAGACAGAGAGGTCGACCTGAGCTAGTGCCCTCTAGTCTGCTACTCTGCACTGGGGAAGGGGAGTGAAAAAAATGAAGCGTTCATCGCGGCTATAGATAAACTTGCACTATTCGTTGTTGGAGCACAGAGAGAATCTTAATTTGGAATAACTAATGCACGTAAGTACGAAGTTGGAAAAAAGAAAGGGGCGTAGCATCTTTCCCACGCACGCAGGGCGTCGTAGCGGTGCTGTGGGCAGTGGCCTTCGGCTTCGGCACGGCTTGCGTCGCGTACCGCTTCGAGTGGACCCGCGGCACGAAGCACGGCGACTTGGCGAAGGTGTCGCTGGCTTTCTGCGACCGCACCATTTGGGCCACGGCGCTGGCAGCGCTCACCTTCCTCTGTGTGACCGGAAGAGGCGGTAAGGACGCTCGCATTTGCCTAAGCACGTGAATGATCGATGAGCTGCTTTCAACGGTACCTAAGCAGCCCATGGGCTGGACTCCATAGAGTGGAGGGCTCCGGTTTAGCTTCACCACCGGCGAGTTCTGTGACGTGCGTCCGCAGGACCTCAGCGTTCTTGCATTCTGCCCCCATCAAAATGGGGTTGCCGCGGCTGGCAATCGAACTCGCCACCTTGTGGTCAGCAGCAGAACGCCACAGTCACCGAGGCGGGTGACCTAAGCGGGTATTCATGTGATGAGCAAACTGACGAATTGTTAATCGATTTATTTCCCATTCCTTCAAATAGTTTCCTTCAAATAGTACTTTGGCGCTGCGATCTTTCCGCTATCGTGGCAACCAAAGGCGCGGATCCAGGGCCGAGGTCCGGACGTCCTGAACCCATTTTCACATCTTTGTTCGCAGCGCTAGCGTACGGCGCCTTAAGTCATTAAGGCCTTCTTCCGAGCTGCTGCTAGGGTTGGCAACCGTCCCGAATCTAGCGGGACAGTGCTCATGTTTGAGTAAATGTCCCATGTCCCGATTTCACCCAATCGGGACATCCAAATGTCCCAACTTTTTTTCTCTGCCGAATAACAATAAGTGTACCAAATTTCCTTTTTAGGATGTCTGACAGCTCGTTTGCCCATTCTTGCTTTTTGTATTGTGTATCATTGTCATAAGCCTAAAGGCGGTGTAGGTTTTGTCGCATTTATAGTTCAGTTACCGTTCCCAGCTTCTCAATGCGTATTAGTCGCGTTAGTCAGGCAACTTCACTACACCATTCTTGTTGTAAATCACGACACGGTAGGAATAAAAATATTGTTAAAACTTTCTTGCAAGTACAGACTTGTGTGTGCAGGACATCTTCGGCAGCGCAGTTTATGCCCCACTTCCAAACACTCTTCAGTTTGCGGAACCTCAGAAAAAAATAGTGCCGTCAAGTTAATAAACATTTCTGTCTACAGTATGCAGCGTCCAAACGGTACAAGTTCAACTTCCAAATTGTCCACAAATGCACCCGAGATAACCGAAACATAAATTAAATTCTGGCGTATTTGCGCGTGCCGATCCACGATCTGATTATGAGGCACACCATAGCGGAGGTCTCCGGATTGACTTTCGCCTCTTGGTGCTCTTTAACGTGCACTTATATATAAGTAGACGAGTGGTTATTTTTTTGCATTTCACCCTCATCGAAAACGCCCACCGTGGCCGGTATCGAAACCGCGACCTCAGCAGCGCGATGCCATATCAACTAAGCAACCACGACGGATGCTCTCAAGGTATGATGGTGATGCGAGCTTTTTCTTTAAATCGACACGTTTAAATGCGAACCATTATTTGCGTCATTCCAGGCGCATTTACGGAAAACAGGTGGGTAGGTATATGCGTTCCTCTGTCGCCTCGTTTGGGGCTTCTTTAACAAAAAGGAAATGCATGGCCAACGCTGGAGTCGGACCTTTGACTTCTATCCAGCACAGCATCCCGATGTTCTAACCGTTCGAGCACAATCGCGCCTATCTCGTGCCAATGCCAATGTTGGGGCGCCTGGCACGTGCGTCACGAGCCAGTTTCTCGCATTCTTCCTTCGTGACGACTACCGCTTTGACACCGCTGTATTATACTGTACGGTCTTCGGGATAGTCCCACATTCCCCTAGTAATTTCCTCGTAGCAGCAAACGCTACGTAGAAGCTGCGCGACGTTGTACCGCCTTCTTGATTAGCCCAGGTCGAAGGTGTTTCCTTCACCGGAGTACAAATTACACTGTCATTTTAGCATAGACCACAATGCGTTGTATTTGACCACACTGCATTGTACCACACTGCATTATTTATATTTTCGCAAAAGAAATTAACTATATTTATAGTTAATTTCTTTTGCAGAAATTTGTACCATGCGTAGTTACATGATTGGGGCAAGTAATGTATCGTGCTAAATCAAACCCACATTACCCTGTCGATCACTCATTCGTTTATTTCAGGCCTTGTGGAGAGGATGCTGTCGGCAGCTCCACTGGCGGTGCTTAGCCGGCTGTCCTTCGGCGTGTACCTCATCCACTTCCTCTTCTACTTTGTCTCCAACAACGCGGCGAGGGAGAGGCGGTACGCGGGTGTTTACGCGTTGGTATGTGCGTCGAGGACCATTTCCTTCGTTCGTTCATTCCTTCTTTCTTCCTTGATTCTTCCCTTTCTCCTTTTCTTCCTTCTTCTCCTTTCCTTCATTCCACCATCCTTTCATTTCCTTCTTTCATTCATTTCTCATTTTCTTCATTCATTCAGTCATTCCTCCCATCTTTCGTTCCTTTTCTCCCTGAATCCTTTCCTCCATGCAACCATTTCTCTTTTTCTTTCTCTTTTGTTCTGTTTTTCCTTACTTTCTTTCCTTCCTTCCTTTATGTCGTTTGCTTCTTTTCTTGCTTTCTCCATTTTCTTTCATTTGTCCTTTCTTCCTTCCTGACGGCACTTGGGGTTGAAGTAAAAAACAAAAGTGAGTTGGTTTGTGAGTGATCACCACGAAAAAAGAAAACAGGGGGAAAACGGGACAAGTGAGAGAACACAGACACAGCACGGTGTCTATGTCATGTCACTTGTCCCGTTTTTCGCGCCGCGCTGTTTCTTATTTTCTTTTTTTTCTTTTTTGTGATCGCTTTAGGCTGATACCACAACTATTTTAGTTCGTAAGAATTATTTTTCATCGCCCGGCCATGCTTGCAATGCTATGTCTGCTACAGCGATTGGCCAGCGCCTGCTCATTCATAAAATTTGACCAGGGGTACGAACTGCATGCTTTGTGAATGCGTAGCTTGTTGCCGCCTAAGTAAAACACTGCCTGTGAATACTACGCGCGCCTGCTGTTACTTATTCTTTCACTCGCTTGAATATTATAGCCGGCATATGAGGCCATTTAGGCCAGTCCTGAATTGGATCCAAATATCAACGAAACTCAGACTCCCCTGGCCCAACTACTTTGCTTTTGTGCCAGAAAGGAAGACAAATCGCCAGAATACAGTGATTGCGATTCTTATAACGGTATTATAGCAAACAGAAGTTACGTGTCTCCGACTCCTCGACACCTTCAGAGGATCACTCAAATTTTGTAGAGAAATAGAAAAAATAGGATATGAAAGAGAGCGAGGTTAACCAGAATAGGTGTTCGGTTGACTACTCTCGGTTTGGGGGAAGGGAAGAGGGCAAAAGAGATAAGAAAGGGTTCCCCGTTGCAACTGGAAAATATTCGGAGAACTCCAGTGCCACAGGAAAATCCTTGGAAACGCTGAGACAACACTTTGGGAACATGGTAAACAGGCCTGCTTAGACACGCACAGTATTGTCTCGAACATGCCAGTGAATTTTTATTATTGTGCAGCTGGAATCTCACACTATTGCTCAAAAGCCTACCTTCCCTTTCCTTGAGGTTCTCGGAAATCCTGCCACTTGTCGCTTGTGGATGTATGTAGTTTGTCGATGTATGCATCCATGGCGTAATTGTTTCAACGTCGGGCTTCTGTGCGAGAGGTCCTGTGCTCGAATACTGCCATCGTACAATTTTAATAATGCTTATTTTACTATTCGTTACGCCGTACCTTGTTGAAAATGACTACGTTTACGAAGTCACGAAGCCGTTTGAAACCAGAAGAACGAAGTTTAGGCAAATGCATGCACTTCCCATAATTCCTATGCTGGCTGAACCACCCCCATCGCAGCTGCCGTAGATAATAGCGCCAGAGTTCCCTCTGGTAATTATTGCACGAAACTCCATGATCAATGGGACCAGCTCAGAAGGCAGAGGAGGCACTTTTGTGCTTTCTGAGAACGTCTGGTTTGCACGAGTGACTTTGACTCAAGTACTGTCCGCGCACGTCCCTGTGCCCTTTCTCTACTCCCCTCTCCCTTCCCCTTCCCCCAACGTAGGGTATCCAACCGGACTCCTGACTGGTTAAAATCCCTGCCTTAGTTATATCCCCCCCATCTCCCTCTCTATCTCTCTCCCATTTATTGTAATGCCGAACGAGCCTAATGTTAGAAATGTCAGTTTGGTAACAATCACCATACAGCCCCTATGTAAGTGGTTTGTGGCGCTATCTGGTTTCGGATTAGGACGGCACTGCCCCGAAAATAATGCCTCCGCGATCGGGCAGCACGATTATGCCTTGCGCAACACGGATGTGGCGAGTCAATGATGATACGAAACCTCGCCGCGATGATAGATGCAGAATGGCGGGCATCTTAGCAAATCGTTGACCGTCGCGCGGAGGACAAAGAACCAGCAGAAGATCTCGAGTGAGCGGCAGTGCGCAATTGCTGTAGGGAGCCGTATACATGCTAGTACCTTTTCATGTAGGCTCCCTACATTGCCGATAAAGCCAACGCCGTTTATGCGAGGCGCATTCAAAAACGTTTTGTTCTAGAATGTTCGTCACGAGATGGCTCTTTAATTCAAGATACATTCTACGCCTCTCGTAAAGATTGTAACAGAGTCCCTTTCAATGTACCAGCAGTATTATAGCTTACCAAGCAGTTGTGTCTCACTAATAAGTGTGTGGTGTTTAGAAAGGCCAATTTGGTTATCAATGCGAAAGCATTAAATGGCTCATTCAGCGGAAAATCCGGCGTTGGTGGCGTCACCAGCCGCTAGTACAAAAAAGACCATGAACACTCGACCTTTGGAGGGAGTCGAACCCACGACCTTGCGTCGTGGCATAGGATCTCAGCATCGCGCGGTGCTAGCAATGCTTTCGCATTCATCCACGTAGCGATAACCAAGTGCCCTCGACTTTTTTCACAAAGCATTTCTAAAAGCGAATGAGTGCATGTCTGAGAAGATCTTCCGCAATAGTGCATTTACAAAGAAGTAAATACTGAGGTCTTACGTGCCGAAACCAGGATATGATTATGGGGAACGCCGTAGTGGGAGATTAATTTTCACCATCTGGGGTTCTTTAACGTGCAGCCAATGCAAGCGCGTTTTTTGCATTTCGCCCCCACCAAAATGCGGCCGCCGCGACCGGGACTCGATCCCGCGCCCTCGGGCTTAGCAGCGCAACGCCAAATCCACTAACGCGACCATGGCGAGTGAGTGAAGTTCGCAGGCTTTTTTTAGGTGCTCTAGGCAAGACTTCTCGGTCGTTGCATTCTCGTCATTCCATCGCGACCATGCTATCATCATCACACATTCGTCGTCATCCATTTGTGGTCATACCTTGATCGTGGTGCCGTCGTTGTCATTCCGTTGTGGTCATTCCAGCGCAGTCATCCCATTGTCATTGAGCCTTCGTCTTCACGCACTCACCGCCATTCCAACACTGTCACCGCATAGTCATCATGCCGTCGTTGTCATTCAATCACCGCAATTACTTCTTCGAAATTTCATCGCCCTCAATGCGTCGTCGTCATACAGTCATGCAATCGTGTTCATTTCGTCCTCGTCATTCTGTCTCGTAGTCATTCCAATGTCGTCATTCCAATGTCGTCATACAGTCATCGTCATGCAATTTGGTCGTTCCATGACCCTCATTGGTTTTATTGAAATGAAAA
Source organism: Dermacentor albipictus (assembly GCF_038994185.2). Taxonomy (NCBI): domain Eukaryota; kingdom Metazoa; phylum Arthropoda; class Arachnida; order Ixodida; family Ixodidae; genus Dermacentor; species Dermacentor albipictus. The sequence continues at coordinate 637,047 of NW_027225579.1, forward strand.
TAAAAAAGAGGTGTAGTCACCCTTAATGGTGACGGCTACTGCTTTTCTCATAGAAGAAATAACAATATATATTAAAAAAAATGTAGTAGGAAAATGAAAATAAGCGACCTTACAGGGTCAGAAATTCACAGCACCCACTCCTAAGTGCCCATGAACTTGGAAAAATAAAAGCCAAAGGCCTTATTCTACCGTAGTAATGGCGCTCTTCGCCAACACGAATTGAACCTTCGCTCAAACTGACTTCTACATCGCTTGGGATGTGTCCATTTTTTTTCCAGCAACAGCTATTCACCGCATTATAATGCGCATTCTGTTCCCAGAAATTTACGAGCACAGAAAGTTATTGACTGTGGCGTTGAGTGACAGAAGCGCGAAGAATAGAGAAAAAAAAAAGGAAACCGAGAAGTTGAACGGGGAGAGTGTCGTCGATGTGGAAACCGCGTTCGGAAGAGGAAACGACACCATGTACAGCCTTCACAAGACGCTTTTACACTAGAATTTTTCGTAAGAGCAAACTCCAGCCAAGCCTGAAGCTGGTCTTATTATTACCAAAGGCGGACGGCCATATTTCACTGTGTTAAGCCATTATTCAAGTACCTTAGTTTCGAAAGAGCGTTATTTTAGCCTGGCAGCAGACACCAATAATTGCGCGATAATTCTTTGACATTTTAATTATTTACACTGGCGCGCAAGCTCTAATCGCGCAGTTGGAGTGATCGCTCATTAGGACGTGCCTACACCCGCCGTGGTTGCTTAGTGGCTAGGGTGTTCGGCCGCTAAGCACGAGGTCGCGGGATCTAATCCCGGCCACGGCGGCCGTATTTTGGTGGGGGAGAAATGCGAAAAAAACCCTGTACATAGATTTAGATGCAAGTTAAAAAACCCCAGGTGGGCGAAATTTCCAGTATCTCCCACTACGGCGTGCCTCATAATCTGATCGTGGTTTTGGCGTGTAAAGCCCGTACTTTTACACGGGCCCCACTTTTAATAGAAATGCTCAGACTGCTGCCACTTGCGAGATATCCGTCAACGAAAGCTGCTACGAAATGCATTCGTGTGTCGTATTTCCTTCCGAAGTGCGTGCAGGGAATCCAGAAGAACGAGCGGTTCGCGCACGGGCGCCTCGAAACCGGTGTTCGGGGCTGCGCACGCCGGGATAACGAACAGGATTGGCTACCGCAATACTCACGTTTGCCACTGAGTGCTAAACATTTATCCAGTTAGAGCTTGTTGGGTAAATAAGTCTTCTTTGCTTATCGCACTGGTTATTTTGCCTACCTGCGCTAATGATGTGTTATCGAAAAAAATTGTATTTTCATACACCTGCACTTTCCTCGTGAATGAATTGTTTGCCCCTGTAGACGGCGTACCACTTCCATTCCTGCTAATGGGTAAAGTGGTTAAACAAAACGAAGACTAATATTATTAACGCTCTGTCTTATTCGTTCTTATCCGTAAACATTTTTTATTTGGCTGCCTGTACAGTGTATCTGCATTTTTCGAACACTTTCTTTTAAAAGCCTACGAAATATACTTGAATCACGTCACTGCTGATGTATCATCTGCACAGGCGGACGTGCCAGAAAAACCAAAGCAGTATATTTACTAATAAGACAATTTCAATTATTTATCTTCTTAGTTATAAACTTTGTGGCACATGTTTGCATTTGGAAAGTTAAATGCGAAAACACCCGTGTACTTAGATTTAGGTGCACGTTAAAGAACCCTAGGTGGTCGAAATTTCCGGAGTCCTCCAATATGGCGTGCCTCATAATCAGAAAGTGGTTTTGGCACGTAAAACCCCATAATTTAATTTGGAAGGTTGAAGGTAATCGTCACAATGGCCTAGTTGCGTTTTTCTGCATTTAAAAATGTTCGCGCATACCGAAATACCTGGCGTCAATTTATTCCTTATATTTACCTGATTGCGCACACGAAGCACGGCTCGCGGGGCAACCTTCCTGTGACGTAGTAGAGCGATGTTGACAAAACAGAGCTGCGCCGCACCACGCTCTCAAGCGCTCTGTCTTGCTCCTGCTGCTGAGTTACAATGCACCGAATCCGGAGTGGCGCACAGCACCCTTTGGAATGATATGCTGGAAAAAGGAAACTGTGACGGCAGCCTCCATTTTGCGCCACAGATGGACACGGGACGGAAAGCCGCGCTTCACGGTGCCACGCGCGCATTAAGGTGAATCGAAGGGATCATTTTTCGCCATCGATTTCAGCCTGCATGGCCATTTCGAAACGTAGAAACCTTTAACTAGAATTTTATGACTATTTCCTCAAGCTTTTCTATATCCATAAACAATGGACCGTAATGTTTGTAACAATAATTTAACAAATGCAATTAGTTTTATTAAGACAATGGATTTCTTTGATTTTTCCAGCAAATGATGTCCACCTGGGCAGACGTTTTATCTGTATTGACGTAAATCGAGTAAAATATAAAAATGAAAGTCTGAGGTCTTATGTGCCAAACCCACGATACGATTATTAGGGACGCCGTTGTGGGGGACTGGATTCATTTTGACCACCTGGGGTTCTTTAACGTGCACACAGTGCACGACGCACGGGCGTTCTTTCTTCCCTCCTTCATTTCGCCCGCATTGAAATGCGGCCGCCTGTGCCGGGATTCGAGCCCGCCACCTTGGCCTTAGAAGCGCGCAACGCGAAAGCTGCTGCGCCACTAGGGCGGGTGAGTGAAGTTTGCAGGTTTTTTCAAAAGTGTTCTAAGAAAACTATCTATTCTGCCATTTTTCTGTACACGATGCAAGTTTCTGCAGCCATTTACCCCGTAAGAATACATACGAAGGAGGAGCTTCTCGTCAGCATAACACTGCACTTCCAAGCTGCCCGAATGGCATCGCCGATTTTATCTCTCACTACACTATATATATAATAGGGGCAGCTGTGCTTATAAACGTGAGGGTGTAGTTAGAAAGGCGCGCAGCATCCAGCCACGCTGGTTGCACGCACTTTGTTATTACACACTAAACAAAAATAACGCGAAACGGGAGAAAACCGCTCGTCCTGTATCGCATTCCCGTTTCTGGGTTTTTTTTACTACGTACCAGTCGAGGTAAAAATTTACTACCATGCTGACCAAGGTTTTTGTATGTAGAAACGAGAGTAATTTTTTAATCTGTGGGAAGGTTTTTAGGGACGATAGTGGGACTATATTTTTACTGCCATCACGAAGTTCTAGAGGCTATTCCTGAGAGTTATTTTTCACGCCCATTCGCGAGTTTCTTGGGTCTGATGTGGGAGTATTTTTTTACCTCATTCATCCAGTTTTCTAGGCTATTCCTGGGAGTTATTTTTAGGCCTATTCTCGAGTTTGTTGGTACTGATGTCGGGGTATTTTCTTACCTCGTTATCAAGGTTTCGTAGCTCTACCTGAGAGTAATTTTTCAAGCCCATTCTGTGGTTTGTTGGAGCTGATCTCGGAGTATTTTTTTACCTCGTTCATCAGGTTTTCTCGGTTCTTTCCGAGAGTAATTTTTCAAGCCCGTTCTGGAGTTTCTTGGGCCTGATGTGGAAATATTTCGAAGACAATTGAAAGATTACAAAGATGATTTCATGGATCCCAAGCATGAGGGATTGTTTATTAGTTCTGACATGTTTCTCATAAAAAAGTCAGGCATGAGTTAATCATCACAAAACTATAGCCTTATAAGATGCTGTGATAAGCATAATAAATATTTGTACTAACACACAGACTGGGGGCTGGTAACTGCCCATTAGATCTCTCATAGCAAAATAAAATACATCACAACACATTCAATGTGCAATCCCACTAAAGTACAGTGAAAACAATCAACATACTATATAAAATCTAACTGATAAATATACAGTCAGTACTAGAGACGTTCACATAAAACTCACTGAATATGCAGGTCATTCCTTCAAACAGGCAATTGTCCAGAACATGGGTGTGCAGTGCATTCAATGGATTAGTATGAACATAACTATGCAACATAAAAATATTGCACTTAAGGCCAAATGGCATCTGCTGCTAATGGCCATTACTGCGCTAGACAAAATGAAACAACCATGTGGTAAATACAGCAAGCATTCGTACTATCATATTAGTGCCGGTCACTGCCCACTATATCTCTCACTGCAAAAGGAAAACTATCAACGCATTCACGATGTAGTGAAACTAAAGCACAGTGAAAACAAAATGACACACAATACAAAATCTAACTCACAAATACAGAGGCAGTACTAGAGATGTTCACATTAGACACACTGAATATGCAGATCATTCCTTCAAACAGGCAGTTGTCCAGAACATGGGTCTGCAGTGCATTCAATGGATGATTATGGACAAAACTATGCAACATAAAAATATTGCATATAAGGCCACATGACATCTGCTGCTAACGGCCACTAGTGCCTCAGACGAAATGAAACAACCATGTGGTAAATACAGCAAGCATTCGTACTATCACATTAGTGCCGGCAACTGCCCACCACATCTGTCACGGCAAAATAAAAACTATCACAACACATTCAAGATGTAGTGAAGCTAAGCCAGTAGTAGAGATGTTCACATTAGACCCACTGAATATGCAGACAATTTCTTCAAACAGGCAGTTGTCCACAACATGCGCGTGCAGTGCATTCAATGGATCATGAACAATACTATGCAACATAAAAACATTGCACTTAAGGGCAGCTAGCATCTGCTGCTAATGACCATTAGTGCCCCAGCGAAATGAAACAATCGTGATAAATACAGCAAGCATTCATACTATCACATTAGTGTTGGCAACTGTCCACCATATCTTTCATTGCAAAAGAAAAACTATCACAACACATTCAAGATGTAGTGAAACTAAAGTACAGTGAAAATAAACAAGTGACACAATATACAAAACTCTTCAGTATTGCAACAAGCAAATGAGAGGGCACTAGAGATTACCATTAGACCCATCGATAGCATACTGACCTTCAAACAGCTAGTTGCCCAAGACATGGGTGCACAGTGTAATGAATGGATAGTTAGGAAGAAAACTGCAACAACCATGAGCAACATGTTCTATAAACTTTCAAACTTTCTAAAAAATGACCTCAGTTAGATAAGGAAAGTGGTGATTGCTAATACACACGACAAAACATATATGTGAAAACAGCCATTAACCGATATTAAAGCCCCTCCATACACGTTTCCGCCGACCAGGTTAAGTACCGCCAACCTACCCTCTTCCTCCACGCTCCTCTGCCACTCACTCCCTTAGCTTCCGGTGTCAAGCGGAATTTCCGTAGCTGCAGCTTCCTGTTCCGAGTGGAAGTAACGCTATGTTTTTCTTAACGTTGTTTACTTTCGCGTCGATGGAGAGGCTTTAATTGCACCAGCTGCGGTTTAAACTGTGAATGCGATTCCATCCAAGTACCACCGCCTATTGCAATCAGCGATCTGATCGTGTTCGCTGTTTCGCGTCAACCTGCGACGGGTTGTGCCACGAGAGACAACGTACAGTGGAATGTAGTGCCTGGGCGCTTGGAGACCACTGCCGTTTTTCGTGCATTTAGAAAACAGCGACCACGAATTACTACTTCAGCGGAATACAACAGCTTGTCGCCTTTGCATTCTTCTCATGGTGACTCCCACAGCTCTGCTAAGCACGCGTGGGCGTCTCACCATGGGCAGTCAAAGCGGAAATTCCCGCAGCACAACTTCAGGAAGCGGTAACGCCGGAACCGGAAACTTTTAAACTGGAAATGCTGGAACCGGATTTGGTGTGAGGGGAAAAGGCGGCGCACAACAAAGGTTGTCGCTACTTAAGAAAGCGGCAGTGGCACGTGGATGGAGGGGCTCTAACTGATACCACTCCCCCTTGTGCTCAAAGAAAACATATGCAGCCCTTTTTCCACACAAGAGGAACACGTTGCACAACTGTATTGCAGTACTTATGGGTACAAGCCAGATTTCAATTTCGTTGCCTAAAAATAGTAGTGCTTCTTAGATAGACTAAAAGGGAATTGAGTGTGTTGCCCTTGTGCGTTTCTAGGCATGCAGTTCTGATGGATGCCATATGCTTGTGGGACAAATTGAACATGGTGCTATAGGTACGACTACAAGAATGTATATTTGTAGCTGCCCTCAAACCCCTTCATGTTGCCAGTCAGCATCTATGGTGTATCTTTGTATTGCTCATCTAACACTGTTTACACACAGAAGGCATGTCTGAATACCAAACCACCTTATTCTCCACAGTTACTTTAAAGTGAATGCGTTGTGACAAAGTGTAATGTGAGAAGTCCATGATAAAGAAAAAAAATAGCTAATTCAACTCCCTCCTGAATTACCAATTTTTGGGCCATTAATACCCGTGTCACACGGGCGTTTGGAAGGCCTTCCAACCGATAGTCAGTTGACTCAAAGGTCAAATTCGAGCTGCCACACGGGCCGTTTCGAAGGCCGTCGAGTCAATAGTCTATCGAGTCAACGGAGCACGTTACAACTCTATCGAAATCTCGACGGCCTTTGAGCAACGGAAGCGGAAACAGCGCGTACATGCCCTCTCATTCACAGTGTGCTCGTACTCACGGTTAGAAAAAAACATCAAACCAAAATGCTTTAAAAATACTATATATTAGTGTTATTAATTATTCAATAAAGTATTTTTGCCACTTGACATGTGCGAACACACAGCAAAACGGCGGCCGCATCGAGCGGCGAAGCATTGCCGCAGTTTCGCTACTCAACAACTTGAAAACTAAACATATATGTATGGCGATGTATAAACAAATATTTGTGTATAAACAAACAAAAGAAATTATAGGGCTTTTAAGAGGTTTTAATGTTGTTTAACTTTTCGTGACATGAAAACGAAAATAAAGATCCGCAGCGCCGCACAATTTTGCGAGAAACGCCTGAACCGCTCAACGGCCTTTCAAAAGTGCCGTGTAGCAGCGCGACAACTCCTTTGAGTCGATAGAGTTGTGGCGTTTCGAAGGCCGTCGACTGGAAGGCCTTCCAAATGTGCTCGTGTGACACAGGTATAAGTTTTGCATAATACACTTGTGGTGATTAACACAGAGCCACGTTGGCCTAACCCTAGTGGCACAGGATATCCTTCAAGTTATCAGTTGGTACAGAATCATTGAGCATGCTGCTGGTGCTTTTGCCCCCGCTGAGAATACCTGTGGAATACTAACACACATTTTGTTGCTGAAGGTCTATTACAGAAATACTAAAGTGAAACAGTAAATCATTTTAGACTGATAAAACAATCTTTCAGAACTGTATTCATGAACATTGTGGCAATAAGCGGATTATTAGATGAGAAAATGAAGATTTAACTTTCATTTTTCAAGTTTTATGCAGTGCCCGCACATCAGTGTGGAGTCGTACTTCAACTAAGTATATTCTTTGACACCTTTACAACAGAATTCATCAATATTGGCCAGTAGAACATTAGCTAGACCCGAACAGACACCGTCAAATTCCATATCACAGCGAGCTGGTGCAGGAACTATAAGGTGGTGGTGGCGACACCAGTTTTCGTTTTTGCAAGTTATCTGGCTTATCAAGCCAATCCTCATGGTGGGAGTTGTTTTTTCGGTGTTGTAGAAGAATGATTTAATAAAGCTCAAATAAATTTTCTTTTTCGTGTCCCTTTAAAGGAAGCACTGTGCTACATGGCTTGGGCCACCTGTCAGCCACAGAACCCACGAGTGCTTTTGTTAGGCAAAATAATTTTGACAGAAACTTTCTTGAGGATATGCATCTGAAAATTTTTTTGCCTAGCAATAGTTCTTGTAAAAATTGACTAAATCCAATGCTTTTACCTGCGGCTTTGTGTAGCAAAAATCCAGAAAGCAGTGCTCAATAAATGTCAAAATCCTGTGGGCCTTTTTCGAGTAGATAATGTGGAAGACCCAGAACAAAGCGAAAAGGCAGGCCAGGCCTGCCAGCAGTGACGCTGTCACAAACAATCGCTGCGCATCCATGTGTAGCGCTTCCCTTCAACCTCTTCTTTTTTAAAAGGAGCCTTAAGGAGGCCCCCCGCAAACTGAAAGCCCGAGTTGTTAGCATCCAGGCGCAGCCTCTTCAGCAGGCCCTTTTCAACATATACACCGTCACCGATGTCTACCTGTGAAACAACAGAACAAGCACAGATTAATTTTCTACACTTTTGATCAATGAAAGGTTAGGAAATAAGGTAAGGTTTGCAAAAACGGAAGTAGCTGCTTCTTGTTGATACGGTTTAAAGAACAAAGTACCCTTACGTATACCATACATGCGTTGTGCTGAGCTGTGTACTTTCACCTAAGACTAGAAAGTATTGGGAACTTCAATGCAAAAGAAAGACATTCATCTGCCTAGCTCTAAGCAAATGCGTTCCACCCCTTGGCACAGAATGAAATCTGGTGCTGTTCTAGCGGTTAGCACACATTGAAAGCTTCAAGCCTGATTTAGTATTAGGCCAAGGGTCAAGCTGTGCTCGATTATAGTCGGATACAACTTTAGAAAAACAGGGGCCTTTACTCCTCCGAGGTGGATGCACACGAGCATCCACTAATGGGTGCGCACTCTGGACTGACGTCATGCGCCGGACGGCCGGTGGCCCGCCGTCGAAGATGGCCGCCCGGGCTTCGAACTGGGCCAAGTCGCGTCAGCTGTGCGTGTCAATGCCTCGTCACAGTGAATTCCCAATCTGTTTGTCATTGTCTATCATGCCGGAAATATTACTGCGAGCTTACAATGCGGCATCTGTGCCGCGTGCGTTTATTCTAAGCCGTGATCCGGCGAAGAAACATTGCTGCGAGCATCGCTGATGCTGCGCTACGCTTTGTCTGAAAATAGGATGCCTCGGTGATTGCTGCAAACACACATCCTGCCTGTTTGTTTCATGTCTTTTTTATTTCGCTCCTGAGTGAAGTTAAGACAAGAAAAGTTTGCCAAAGTCTGGTGCCTGCTGTCAGCGGCGGGTGAGTTCGTGTACCATGTCGCTGCATTTTTCGTCTGACGGGGTAAAGTGATGGAGCAAAACCATTCCGAGGAGAAATTAGAAAATTGTGCGCGCGTGAAACAAACCTACGAGCGTCTCAACAGAAAATATTTGACAAAGAAGCCTCCAATGCAAAGATTTGTCGCCGTCAACTTAGCATGAGTGATCGTTGTCAACAGTGAGATAGCCGAGCGTCTAATGGCGGTGTTCGAGCGTTGTGTATAGCACCGTCGATTGATTTCTTTCCACCAGTGCTCACCGCGCACGCAAGCTGTAGAATGCGTGCTGTGGCACAGTCACGCATAAGTTGTGTTGCCAGCGTTTCTGCTTCCATGCGTGTTTGCACTTACTCATATTTGTCCTTTTATTTTATATTAGCATTTGTTTTTGATAGTTTTCGTTCAGCAAAGACCTTACACATTTTCATTAGCCAATCTCATTCAAAGCACTAACTCCTGTACACTGCAGGACTGGCCTCTTCCATCTCATTAAAACCTTTCTCACTGGTCTACCTCGTCTTCTCAATCTGCCTACTCGCTGCGTTTTCTGTCCTTGTTTCTTGTATTGTTGCTGCAATGTGATTAACCAACGTGCTCAAAACATATTTTGATCGCCTATCAAAACAGAAAGGTTTAGAGATACATTTTCTTAAAAGCGTCATGTGGGTTGCACAGCAACTTTGCCTCTTACCTCTGCTCACGTTTATGCATCAGTGCATGTGGCAGCTAGCCAGAAGTGCACATGAAAGGCTGCATATTGTGAAACACCTTGCTATGCTGTTGCATTTTTCATGCATTCAGTCTTAGTAAACAAACGGTTTCGCTGCCTATCACATATGATGGCAAAAATTTCCGCACGAATAACAATGTGCAGCGGGGTGTGATTTCTGTCGGACGCTTTCGCCGTTGCAAAGACATTCTTCAGTGAATGGAGCCCAGCAAAGCAGTGCACTGAGAGGTTTTGCAAGTTTCACCATTTATTACTTCACAAATGACATTGTCTGAACCTGGCCGTTGATCGACATGCCGATGGCTTGTAAATTAATTGCCTCAATAAAACAAATTCAACTTCACTCAGCATTTTTTAGCACAATGCTAGCAGAGCTATTCAGGGTGAATAATTGTGCTTACATTGGTGTTACTTGCCCGGTCAGATAAATAAATACAACAATGACTGCGGTATGACTGTGATTTGACGTGCAGACTGCTAATGGTGCCTTTCAAGCGTGCCCTCGACTAGTGCTATTAATAGCTACCCGACTGAGTATATTGGGCCTAACTAAGCTAATGATGTTTGATAATTGTTCTTATTCGCATTACTTGCCTAGGCCAGGTAACCAAAATAAACAATGCCACCACATGAATGTGTGTTTGCATGCAAGCTGCCAACAGTGGCTGTCACTATCGCATTGGTTGCTGCCGTTTCACCAACAGTGGTGACGGCTTGACTGGGCTTTGACCTGCAGACTGCTAAAGGTGCCTTTGAAGCGTGCCCTGATGACTGTTATTTCATCACAGGGCCCGTCATGCTCATAGGTGGCTGCCCACTAGAGTATTTTGGGCCTTCTGACATTGGCATTATTCATCTCAACGGGCTGGAAAAAACAGTAGGGGCAGCACAACAGCACGCAAAGCACAATGTGCTTTGGCGTGCAGGCTGCTAAGAGTGGCTGTCAATTTCATTCAGGTTGACTACTGCTTTTTCGTGTGAAGCTGGACAGTGGCTGCCCGAATGAGCATTTCGGGCCCCACATAGTTATTCAGAGTTAATAACTGCATTTGCATTAAGATTTTCCGGCATTTCAGCACGTTTCCATGCCAACGGTTATATTGAGCATGATCTTTGCAGGACGTTGCTTTTTCAGAATTGGGCTTCCATTAGAAGGAATATGTCATCAAATGAACCGCTTATTTATTTGAGAGGTCACGGGAGAATGCTTGGCTGCTGTGCTTGACACACAGTACACCGCTTCAGTGATGGGAGATCCATTGTTGCGTTTGCCGAGGTATGTGTGGCTGGCAGGAGGTCTGGACTTCGCTTCACGCAGAGTCAGAGACGAGGAGAGTTTTCTCTGCGAATAATTCTTTATACAATGTTTACATGTTGTCGTCGTTATCAGGACAGAGACCAACAGAGCAGCTGCAAGCTGCTTAAATAACACCCCTCAGTCCAAAGATCCCCCAGAGAGTCCCCAAGGACAAAACAAGGTCGTGAGAGAGAGGGTCTGGGCAGCCTCCGGGGTCCTAACGCCGCTCTCGGTGGCCGGCGCTTCCTTGAACCGCGCTGCGGGGTCAGGACGATTTGGCAGTTGGTCAGAATGGTGCGCCGGGCAAGTTTTATGGCCCGCATAGGACAAAGGGAACCAACTGCAAGGCACCGGGTCGAAACACAGCCCTCCATTGGAAACTGTCCCAAACACAGCGGGAGTCGTTTGTGGTGTGGGCGCCGCTGAAGAAAGGAGGGGGGGGGGTTTGCATTGCTGCCGGGACAGGGAGGGGCCGAATAGCAGTCCGTGATCCGGTGGCTGCTTCCATCGTGGACGCCGTGCGCTTCCATCGTGGACGCCGTGCAGCCGCGAGGAAACTCGAGCCGTGCACGTAGTCGTGTCCGAAGCAGGCAGGCACCATGCGGGGATGAATGCTGCCTCGACGGTCGACAAACCATAGCACTGGCCTTCCGTCAGGCAAATCCCAGGGCACAAACATAACACAATATACGCTTCGAGAACTCGTTAGTGATCTTCTCGATCGTCGGTATCTCGTTGTGGTGAAAGAAATCGTGCACACGACCTCAGCGCACACGTGTCCTACTTCGTGCTGCTTCTTCTTTTCTCCACATTTTGTGGGCGTTTTCGTGAGGGCGTCGATAGTTTGCCACCCAAAATATGCGAAGCTTTGACCTCCCTCCTCAGCTTTAACACGGTGCTTTCGCTGACACTGAGCATCTTGGGTTTGTAATGGTTGCGATAAATACATTGTTTTATATAAGTACTTGTTCAGTAGCAACTGATTCATTTGAAGCTCGGAACAGGAGTAGTAAATGTGCCGTGTACATGTAAACAAGCACAAATGCCATGGAGAGTTGCTCTTTCTACTTTTGCCACTTGCAATGAAGCTAAAGAGCAGACGACGGGCAGCGTTGTGGAAGGCACGGGGTTATTTTTCTGTTGCGATCTGGCGTGTGCTGTAGCACATAAGAGCTCCACTAAACCAGTCATCAAAGTCTTTATTTATACTGGGAATTGCGCGTTTCCTAAGCACGATTTTTTGAGCGGGATTATTTTAGTCGCGGAAGCAGTCGGACGTCGCGCTTCATTCATCTGGGCGAGGCCTCCCCTTTTTTCTAAATTTGTATCCGACTATAGTGACGCACAAGTGCTCGAGAACTATTGAACAAGACGCAATTGTTTTCGATTTACTGACTGCACTTGGGTGTAAAACTTCTGTCTGAGAAATGAATAAACCACATACACAAGCAGCATTTTCTTAGTTAGCACAGTCTTTAATAGGTACTGATACCTTCAATTTAGAAAGCCCTGTATATTGGGCCTCATCAAACTAATTTCATAAAAGGTTTGGCAAGGTAGAAGCATAGAATTTTAGAGTCATTAGAAGACAGGTGAAATGAGTTATTTATTGCAATTATTACTCAAATTTAAAATTTAGACCACTCATCCCAGTGAGAAATTGATGCAAGCAGTTTGTACATGCCACATAAGCATTTAGATATCAAAAATACGGATTAGAGAAAACCTTTTCTTGGAGGTTCATTATTGCAAGCAGTCATGCCCTCGAGGAGAAATAACTTCTTTTTCTGTAGGCAGAAATGAGGCTCGAGTATTTTATTGACACATATATATGCCCATGCATATATGTTATCTCTGTTGTAAACCTTTTTTTCATGTATATGCAAGGTGTGTGTGTAACATCTCATTGTGCACAAAATCAAATCCATAAGAATCCGACAAGAAGCTAAACAAACAAGAGAGCAATCCCAGTGACAAGCCATGTTAAACCAACGAGGTAGCCATCTCAGTAACAAACCGTATCAAAAATTTTACTGACATGAATTCTGACCTTTGAAACATAACATGTGTATATGAATACTATCTACATTAGTGCAATGGGCAACTTTAAGCAATGGCTACGCCAACATCAGAACGATGTGGATGAGAAAAGAGTGGCATCAAATGCTTTGGCAGAGCATGCAGCAATGACTAAACACAATAGTGACTGGATAGTGTCTAGCATAATCGGCCAGGAAAGAAATTGGAAGCCATGCCTGTACCCGGATTCCCTGGAGATGCAATCAACAGGACACACGTTTATCTGAAACCAAGGAGCCCACGCCCATCTTATGCTAAAACTTACTTAATTAAATATGCACTTCCACTTTTTTAGCCTTATTGTGAACAAGGCTTCCATATGGAAGCCAAAATGTATTGCTTTTAATGTTGTATTTGGTTGGTCTATGTCTGTCTTTGTCATGTTTCATATCGACCACACAGGCTTCTCTGAAACTCTTGATGATACAACTTTTGTGCGAAAGCATTGCTTAAGGCACTTTTCCGTAAACCATGTCTTTAGGTGGTACAACGCATTTTTCTAGACACTCTAGAGCACATTATTCAAGGCACGAAACCTCAATTCATGGTTCTTAAAAAGGCATTTCGGCTAGATTAATATAGTCTATATGGAGTATATAAGGCATAATTACTCAAGCACCCAATTATATTTAACTCAGAGGAGGCTACTTTAGGTAAATTCATTAAACTGAGGGCACTCCACCAAAACATAAAATTCGTGATCAGCCACTAGAAATCCTGAAAATGGCAATACAGTAAAATGATTGCATATAACACAAATGTATCCTACAACTCGAAAGGCAGCACCAGTTTTGTACGCACCTTTGAGAAAGCGCACAAATCACGTGCTTTATTGTCGTGCTGTCCAGCTTCCAGCACTGCAGCATGTTCCTGCTCGATGCAGGGATGCCTCCAGAATTCGCATAGCCTTCAAAAGTAAGAAATGTTTAATTTATTGTGCTGTGAACCTGGGAATTTGTGATTTACCAGTGTCATGTGGAATTGCAAAGAGAGCCTCACACAGCCAGCTGCATGAATTTGCGCCTGGTTGCACAAATGTCTTTTTGTTATATCTAAGGAAGTTACACTGATATTTTGTAACAAGTGAAGTTTCAGGAAGGAACGAAATCAGCAACAACAGGCTACCAGGACAATCAAAAACAAAACTCATATATGCAGTAAAACGTGGCGCATTGGATTAAACAAAAATATTGAGCACATGAAAAGCATTCTGAAAGCTAGATCGCGATTTTGTAGCGATGCTATTCCTTTTCGTTATTCGTTAGTGGTCTGACCGCCGCCCCGGCCCGTGCTACGTACTGGAACAGCCGGCCGTTTGCGGTGGGCGACAAGAGTGGTATAGAATCGAGGGGTAAGTATCGCTACAAAATCGCAGTCCTTACTTTATTACGCACTACCGTATAACCTACGATTGCAAGAGCTGGCATCCCGTTCGTAAGAATTGGTTGGTCTATGTCTTTCTTAAAGGCCGGTGTCTGAAATGTCTGGATTAAAAGTAAACTTCGTTACTGTAATATCGGCCTATGTCGGGTTTGCAACATAGAAGACAAATACGCGAAGACACTCAAGAACATAAATACACAGGTTCTCGCGACGTGGTCCTCCAAACCAAACTGTATACATACAAAAATCTTCATACAAGCTTCTATCCGCTTAAGCGTCAAACATAGGAATCGTGTGCCAACGCGCGAAGCCCATGATGCATCGACGGATACATTACACATGTACTGTACTTGCGGGAATGCATATATAACGAATAACTTCTTGCCAGAAAACTACCGAACGAACAGCAACTTTCAGTGTTTTCATAATTATGTGCCCATTCAAGCATAGCAATCAAGGCGGGTAGCATATATTTTACAGCAGAATGCAAGTACGCTGTAACATCAGAGTAAGCCTTCGTGAAATTGCTTGCTAAATGTGCACAGCAAGACGGCCAACCTACGATCAGAAAGCGCTTTGCTCTAGCTAGTTACACAACGTTCATTACGTAAATCATAAGTTCAAGAATGCGCGCAAGGGCCAAACTTGCTTACCTTTCAAAAAGACTTGGCCAACGCTCCTTCGTCTCAAAGGTACCGAGGCACCAACGTCTTTCTGGCGCAAGCACTGTAGAACTTCCGATGAACTCCAGCTCCATAAAAGCACAACCTTCAACAGCCTTCCATACACTACGATTCGAAGCTCCAGTACCAGACTTTTCACGAGAGCGCGGGCAGGCAGCTCGGCAGAACAAAGGCAGCTCGGACGGGCGCTGTAGTAATACCTGTGTCACACGGGCACATTTGGAAGGCCATCCAGTCAACGGCCTTTGAAACGCCACAACTCTATCGACTCAAAGGAGTTGTCACGCTGCTACACGGCACTTTTGAAAGGCCGTTGAGTGGTTCAGGCGTTTCTCGCAAAATTGTGTGGCGCTGCGGATCTTTATTTTCGTTTTCATGTCACGAGAAGTTAAACAACAATAAAACCATTTAAAAGCACTATAATTTCTTTTATATTTGTTTATACATTAAAAAATTTTATTTATACATTGCCATACATATATGTTTAGTTTTTAAGTTGTTGAGTAGCGAAACTGCGGCAACGTTTGCGCCGCTCGATGCGGCTGCCGTTCTGGTGTGTGTTCGCACATGTCAAATGGCAAAAACAGTTTATTGAATAATGAATAACACTCATATATAGTATTTTAAGAGCATTTGGTTTGATTTGTTCTTTCTAACCGTGAGTACGAGCACAATGTGAACGAGAAGGCATGTTCGCGCTGTTTCCGCTTCCGTTGCTCAAAGGCCATCGAGATTTCGATAGAGTTGTAAGGTGCTCCGTTGACTCGATAGACCATTGACTCGGCGGCCTTCGAAACGGCCCGTGTGGCAGCTCGGACTTGACCTTTGAGTCAACTGACTATCGGTTGGAAGGCCTTCCAAACGCCCGTGTGACACGGGTATAAGACACTCACTGTCGACACTGATAGATCGCACGAAACACACGGCGAACTAACGGCGTTACAAGAGTCCGGAGGGTTTGCGATGGTTACTGCACACGACAAGGAGCACATTTTGTCTAGGCACTTCTAAAATTTAACTCAAATACCGCCTTACTGCCTTCACTAGAACCAACGTGGTAAGTCGACCAAACGAATACTGCAGTGGCGCCACTCTGCGATTTTTAGAAAAATGTGTCGTAAATGAGAAAATTACGTGTTTTTTCCTAACAACAATCGGTAGGGACACTTTAACAAATTTCTTGAGTCCAAAAGTGTTAACTTTGTATAAATATGCACTTTTTTATACGAAGTTTAAGAAAATGTACTGTATATGTATAAAAAAAAACGAAGCGGATGTCGCCTTCAAGATTCGCAACCACTTCAGTCGCATGCAGTTTGCAAAAGCACGGCCTTCGAAATCAGACTTTGTCGCTCAAACGAAACTGTAGCTGGGAGGAGGGCAGGCATTTAGGCCCCAATTGTTGGGTTTACAGTGCCTAGGTAGGCTTCCTTATTTATAAAGAATATACAGGGACTAACGCCGAACCATGAGCGAGTTTTAAGCAGGGGACACACGGTACGATTCGGCGTCCGATCCAACGTGCGTGTATCCGAACGGTCGAGTGGCGCGTAAGCTCCGCCCAGATCCAGCCCCCCATCCCCTCCCCAGCTTGAGTTTAGATTCACGTCGAGAAACGCAATATAAAAACTCTGCACAACACTGCTTCGCTTTACGTGAACACTGTCAATAACACTATGCCCCCGCAAGTGAGAGAACACTTCACGACGGCGCGTTGTCCACTGACGGCTCCGGTAACAGCCAGCGATACGGCCGGCAGGCATAGCTAGGCGGACGCTGCGGCCGACGGCGCTTGATTCAGCCCGAGCTCGATGAAGAGGGCTTATTTTTGCCAAAACAATTAACGCTGTGCACTTAGGTAGCCCGTAATCAAATACAATTGGTTTACTCGACGCAGTCGTTGCGAAGGGCAAACGTGCAAGCGAAGCGAGCAGCATCGCTCGGACGGTCGGTGCATAGAGATCGGTGTGTGCTGTTTGTCCGCGGAAAGGCCCTCGCGTCGCGGCTCCCGATTTCGACGGTAGCTTAGTGCTACTGTACTAGGCGCTGTTTTGCATCATAAGCACATGTTCGAGATAACTTTATTGAACTGGTAACTATTTCGTGTCGGCAACAAACTGCAGCAGGCAAGGGAAAAAAAAAAGACGGCGAGAAACCGGCCTGCCAGCGCCGCCTCCGTGGAGGGAACGTCAGAGAACGTCACATCAGCTGCGGCCAAACGACAGTGCGGAGTGTGCGGTTGTCGGACACATCGGACGATGAAAATTTGCCCGGTTTGTCGCACGCCGGACGTCCGATCTGGCGCTTCGGCACGGCAAAACACCTCGATTCCGGCTGCCGTTCAGGCGCGTCGGACGCCAGATCGGACACCGAATCGGACCGTGTGTCTCCCGCTTTAGTTGGCGAACACGAACCCATCAGCGCGCCGTCCGTGCACCTCCGTCTGCTTGCAATGGTGGATGGCCTACGGGCTTCTTTGACGCCTACTGAGCACAAATTCATGATCACCGCTCGTATACACGCTTCCTACAGCGCTAGCTGTCGTGTTTACGAGATTAGGTGCCCTCACCTTGAATTGGTGAGCCCGCTCGACATGATCGCATCTATTTCTAGTGCGTGAGGCTTTCCATTGACTGTCACTACAACTAACCAACGTTTTGTTTATTTTGTGCTACAGTGGGTCGTGACGATTCCGTTCACAGCTTCAAAGTGGACAAGAGACAGTCGTTTTCTCGCTCGTAGAAGCATGAAAAAGTGGGCTTGTGCTTGGCAATGAACTTTGACCGACACGCTTGCTTCCGGCTGGAGCAGCAGACGCGACAACTCGCCGTTTGTAGGCTGCCGGCCGATGGCGGTATCCCTCGCGAACGGCAAGATATTTACCTGCCGTAGAGAGGATCGGTCCAGGAACGATTCTTGAGGCGATTTTTGTCGCTGAATGCGAGCATGGCCACGCCGGTTCGCCGTGCAGAGCGGAATCGGAACATTATTTTTCGATGAGTTCGCACTGACGCAATGCAGTCGATCGGCTCGTCGGTCGTGCAACGGGCGGTGCGCCGGCAGGAAGCCGCGTCCACTTGAGACACATCTTACGCGACGTATGTAGTACATACGTTCCAAGTTTCCAACGTTCTGCCGTTCCGCTGGTGGATGCACCGCCACGGCATCGATCTTTGCCATTCCTGCCGCGGCCGTGCCTGTCGCCGAGCGTAGGCTTAACTGGATTGGGCGGAGCTTGCAACCTTGGGGAGTAAAGTGGTAGTATTTAATCACGTGATCTTCAGGTTGGTTCCAGATCACGTGGTTTTAAACTGTCAATAGATGGTTTTTGGTCACGTGATCTAAAACTCTGTACGTCGTAAAGCCGGCTCATGACATCCTTTTACTACGTTTCTCAGAGATGGTAGTAAAACGATGTAATGTAACGCATTTTACTGCCTCATGCCAGAGTAATTTTCTGGTGCAAGGTAGTCTTCAAAGCTCATGAGCCGCAAAAACCCCAATGTCGGCTAACTTTTGCTTACAGTGTACACGGTTGCACAATAGTAATATTCTATGCCGCTCAGCTAGGAGTTTGTCTGTCCTAGGTGCGACACAGTTATCTTCTTTTTCTATCACGGAACATGCTGGAAATCCATAGACATACTCTGGAACGCGAGCCTGTATTGCTATATTGCTACACGCAGATACTCCGCATGTACATGTACATCCAATACGAACCCTGATGCTATACAAGGGCCAATTCATCCCGAGGATTTTCGATGCATAAAAATGTCGCAACAAACGTTTTTGTTGACATTGAAGGAATTAGTCACCGTATACCTCCTCGCTACCCATGCAAGCGAAGTCGATGACCCTCTTGAGTGAGTATCTTCTCTGTCGCTGTCGATGTTTAACAACGTTGCGCAGTCACTGCGCAATCTAGGCCGGTAATTGGGTGGCAGGAGGTACCGGGAATGCAGAAAGTGCTAGAAAAAAATTTACGGCAGAAACCATGCTCAATGATTGTCTAAGTCAATGAGAAGTATTTCTCCCTTCCACGTGGCGAAAATAAAGCCCGAACGAACGAATGTACTCCCGGGGAAACGCTCGCTGGAGGGCCGTCACACGCGTGGGTCGCGACCCCCTGACGACGTACGATCGGAAACAAAGGCGGTCGCATTCGCTTCGCACCGCAACAAATTCGTCTCCGACAAAGTGATTTTTCAAAGTACGCCTCTCTGCATAGCGTTTACACTCTTACGCTTCATACTTCATCGGCTTCTTCGGCTTCATACTTCCGAGGGCGCATTGTATCTCCAAGTAGAGAGGCCCACGCGCAACATAGCGCAACTAGCGCAACCGAGCTACGTTTACTTGTGGCGCGCGCACCCGTACCAGCGATTGGAGCAAGGAGAGCAGCCGGCAAACCAGTAGCGGAGTGCGAGTGAGCTCTTGGGAGAGTGCGCGCATGTGCCTGGAGCAAGGAGGGACCGAGCCATAGGGTTTCATGTTACTATATCTAGAGAGAGAGAGATTCTTGTTGGTGGAAGGAAAAATTGGGGTAAAGTGCAGCGCAGTAACTGTCTCTCAGATGAGGACACCTCAACCGCGCTGCACAAGAGGGAGAGGGAACTGAAAGAAGGATGAAAGAGACGCGGCGGCGGCTGCCCAGAGAGCGCGCGTGGGCAAGTTGTTGAAATTCGCTCATGTGGCGTGGTGACGCGCCTAGTCGTGGTGAAGCAGAGCTTCCTGCGCGGCGAGAGCCACGTCGCACATCTGTCGGACGTTGCTGTCGATGGCTGGGCACTGGACCAGCACAGCACGGAGTGCAGCCGCGAGAGCGGCTATGAGCGCGTCCCTGGGGTCGCTGCTAGGAGTGGTTTGAGGGACGCGTAACGGCTCAGGCGCGGTCGTCTGGGTGTTGCGGCCACGCAGGGCGTCACTGTAAGATCGGCCCTGCGGGGTGCGAGCAGACGTCGAAGGAGCGGCTGTATGCGGCTCGTACGATGTGGCGCCGGCCAGCTCAAGCGCTTTTTTTCTCGAAAGGGGCCGCTCAGACGAAGATAACAACATGGACGCCTTCCTCTCGCGCTGCCACTCGGGACAGCTCGGCTCTGTCGAACCAGCGTGGCTGCGTCGATTGACGCAGCGTGGCTTCTCCGCAGGGCAGTCTCCTGTAGGATGCGACTCACCGCAGCGGAGGCAGCGGGCGTCGCGGAAACAGGTGGCGCCGGCGTGGCCGAAAACGCCATAGCGGTCGCACTGTAGTGGTCGGGGAAGACGGGCACGAACGGCGCGCAGCTGTTTGAAAAGTCGCACGCTTGGAGGCACGACACTCCCGACGAAAGTGACGGTGACGCTTGCGCCACTCCTCGAGCATGAGAGCACCGCGACGGCTGCTTCCAGGTTTTCGCTCACTGTACGAGCGTCGAAAGAAGGGTCGACCCCAGAAATGATACCTACACAGGAGTTGCTGTGCAGTGCCTTCGAGCGCACCGCCACGTCACCAATGACGCACACCTCGAGAAGGGGCGCCGAGTCGGCACCGCGTGTCACGTCCACAGCTACCACGTCGCGACGGAAGTTGACAGGAACGCGCCCCACGCCCGGCACGGTGGATAGCTGAGCGGCGACACTGTCTCGCGAGAGAGCCAGGAACGTGGACCCGCGCTCGATGGGCCGGTAGAGGATCGTGACGGCGCTATCGTGAACGACGCCGCCGTCAACGGGTGGGGAATGCGGCTCAAAGTCGACGATCCGTCGGAATCGGCGTCGCCTTTTTGCGGCGTTTTTCAGCTTTTGCGCTGCGGGCTGGCAGGCTTGGGAATCTTTAGCGGCCGCGTGCGGCAGCGGAGAGTTCCTGAGGAAGTGCTGCCCTGTTCCCTCAGGAACTGGGGTAGGCGTTCTCGGCCGGCTGTGGTTGGTAGAGGGGCCGTCGGCGGGATCCTCGTGATCGCCGAGAGGAACCACCGCCGTCGTCGCGCACGGACCCTCGTCTGGTGCGGTGAACTCCGCGGTGTTGAGCGGACGCGACGAGGAGGCTTCCGGCGACGAAAACAAGGGGCTCTCCGGGCGGATAGGACTTGCCTCGGGTGAGGCGGTCGCGTCCGTGCGGGAGGACGCAGTGTCGGAGCCAATCATGCTTGCGGTTGGCAAGAAGAAGGTGCCGGCACTGTCGTCGGTGTCGCCGGTCGACGGGCAGCTGGCACTGTCGTCTGTGGAGGCAGCCGAAGTGGGGGCCTCCGCGGTGGTGTCCGTTGAAGCGGACGGCGCGGCGTGGTAGTCGCTGGCGGCAGTTTTCGGCGCATCAAAGGGAAATGCGCGGAAGGGAGTATGCAGCGCAGATGGGGCGCGCGTGGATGGTGTCGCGCTCACTTGAGAAGGCGTGCATGACGGCGCGGAGCTCGTCGAGTCCGCCGAGAGTGCGCGTAGCGTACGAGCTTTCAGCCCGCGCTTCCAACGTAAGGCAGGAGGCGATCTGCCGGAGCGTGACTGCCGGCCACGTGGGGGCAGCTGTAGGGCTCGTCTGGACGCCGGGCCATCGGTGCAGTCAGGAGTTTGCTTCGTCGGCCTCTTCCTCTGCTGTTTCTTCGGAGGGTTGCCCATCAGATGGGGCCTCCGTCTGTCGTGCGAGCCCTGAAAAGGGCTGCGCTCGTAAGCGTGGTCGAATGCGGAGACGCACGCGCGCGAGAAGTGGCGGGCGAGCCATAGTCGTCGGAGCGCGGGGCGATGCGACCGCTCGCTTCGAGTGTCCGGGAACGTCTCTATAACTAGAGGGAAACCTGGCGCTGTGATTGCTCAATCATCATGGGAATGATGTGAAGTACAGTCCACGGATTGGCATTCTGTTGACTGGCAAACTAGTCTACAGGTATTTTTTGGCAGTTTTGGTTTCGCTCCAAGTGCAATTGCTGTAACCCGTAGTGAGACAGTGCTACGCAAGGCTCTCTGCCTTTGTTCTGTTGCTCGAAGTGGTGATAGCGGGCTGTCCCAGTGGCTGGGGCGATGTTTGTGTCGCACTTAAAGATGCCTAGCACGTCATTTGAGCGGGGGGAGGTACAGCTGACCGGCGATACCATGGAGGGACAAGAAGCTCTCGTCCAGCAAGTACGTCAAGCAGCCATGGCCAGTAGACTCCTGGAATGAGGACACCACCCACTCGACCTCAGGAGAAACGACCTGGATGGTCGAAATGTTTTCTCTCTCTCTCTCTGTGTGTGTGTGTGTCGCGGTGTGGTGTCGAAGTCCTGACGAGAAAGCGACGGCATCGTAAACATTGAAAGAACGTATTTTAACTGTTTTGACCTTGGTTTGTTAAATGTGTTAGGTTGGCGCAGTAGCGTTACGTGCTTTACGAAACTTCAGAAGAGCAAAAAAACTGATACAAGACATACACAGTTGCACTTCTAGTGGCTCGACAATCAAATTTGATCGAGGGCTTCATTGCGCATTGCTCGTTTATGTGCTCATTGAAATGTGTGTTTCAGGACATTTGAGAACACAAACTTACTGGTTGCTGCTTCCTGGCTGTAGCCTCCTGTCGCAAAATGAGCAAGTGTAAAGCCACGCCATTACAGCTGCTGGCGCACGCTTCAGAAATGGTGCGTCAGTATAAAATATAACGAAGCATGCTCGCAGGAGGCCACAAGCATCCTGCGAGTACGTGAAGTACGTGAAGTACGTGAAGATGTGAGTACGTGAAGACGTTCAGCAATCTTGACAGCCGACGCAACCTCTTGAAAGAGAGAGACAGAGAGAGTTCGCAAGTGCCTGTCGTCTGCGAGAAAAGACTCGCGTTCGCAGAGAACAGGCGTCATAACAGACGACACTTGTAGCATTCTTTTCAAAGGCGCCACAGTTTCTCCCACTACAAGATTTTTATTTCCACGAATACTTCATGAGTATTTTTATATAAGTACATGCACGGTTGTTATTGCTGTTGTAAAAATAAATAAATAATTATTCCCTGGCACAAAATGGGGAACAGAATTACCGAAGAATGCATAACCTGGTGTGCCCTGGTGGTAAACTGTGCTTCAAGCTCAAAGCCATACAAAATTTATGTAATGTGTTGTGGATTATATAAGACACTGCAGAAATAAAATTAGATGTTAGGCGATAATATTTGAGTATAGCATCATTTACTGCACCGTAAGCAAACGCCACTATTCTAAAGATCGAAGTCAATCCGAAGCCTGTACTTCCCATCATTCCCATGCAGGTTGAGGCCGGTTGAGGCAACGCTCAGGAGAGCCCCCGTAGACACTAGCACCACATTTGCCTCTAGGGTGTTTATTTAGAAACACTATGGGCCGAGCCAACAGCGGCCAGCGAGGCGCGGGCGCATCGGCGACTATCTCTGTGACCTCGGACAGTCTCGCGCTTCACCTTGGCTCCGACTAGGCAAGGAAATGAATCTTACTTTAAAAAAAAAGTCTATAAAGATATATATGTATTTCTGTTGCTCAATACGTGCTACATAAAAGTGTTTTTCGGACCGTGAAGGAAGCCCGCGAATACACGCAAAATAGCCGCGTGAGTGGCCGCTCGAGGCACTTTGCGTGTATTCGCGGGCTTCTTTGACACTCGGCAAAACGCTTTTATGTAGCACGCATTGAGCAACACGTAGCTGTACCGGTAGTTTTTCATGTTGCCCTACAATTGCTTGATTGACACTTCTCATGATCTAGGTACATTTGAGAAGCTGAGTAATTAAGACTAATTAGGTAAATAGGAGGAATGTAAAAAAAATAATCTGAGCATCTCCAAGTGACGGCAAACAGCATTACCTCGGCTCTGTGCAGCTACATAGTATTCGCATATTTTAAAATCTTGGTGCATGATTGTTGGGACACCCTGTATATACCAGGGACGTTCCGAAAGTAAGATTCGTCATTTATTTTGACACAGAAACATTGTTGCCAAAAACATTAACATGTCATAATGGACTATACACCTTCCTTGCACTATTTTCCACATAGTCGCCACCAACATTAACACATTTGTCGTAGCCTGCAATCAGTTTGAAGAAACCACTCTGGTGAAACTCGGTACCCTGCGCTGCAGGGTATTGTTGCACAGCCTGCTCCATTTCAATACTGTTTTGGAAGTGAATATATTTTCACAAATCGGATTCCCATAACCGTTATTTGCGAACCCAACGTACTTACTCCCATCAAATTGTCAGGGCACGAACCATTTCTTTCGTCGATTTGCACAGAGCGCACCAAAGTTGTCGTGTACATCCGCACGGATTTTACGTATGCCCACCATGCACTACAACCGCATGATAACAATCAATATGTCTGCCTACGTATAAGAGAGAAGCAAGTGTCATTCACCCTCCATTGGTGTCTACATATCACTGTCAAGTCGATTTGAACACGACAGGCTTCGAGACATAACGTTGAAGATCAGTGGTCCTTGGGTTCTAAGGGGAGATTCCAACGCCCATCAGTACTGTTACTGTGGGGTAGCTCGACAATCAATTCCAGGGGCAGGAATCTGGTGTCGTTCGCCTCTGATCACGGCCTTTGTGTCATGAATGATGGCAGTCCTACTTACCTGCGAGGTCTTAAGTACAGCACTTGCCTGGATTTGACTTTGGTATCACGACGCTTCAGTTCACAAGTTCAGTGGTTTTCCGACATAGAAACACATAGAAGTGACCATATCCCTACCTATTTTTGGATCAAGGGGCTAAACACTTCTACCTCATCGAATGCAGTACGGAGAATCAAGTGGACTAAATTTAAGCTACACATGGAAAATGCATGCAGAGAAGACCTGCATGCATCCTAACGTTGAGGGCAAACCGTTCCCAATTTGACATAGAACTGGAGATGCTAACCACACTTCGACGACGCACTGAAAGGGGACACATGCGCACGAAGGCAGTTTGTGACCTCAGAAAGGCACGGCGAACCCAGAAAAAAATCCAGCGCCGTTTGGAAAAATTGCAGAAACAACGCTGGAAGTCCTTTTCGGATTCATTGGGCCCTCGCAAATCACTTTCATACATCTTGAGGACTGTTCGTGGCCTGCGCTCGTCTCCGCAACAGAGACATACTTTCACGGCCTTAGCCCTACGTCACTGCCAGACGCAACTTGAGGGGGCGAATGATTTTTGTGCGCAGATCGCTGGCGTGTGTGTCACCCCCAACGCGGAAGACGCGAGTGTCATCCCTGTGTCTCGCGTCCCAGAAATGGAAATTCCATTTTATATGGAAGAACTGAACGCCTCTTTGGCTGCTTCTCAACGCTCCTCTTCACCAGGGCACCTCTTGCCCATCTTGGACAAGAGGCCAGGCAAGAGCTGTTTAGTTACTACAACCGCTCATGACAAGATGGCATTGTTCCTCCGCAACGGAAGATTAGTAGGCTCGTACCTCTACTCAAACAATGAAAGTCGCCTTTCGACCTAACCTCATATAGCCATATTGGCCTGGCAAGCTGCATAGGGCAAGTAATGGAAAAGATGATTCTTACACGCCTGGAATGGTATCTTGAACGCAACAATGTATACCCTGACTCCATGACAGGTTTTCGGCGAGGCAGGTCATCAACAGATAATGTTATTGACCTATCAACATTCATACACCAACAAAATTGCCTCAAGCGCATATTAGTGACGCTCTTTCTTGATGTGAAAGGGGCGTACGACAATATTATGTTACACATGAAGCGATCCTCGAATTATTGGAGGCTGTTGGTATCGGTGGCCAAATGTCTCTGTGGTTCCGCGACTATTTGACCAGAAGGTCTTTCCTTGTTCTGACCGAAGATGGCCCGACTGCCAACTATTTTATACATGGTGGCGTCCCACAAGGCGGGGTATTGAGCCCTATTCTCTTTAACCTAGATATGGTTGGCCTTGCTGAAATGTTACCCAAGACGATTCCCCTATCAATGTACGCAGATGATATTTGTCTTTGGTCTTCTGCAGTGTCGCGTCTTCAAGTGCACGCAAGAATTCAGCGGACAGCCACCCCAACCTGTTCGCATCTCTGCAAACAAGGCCTTAGACTGTCCATCGAAAAATGCTCGTTAATCGCGTTTACGCGCAAACCCATGGCACCGTACCTTGTTTCTCCCAATGGCCAGGCTATGAAATACCAGAAGTCTCACCGCTTTTTAGGTGTCATTATTGAGAGGGATCTTTCATGGAGCCCCCACTGCGCCTACCTGAAGCGGAGCCTAATTTCGATTGTACATATAGTGAGGTTCCCGTGCGGAAAAACCTGGGGCATGTCGGTACGGTTCATGCTGCAGCTTTACAGAGCACTGTTTCTGGGCTTTTTACGTTACAGCTTGCCGGTTTTGGCAAACACATGTAAAACAAACATTCGTACCCTCGAAAGTTTGCAAGGCCAGGCTCTACGGACATGTCTTGGACTACCACGAAGCGCTTCGACTCACGCAACAATCATGATTGCTACTACTTTGTTCCAACATATATGATGATTGATAGCCTTAGAGAGCCCATTCGACATCTGTGTCACGTACCCAGTCATTATATTGCTGCTTTGCCAGCACAAAGAACTCAAGACACATTTTCTAAACTTGTTGCGACACATCAAGGCTACCTTCCGTCAGGCTTTACACCAGCAGAAAGACCCCTGTTACCCCCGTGGTTCCCACGACAACTACAAGTACGCCTCACGTTTCCGGGAATAACGAAAAAGACCCGTCATTCAATAGTGGCTCTACGTCAGTTCACACTGTTATTACTGAACGAGACATATGAAAAAAGAATGCACATTTACACCGATGGATCTGTCTGAGCCACCAGCTCTCCAGACGCTGTTATCACCCCGGCCTTACAAATTACAATTACTTTCAAAGTGTGCCACATAACGACCTCTACGGCAACAGAACTTGCCGCTCTACGTGCCGATATTAATTACATTGCACAAGCCAAATTTAGAAAGTGGGTCGTTTTTTGTGTGGCTCCAAGGCAGCCCTTCAGAGTCTGCAGTCAGCCTTACGACGCAAGACCCATTACCAACTGGTGTTTGGGACCAGAGATTTTACATCAAGCCCTCATAAACGGACATCACATCATCTTTTAATGGCTTCCGGGGCAATGTGGCATCGTCGGAAATTACCCTGCTGACGATGCCGCCCGGTCAGCCCATAAAGAAACCCTGACACTTCTTATACCCTTATGAAGGACAGATGCTGCGAGGGGTCTTCGTTTACTTGCTCAAACCAAGACTGAAGCTTTGTGGAACACGCCGATTTTCTCCAACTGCCATCTTCACCGTTTGGATCCTTCATTGAAGCTGCAGATTTCATCGAGCTTCTCCCGCCGTGATGCAACTTACTGTGCCACCTCTGGTTAGGGGTGACCTTTACGAAAGCCTACTCATTCCTTATTGGAATGTCCGACACACCGATCTGTGACTCGTGCAACTATGAAGAAACGATTGAGCACGTGTTGTGTTTTTGTGATCTCTATGACAATGAACGCGATGTTCTTCAGACGGTGTTAAACTGATTAGATAACAGACCATTTTCAGAAACTAAGATTCTTGGACCATGGCCCCATGCGTCGCAGGCTTACGAAGTGACGCGGGCACTGCTACTTTTTATGAAAGCGACTGGCCTCAGTGACAAATTATAGGCGTGAAGCTATGGGCATCCGCATGTACTCACACCGATAGTGCCTTCTTCCCTCCCTCCCTTTTGTTTGCTTCCCTTAAACCCCTTCCCCTGTGCAGGGTAGCAAACCGGACATGCGTCTGGTTGACCTCCCTATCTTTCCTTCCTTCCTTTTTATCCTCCTCCTCTTCCTTTGGAAGTGACGTCCCGAGAGTGTGGATTTCAATGCAGGGAACAGGTGTTCATTCATAACAGGTAACAGCACGCACTTCCATTGGTGACTACGTTGGCAGCACACGTCTGTCTGCCATCGTGATTTGTGCTGGAATAACCTCGGGCACGCTGGTTTGCTGTTACTCTGTCTTCTTCAGCGCTCTGTGCATACGTCATTCCTTTTCCGCGACGATCCTTCCGTCGTTGAATCAGCAGAGGGTGTGGATTCTTATGGCGATTCTTTGTTTTACCTGGTGTACCATATCTTAAAAAAAATGACGAAACTTACTTTCGGAACGGCCCTTGTATCCTCTGCGCTAGTCGAAAGTGTTTGAATCTGTATTGCATTCCCTGCTTTCTGTTAGTGCTAAGAACGTTTTAATAGATGAACAGCATGAACTCTTATCAGGGCTCCCCACAACAACGAATTTGGTCTAATTTATGACCCATCATTCCAGGGCGGTACGAAGTAGGGGCCAACTAGACAGTATTTACTTTGATATAAGTTAAGCATTTGATGTTTCTCATGAGCTCCTTATTACAAAGCTCACGCAAATGGACGTAACTTCTTCCATCACTGCCTTGGTATCTAATTACCTAAGCAATTGATAACGTTTCGTTGGCATTATTGGGAGCTCTATTAGCTGTGAGGTCACTAGCGTAGTTCCCCAAGGAGCCCTTTGGCCTTCTTCTCTTCCTGCCGTTCATAAACAACATTTCGTCTGCAATCAACGACTTAAAATTATGTAAGACTATTAACAGTATTCATAACGGCATTGATCTCCAAAAAGATATTTTTTTTTCACTCTCGAACTACTGCAGAGAGCTCCTCCTAAGTGCTTCGAAAAAACTATTGTATAAATTTATACGCGGAAAACACACGATCTGCAATTTTCATACACCCTTCGGGATTCTCCATGGCCTAGCGTCGACGAAATGAAAGATTTTGGTGTGTACGTCGACAAAATGCTAACTTTCTCTTCACACGCTAAATATGCCGAACAATGTGCCATTCGCGCTCTTGGTATTGTTCATCATACATTGCACGACTTCCACTCCCCTGCTGCCTTTCTGAAATTTTATTCTACTGTGCGTCTTCCACTACTACAGCATACCTCTATAGCTTGGGGCGGAACGTGCAACTCTAATTCTGACCTCATTGAACCCGTACAAAATAAAATGATATCTATCTTCAAGCACCGCTTCTGCCGTTCTGGCGAACATATCCAGCCTTCTCAAATATACCTCAACTCACACCTCTAAAATCAAGGCGTATTAAATCAGACCTGTTGCTTCTTAATAAGGTGGTCCATGGCATTATACACTGCCCAAAACATCATATTGTTGTGCAATTTTCGCACCGAAGAAGTATACCAGCCATCGTTCCGCATTTTCTGCCGGGCCTTCTTGCATTGACTGTCCTATGGCTCGACAAAAAAAGCAAGTAATAAGTATTCTGCCTGTATTGACATACTTCAAAGTTCCCTTTCACTTTCTGTGATTTTGTGTAAATGTAAATAATCATGTTTGAAGTTTGAAGTTTATTTTCTTTCTTCATTACAGAAAGAGGAAGCAAGAGCTAAAGGCCATTTGGCCTGACAGGGGCTCTTGCTCCTAAGTGCGTTGTATGTTGTATCATGTATGTTGTATCATGTTGTATAATTGGCCTTTATTTAAGGCCGCCTCCTCGTTTTCTGTTTCCCCATTTGTTTATATTTTCCTACATCACATTGTTTCGTCTACCACATTTGTCTTCTATGTACATATTGTCTCCCGTATTACTTAAGTGCACCAGTACGAAGGTTCCGTAGCTGTTACTGGGCACTATAATAACCATTTCGTTATTATTAATATTACTATTATTATTATTATTATTGTAGCCGACCTAGCAAAATCATATGTACAATTTGATTATCTGTAATAAAGATTATTATTATTATTATTATTATTATTATTATTATTATTATTATTATTATTATTATTATTATTATTATTATTATTATATAATTTCTTGTCCACCACCGATTGGCCACTGCTTACAGTGACCAATTGGTGGTGGACCGATTGTTGAATGTTTATGACCAAGTAAATCAGTTTACGGAGCTTGTTTTGAGCAGAATGCGCAAATGCATTCACCACTACAGACCAAAACGCTCTAAATATCCCCACTGGTTTTCGTCTGAACTCATAATTGCCCTAAAACATAAAGATCGCGTGCGCGCACAGAAAACCTAGAATTACTGTGCCTAACGAGTGGAGAGAAGAATTCTGTTTTTTTTTTCGGGCTCTCTTTAATGCCTCTATAAGCAGGATCAAGACTCGTACATTGCGTTATTGGAAAAGAGCGCCTCCTACCGGCAGGCGGAATTGTGGAAGTACATCCATAAGCGCTCCAATATACGTGGAGAATGTTTTCGCATGCTTGACTCTAGAGGAGTAGAAGTCCAAGCAGTCGCGGATTGTTCTGCTGCCCATTTTTCATCATTATATAAAGCTGCAGGTCACAACAATGCAGTCAGTCAGCAGCACAAGACGGTTCCTACATCTAATGCTGTATTATTTGGTGAAAAGCTCATCCACGAATGCCCTAAGCGCTTGAAGCCTTCCATATTCTGTGGCCCCGATGGCATTCCCTCCGCGATTCTAAAAACTTGCCGCAGTATACTTGCTCCAGTACTGACATCTATATTTAACAACTTTTTGACTACTTCCATCTTCGCTCACATGTGGAAAACTGCTCGCGTTTTACAGCGAAGCTGTATACCTCTACCGCCGAAGGAAATTTTCCAGTCGTTGTAAGCGGAAAATTCCCCATACGTGGGCCGATGCCGGAGATAGTGCAATGCCGAGCCGACCCACGGCGGAGGTGAAGCAGGCGTCAAGCACTCCTCATACGTGGGCCGATCCCAAAGATAGTGCGATGCCGAGCCGACCTGCGGTGGAGGTGCAGTAAAAGGGCCGATTTAGTAAAATGTAAAATGGCAGTAAAATGGCACGTATCGAGCACTTGTGTACAAATTACCATTTACACTGTGCACAGTGTAAATGGTAACTTGTACACAAGTGCTGGATACGTGCCATTTTTCGCGCGACCGCAAGCGTGCGGTGCTGCTTGCGGCGATGGGCGGCTCGAGCGTAAATAGGCCCTAAGGGGCCAACATACACAGCTTCGCTGGTCATCCTTCTTCGCAGAGTGGAAAGGCACCAAGTTTTTAAAGCGAAGCTTTCTTTGCCTCTTCCTTCGACTTTCCCACTGCTGCTGCTGCTGTGGGCTACTGCTGTCGCACACACCGCGTCGGGGGTGGTTCAGAACGTGTATATAGATATATGACAGGCGCGAGTCAGAGAGCAAAGGCGATAAGAGAAACTCGTTTTCACCCCATGGCGTCGAATGTGCACAATGCCCACTGGAGCTTCCTGGCCGTGGCCACATTAGCCGCTTGAGAGCTGTAATTATCCGTGACTCCCCTCAGAAGCATTTCAGGAACTGCAGCGCTTCCCTTTCTACTAACGTGCGACGCCAGAGGGGACGCAGATAGAACTGTAGAGAGGAGACGAAGAGGAGAAGGAGAGGCAGGAGAAGAGACAGTTCCCATATTAAAGAGGACGTGAGAGGTGATAAGGCAAGGAAACCCCTCCACATTACGCTTAAGCTTAAGTTCAAGGTACGGTACAGTACATTGCTGCTATTTCTGAAAAATAAACGCCATGCAAATATGTCAAGCTGGCAACTTACGCAGGGCGTGCAGAATCAGAGCCGCAATAATTGAAGCGCACTCTTGGGTCCAGGAGACACTAGGGAAATAGTCGACCGTCGAATCAACACTTCTGTGCCCGCCGCGTTAGCTTTGCGGCTATGGCATTGCTAGAGGTCGTGGATTTGATCCCAATCGCGACAGCAGCATTTAGACGGGGGCGAAATAGAAAAAGCACGTGCACTTAAATTTTGGGACACATTAAAGAACATCACGGCGTCAAAATTTATCCGGAGTCCACCACTATGGCTTGCCTCATAATCCGAGTGTCGTTTTGACACATACAGCCCCATAATCCAATTCAAGTTTAATACTTCTGCCGCAATGCGCTGTGCCATGTGAGGCAATCACTATGCTCAACCCTCTCAGAGGTCATGAAATATGGCGCAGAATAATGCCTCAAGCAAACACCTCTCCCTGCGAGTTCTGTGTACTACGCAGACAAACAGCAATGGTGCATGCAAGGTAACGTTTAACATCATCTCACCACTCTGGTGTTAGCCTAAATGTTGAAGAAATTCAGCTTTAGCCGTCAACAGCATCATTAATTATCGTCAATCGAAGCATCCAGCACGGAAAGCTTAGCTTACATCGATTCTCACAGTGCATGGGATCTGCATAATTTTTTTTCCAGTGTTTAAGTCTGGCTGTAAAACCGATGTCTCGAATTATCGCGCGATTTCTCTTCTCTGTGGCTCGTCTAAGGTTTTTGAGCTTGGTCTTCACAGCATATTGTCTTTTACTGTGGTGAGCTCACTCATTCCGAATCTGCATGGATTTCTCACCGGCTGCTCCACTATCACAAATCTGGCAAGTTTGATGACAGAGATCTCCGCGCCAGTACTTCGAAGAGGGCAAGTTGACATCGTTTCCTGTGACCTTAGCAAGGCCTTTGATGTAGTCTGCCACTCAGTGCTTCTCATCAAGCTTACGGAGCGTGATATTGACTCGTAAGTTGTCAATTTCTTGCCCAGTTATCTTCTTGAGAGATCATGTTGTGTTAACGTCGATGGCCAGACGTTTTTTACATAACACCTAGTGGCGTCCCTCAACGATCAGTAGTAGGACCACTCCTTTTAAAAAATTTTATTAATGACGTTCATTCCGTTATTCGGAACTCTTCTTTCCGTCTATATGCCGATGACATCAAAATTATAAAGAAAATTCGCAGTGTTGATGACTGTCGCACCCTGAAGTCTGGCCTGCTTTCTTTTTCTAAATGGTGAAAAGATAATAACCTCCCCTTGAATGCAGCTGAGACCAAAGTCATGACTTTCACACGCAAAACAGCAAGCATTTCTTTCTCTTATTCTGTAATTTCTGTACCGTTGTGTAATATCTGTGAGATCAATGATCTCGGTGCACTTTTTGATGCCGCCTTACACTTTTCTGCTCACACTAAACGCGTCGCTATGCGGGGTATGTGCTCTCTTGGCTGTGTTTGCAGGCTGTCGAGGGAATTCAAGTCCACTGCCCCGTTCCGCAATTTGCAAATAATTATTTGTCTTCCTCAACTTGAATGCACGATATGCATCGGTCGTCTTGAATGGCTTTTCCAGATCTAACAGTGACATTATAGATCGGGCCCAGAAAAAGTTTCAAAGCGTATATCAATACCGCTTTGCAAACACTGACATTGGACCTTGCTCTAACACTGTTGGATTATTGTCATTACCCTTACTTCGCTCCCGACGTAATCGCGCTGACCTTCTGTTTCTCTTCAAACTAATTCACGGTATCCTCACCTGTCCCGAACTCCTCAGTTGTATCATGCTTCGTACTCCGCGCAAGATCGCCAAGCAACATATACCTTTCCATGTCCCTGCCTGTTATCAACAACACGCAACCGTCCACAGAATGCAGTGTCTTTATCACGCTTATTTCCATGATCTGGATATTTTTCATAACTCGCTGTCATCGTTCCTTTCCGCGCTTTGCCTTATTGTGTCATAGTTTCATGCATTGTTAAACTGCCCTTCTCCTCATCCTTTTGTATTTACATTGCGCTTTATTGAATCTACTCTGTTTTTTTATTCATTGCTTTTTTAAAAATTATATTCGCCTGCAGTGTTGCTTTTTTTGTTTTTGGATTTCAATGTATGCGTGCGCCAACACTCAGACCTTAGGGTTGTTCCTGGGCACCTTAAATGAACAAGATTGATTGATTGATTGATTGAGAATAATCATAATCATCATCATTTTTTGCGCCATTGCTGCCTTATGATCCTTTGGACCCTATGCTTCCATATATATAGAAACCCGTAAATTTTCCGTACTTCTATTTTTACTCGGAACAGTTCTCGGAAAGCGCGTCGGTGTTCGTGTGGAGCTGCATACTTGCGCTGGCACTGTTCCTGGCGTGCGAGGCTCCCGTGGGTCGTCTGGACAAGATCATCTGGGGCCAGCCACCGCAGAAGAAAGAAGAAAAGCCCACCAACGGTATACAAGATCCCACGCACACGCAGTCAAAGGAGGCTCCTTAACGGTCGGATTCTACCAAATAAAGAAAGGAAAGCAAAGGAAAATGTAGCGGCAGTAATCGCTACATTTTGTCATTTTAGATATAATGTTGTTTGTTCTTTTAGTAACTGTACATAAATAGTAGGCTTCGTCATAGTCGGCTTTCTCAAGACACAGTTAAGGAATAAAGACGCTGTCTTCCACATTACTGCCCATTCGTGCTCACCAAGGCAGCACCAACATACAATGCCAACAAGAAAGTTAAACAAAAAAAGCTAATAAGAGGAGACTTCACCTTAGGCAATCCGTGAAAAACACTTTTGCTGTACCCCGAGAACCAAACGCAGATGCTGTCTACGTAAATGGACAGTTTACCTGATGTCCGACCAGATTCTCCTGCTTGAGCAAGGCTGGCCATGGTAACAATAGAAATTAACGAAAATAGAACACATCCTTGCGGCACGCCGAGGGAGAGGTGTCGTTCTTCACTAATTATATTTACGAGTTTAACCCGGGCACAACAATCTCCGCGAAATTATGTACGGATGGGAAAGTGTTTCATATATATATAATTACTTGGGGCCTCACTCGGACTCAGACTCCCCAGAATTCGACTCTTCCGGGCTCAGCCAGAGTCATGGCGTTTTTCACTGGTCGATCTAGAGCGGCCGCCGAAATCCTCGAGTGAGCGCTCGGGTTTCACAAATCCGAATCGGCCAGCGGAGCGCAAGAACGCTCCGCGGGGGATCACGCAGGAAGTCTGCCTATACGTGACACAAACCGGTTCCAGAAACCATGCCCGACTTTCGCTCTGTACGTTTCCACGGCAACCAAACTCGCCGTCTCCCGTGCGTAATTTGACCGCGGCAGTCGCAGAGTCCTTCATTTCCATGTCTCGCCCGCAAGGATTGTGCATGGACAACGTGCATTCGTACAGCATCTGCGTCACCTCATAGTCGCTGAACGCGCGCTCTGCTGCAGCACTGAAGGCAACCATTTTGCTAAGCACACAATAATGTAGTGCGTACCAACCGGGTACCGATTTCGCTTGAAGACGGAAGTGACGCGAGCTATTTGCGCCCGAATCCGCGCCTCGGCGGCGGAGCAAGTGAGAGCGATCCGGCGCGGAGCGAGTTGATCCGAAACGGCCAGTGAAACGCGCGAACCCGCTCGAAATCAACTAGTGAAATTCAGATTCGTTGCCGCGGAGCAAGAAATCCTGCTCCGAATCGACCAGTGAAAAACGCCGTCAGATTCGTCAAAATTTGACTGTGCCAGGCTCGTTCGCACTCAGGCTCTTCGAAATTCTACTCAGCCTAGTCCACTCGGAATTAGATTCACCAAGGCGAGACTCAGCCGAGTTCACTTGTATTCAGACTCGCTTGAATCAGACTCAGTCAAGCCCTTTTACCTAACGGACTCTCATTCACTAGAGTCAACTTATATTCACAGAATTAAGGAGAAATTTAAAATAACAAAGTCATGTGCTCAGACTGCATTCAAACTTGTGAAGTCGCCCACTCACTTGAGTCGAACTCACAGGTTGATGTCTTATCTGAATCACCACCTCAGTAAAAAGCTCACTGATTGAGAGCAATTAGAGTTGGCTTCAGAGTCACTTTCACACCCACTTATGCTCACACGCGCCGCCACGCTCTCACTTGCACACTCAGACTGAGACTCGCACTGCTGTACTCACACTCACACACACACACACACACACACACCATCAGCTTATATTACCACGCAATCCTTCACGCGTGTGATCACATTCACTACTCCCGGCCGCTCATCGGCATTCACTAATATTCAAACTCGTTTCCATTTATACTAAACTCAATCATGCTAAGTCGCGCTCACACTCAAGCGCACTCACGCTCACTCACAGCCATGCGTACTT
The DNA here is from genome assembly GCF_038994185.2 of Dermacentor albipictus. NCBI lineage: Eukaryota > Metazoa > Arthropoda > Arachnida > Ixodida > Ixodidae > Dermacentor > Dermacentor albipictus. The sequence goes on from NW_027225579.1 coordinate 673,097, forward strand.
CTTCCCGCTTACCCAGTCAGTCTGAATCTAAATTATCCCCATTCCACCAGTGCCCTTAAGTGCGTGCGAGATTGAGTGAGTCTACGCGAGTACAATGAATGGTAATTTAGTGAGACCATGTGGATATGGAGCATTTTCAGGCGGGGAGATACGAGTTAGCGAGTCTGCCTCCTACGTGATGCTATTTTCGAATTCGTGAGACAAATGTGATGCTGAATTTAGGCGATCTGCGATGAATCTGAGGCTATGCATTTACGAGTGGTGCCCGTGTGATCCACCAAGCTTGTGTGAAGCAATGTGGATGAAGGGCTTACGTCATTTGAATCACAGTTTCAAGACGTAAGCTGTCAAGTGGTAAATTGTGGAGCCAAGTTCTTGTGAAGTGTGCTTGAGCTACTGATCCCGTATACCGTACTAAGAAACGCGTTCCTACGATAAAACCGTAAGAGCATATTCCAACCATTCGCGATATTGAACATCGTATTAGTGGAGGCAGTCGGCCAGTGGCACAGAACCTTTCGGAAGAAAAAGAAAAGGGGGGGGGGAGAAAATGAAAGGAGAAGAAGCCAAAAATAAAAATTCCCACACATCTAACGTCAGGTTGATGTCTATGTAAGCAACAGCTCGCGCACTACAAAAGACGCACTGCATACTTCAGTGACGAACGTGCCCCTCAGCCCGCATGGTGGACCTCGCCGAGAAAGCGGTACTTTTAGTCAGCATTTCAACGCGTTCAATCGCAAAGACACCACGTGCTTGGCATTGCAGAAACGAACTTTGGCGCGTTTCTGCGAGGTCAAATTCGCTGCGCGCGAAAAAACACGCACGGCCAATTTATTGTTGTTGCCAAAGAAGGGTCATACCCACTACGGGAGATTGGCCAAGCAGAAGGTGGTTTTGCAAGACTTCTTATTAACGCGATGGCGTTAAGGACCCGGTGTTGCAGAAAATACGGCGTCGGCGTCCCGGGTGTTTAGAAAAAGGTTATTTCAACAAAAGACGATACGAACACTGAGTCCCAATCGCAGCACAATTCCACCAGGACGATAACATATAGAAAAAAAACGAAGCATTGTATACACGGCACGTTTTCAGAGTTGTGCCCGAGTCCTCACTCACTACCATATAACCACATAGACCCACGGAAAGGCACAGTAACACATAAACCAATTGTCACATGTATAAAATGATGTTCCATATATACAGTGTACACAATGGTTATGTACAATGATGATGTGACAGAGACATTTTACATAATTTTGAAGTGAAGCTATCAGATGTGCACATACAAAAATTATATTACATTACGTGGTTTAACTTGCCAAAACCACTTTATGATTATGAGGCACGTACATACAGAAATGATCATGTACACGAGAGAACGCACACACAGAAAGCACGAGCACCTACATTCTATGTGCATTAAACGAATAGTTCTGATGGCCTGGCTGCAACAACCAGGCTGGTCGAAAATTAAGCCACACACGTCCATGATCCACCGACAGGAAACGGCATGACGACTGCCGAAGGAACCATAGGCGCCGACTACGGGGGGACACCGGGGCCCGAGCCCATTTGGGAGTTTTTCGGGGGGGGGGGGGCAGGCTGAGCACCCCCGCGCGATGCAGAAGGCCTTCCCCCTGACACGCACATACCTAAAGTGCCATTGCTAAAGCTTTGTCACCCACGTCATTTGAGGCTTCATCTGACTCTCCTCGACCTTATCACTTGAAATTTTACTGGCTCTAATAGCTTACTGCATCATTGTTGGCGCGGACATGGATGGCTTTTAATTCACACTTTCGCTTTATTTCTCCAAATCCTGCTGATGAGAGAACACGCGCATTACACGCACTAGCGGCGGCTGCCTCATCCGTATTTTCTCACTTAAACATTGTTTTAAATTTTCACTGTACATACCATGCACATACACAATGTAAATAAATATACACACACCACAAAGTTTATTATATTTTTGAAGGAGATGTAGGTAGCCAAATGTAGATGATTGCTATAGGTAGGGATAGCGTATGCCTAGAGAATGAATATGTTGCTGGATATTCACCGCGCTTCAAATTGCGTTGCGGGCTTTTTTGACCATGAAAAAAACCTATAGACTTCAGTGACCCCTTCAGCAATCTCTTATCAGTGGTGGGTGAAATGCATGTGAAAGTTGTGTGTCTCAGTATTGCTTGTCTTTCCAGTAAGCGATGCTAACGTCTCATAAAAAAATTCTAATAATTTACAAGATATATAAGGGATGGAAACATCGTCATTTGCATGCAAAGGTTATAATTTTTACAGGGTGTCCAAATTAACTATCGTGCACCAAGGTTAAAAAAAAGAGCAATGCGTTACTCGATGAAAATCTAGTGCATATTGTTTGCAGTACACTAGAGTGACTGCCAGTATTTGTTTCGTTACTGATATTTAATTTCGTAATTGTAATTAATTATCTAACTTGAGGCGTACTGTCCTAATTATCAAAATGTCAATGAAGCATTTGAAGGCACAGTCAAGGCACATCTAAATGCGGTATTTTCAGCGACATACTAATTACGTAGTAATTTTTTCCGACTGATAAATAAACCTCGCGAAATATGGAGAACACCACGCGACTGCGCTCCGTCCCGGATCACAAAGCAGCGCCCTCGAACAGGCTCCCTCGAAATTTTCCAGAACGAAATAAAGGAAATAAAGAAAAACATCGTGATCGAGCTCGTGCCGTATCTGCTGCGCCACGGCCGAAGTTACACGTCGCGTTTGATGTTAGTCGGAAACAAGCTGTGATAACTGTTGTCTTAGCGTAGATAAAGCGTATGGTTGTTATTTTCTTGCCACAAAAACTATTACCGCAAAAGCGAATTGACAACGTCAGTGAAAATGTGTAAAGGTGCGTTTTGTTTCGTCCCCGTCGCCATGTCTTTCTCTAATGAGCAAGAGGTAAAAATTATCCTTGCCTTGCGAGCTGCAAATGACTACAAAAAAAGGTCGCAAATATATATATATATATATATATATATATATATATATATATATATATATAGAAATTATGAAAACCTGAGAGAAACTGGCAGCTTTTTTGTTTGTACCGTTTCTTCTATCGGCTAAGTCATAATTCTATATTTATCGGCTAATTTCGTAATTTGTATCCAATAATCATGTACAGAGGGTCCCAGCATGGTCTTGTGACCTTGGGACCCTCTTCTGCATATCCTCCTTATTTATTAACGTGACAGTGTTAAGGAGCTCGTGTCGCAGAAAAGCCGGTGTCGTCGGCGTCGGTGTCGGCGGCCGTGAGCGATAAATCCCAGCAGGCACATCATGAATAAAAAAGAACTTGCAAGATGGGATGGGTGGGAATCGAACCAGGGTCTCCGGAGTGTGAGACGGAAACGCTACCACTGAGCCACGAGTTCGATGCTTCAAAGCGGTACAAAAGCGCCTCTAGTGAATGCGGTGTTGCCTTAGAAAGGAGCTGTTTCTAAGGCTCAGGCGCGCGTCGCTTGCTCAGGCGCACATTTCGTTGCCGCGCCGAAGGCTGCGTTGCTCGACGCTCACCGCGTCCGATGCGGGGCGCGTAGTCGCTGCGCCGTAGCCCATTGTCTTACACCCCTTGGCGGGTCGACGGGAACGCTGTCGCGTTCCACTCTTGAAGGCGAAGCTTAAGCGTCCTCCAATTTATGTATTTATTTATTTATTTATTTATTTATTTATTTATTTATTAAACCTCAAATACCCCAGTGCAGGGGTGTTACATGAGGGGTGGGCATTCGTACAGGCTTTGTTCGACGCGCACTTTGAACAGAGCGGGGCTGGAGTGGTGCACGACGTGGGGCGGATGGTCATTCCAGTCCTTGGCTGCTTGAAGAAAATATGAGCTAAGATGTGCAGTTGTGTGGGCATGCGCAGGATAAACGGTGTTTTGGTGGTTAGTACGGGAAAATGTGCGATGTGCGGTCGTGATAACAGATGTGCCTGACAAAGAATGGAAGAACTTGCGAAAGAGGATTACTCGAGCGACTTTGCGTCGCAATTCTAAGTTTACAAGTAAAACTCTTGCTTGGGCTAGTTGGTTCATGCTTGAAGTAGTAAAGGCAAGGCGCAGAAGACCAGGACTCAGGAAGAAGAACACAAACGACAGGACGTGTGAGTGGCGCCGGTCCTGTCATTTGTGTTCTTCTTCCTGAGTCCTGGTCTTCTGCGCCTTGCCTTTAATACTAAGTTTACAAGATGGACTTTAGGTTAGGAGTGACGTGAGTATAATGTGAATATATAAATCTAGCTGCCCTATTCTGAACAGATTCTAACATTTTGGACAGATTAGATTGGTGTGGGTCCCAGACAGCGCAAGCGTATTCAAGTTTCGGACGAACTAATGTTAAATGTGCTAAAAGTTTCACAGAAGGAGGAGCAAGTCGCAGGTTGCGTCTGAGGTAGCCAAAATCTTTATTTGCTTCGTTAGAAATGTTTGTTATGTGTGACGACAAGTGAGATCTAGTGCTATGGCTATACCTAAATATTTATAGGAATTCATGGGTGATATTTCGGAGTCGCAAATAAAGTATGCAGGAGTGGGATAGCATTTTCTGCGATGGAAAGAAACGACATATGTTTTCTTAAAGTTCAGAGTCATTAGCCAATTTCTGCACTAGGTTTCAATAGTTATTACATCATTTTGGAGGGTCTGGGAGTAATAATGCTTTGGAGTAATCATGCTCTAGAAAAAAAAATGTTTGATTTGATTTTGAAGAAACAGTGGCAGAAGATTCCATCTTTAAGTCTTAGCCTACGCATGGATGTTCTAGCATTTATGGCATCAAATCCTCATGCTAATGTGCGGGACGTGTCCACCCGGGTATCAATTTCCAAATCTTCAGTTTGAGGGATTCTAAATGACGGCCATTCACCCGTACCACATTAACCAGCACCAATGCTTGGAAGATAGGGAACTATAGAATCGTCTAGATTTCCCGAACTGGGTCCTCACAAAATTCGATGAGTCACCGGAACTTTTGAGCAATAATATGTGCACAGATGAAGCACCTCCTATATGAACACAACAATCAAACCCCGGCCCTCAGTCCCCAGCAGCTGCGAAGCAACTGACCACGGCGGCGGTCAGACCCGCAACGCAGCAGAGGGTGCTAAGAATCACTGGCTCCGGACAGGCCGTCAATGGAATATAAATATGGCAACGTTTAACGCTAGAACGTTATCTAGTGAGGCGAGTCTAGCAGTGCTATTGCATGAATTAGAGGGCACTAAATGGGATATAATAGGGCTCAGTGAAGTTAGGAGGCCAAAAGAAGCATATACAGTGCTAAAAAGCGGGCACGTCCTGTGCTACAGGGGCTTAGCGGCGAGAAGAGAACTAGGAGTCGGATTCCTGATTAATATCAATATAGCTGGTAACATACAGGAATTCTATAGCATTAACGAGAGGGTGGCAGGCCTTGTTGTGAAACTTAATAAGAGGTGCAAAATGAAGAATGTACAAGTCTACGCCCCTACATCCAGTCATGATGACCAGAAAGTCGAAAGCTTCTATGAAGACGTGGAATCGGCGAGGGGTAGAGTGAAAACAAAATACACTATACTAATGGGTGACTTTAATGCCAAGGTAGGCAAGAAGCAGGCTGGAGACAAGGCAGTGAGGGAATATGGCATAGGCGCTAGGAATAGCAGGGGATAGTTATTAGTAGAGTTTGCGGAACAGAATAATATGAGGATAATGAATACCTTCTTCCGCAAGCGGGATAGCCGAAAATGGACGTGGGGGAGCCCGAACGGCGAGACTAGAAATGAAACAGACTTCATATTCTGCGCTAACCCTGGCATCATACAAGATGTGGACGTGCTCGGCAAAGTGCGCTGCAGTGACCACAGGATGGTGAGAACTCGAATTAGCCTAGACCTGAGGAGGGAACGGAAGAAACTAGTACATAAGGAGCCGAATAATGAGTTAGCGGTTAAAGGGAAAATAGAAGAATTCCAGATCAAGCTACAGAACAGGTATTCAGCTATAACTCAGGAAGAGGACCTTAGTGTTGAAACAATGAACGACAATCTTGTGGGCATCATTAAGGAGTGTGCAATGGAAGTCGGTGGTAACTCCATTACGCAGGATACCAGCAAACTATCGCAGGAGACGAAAGATCTCATCAAGAAACGCCAATGTATGAAAGCCTCTAACCCTACAGCTAGAATAGAACTGGCAGAACTTTCGAAGTTAATCAACAAGCGTAAGACAGCTGACATAAGGAAGTATAACATGGATAGAATTGAACATGCTCTCAGGAACGGAGGAAGCCTAAAAACAGTGAAGAAGAAACTAGGAATCGGCAAGAATCAGATGTATGCGTTAAGAGACAAAGCCGGCAATATCATTACTAATATGGATGAGATAGTTCAAGTGGCTGAGGAGTTCTATAGAGATTTATACAGTACCAGTGGCACCCACGACGATAATGGAAGGGAAAATAGTCTAGAGGAATTCGAAATTCCGATGGTAACGCCGGAAGAAGTAAAGAAAGCCTTGGGAGATATGCAAAGGGGGAAGGCAGCTGGGGAGGATCAGCTAACAGCAGATTTCTTAAAGGATGGTGGACAGATTCTTCTAGAGAAACTGGCCACCCTGTATACGCAATGCCTCATGACCTCGAGCGTGCCGGAATCGTTGAAGAACGCTAACATAATCCTAATTCATCAGAAAGGAGACGCCAAAGACTTGAAAAATTATACACCGATCAGGTTACTGTCCGTTGCCTACAAACTACTTACTAAAGTAATCGCAAATAGAATCAGGAACACCTTAGACTTCTGTCAAGCAAAGGACCAGGCAGGATTCCGTAAAGGCTACTCAACAATAGATCATATTCACACTATCAATCAGGTGATAGAGAATTCTGCGGAATATAACCAACCCTTATATATAGCTTTCACTGATTACGAGAAAGCGTTTGATTCTGTCGAAACCTCAGCAGTCATGGAGGCATTACAGAATCGGGGTGTAGACGAGCCGTATGTAAAAAATACTGAAAGATATCTATAGCGGCCCCACAGCCACCGTAGTCCTCCATAAAGCAAGCAACAAAATCCCAATAAAGAAAGGCGTCAGGCAGGGAGATACGATCTCTCCAATGCTATTCACAGCATGTTTACAGGAGGTATTCAGAGACCTGGATTGGGAAGAATTGGGGATAAAAGTCAATGGAGAGTACCTTAGTAACTTGCGATTCGCTGATGATATTGCCTTGCTTAGTAACTCAGGGGACCAATTTCAATGCATGCTCACTGACCTGGAGAGGCAAAGCAGAAGGGTGTGTCTAAAAATTAATCTGCAGAAAACTTAAGTAATGTTTAACAGTCTCGGAAGAGAACAGCAATTTACAATAGACAGCGAGGCACTGGAAGTCGTAAGGGAATACACTTACTTGGGGCAGGTAGTGACGGCGGATCCGGATCATGAGACGGAAATAATCAGGAGAATAAGAATGGGCTGGGGTGCGTTTGGCAGGCATTCTGAGATCATGAACAGCAGGTTACCATTATCCCTCAAGAGAAAAGTATATAATAGCTGTGTCTTACCAGTACTCACCTACGGGGCAGAAGTCTGGAGGCTTACGAAAAGAGTTCTACTCAAATTGAGGACTACGCAACGAGCTATGGAAAGAAGAATGATAGGTGTAACGTTAAGGGATAAGAAAAGAGCAGATTTGGTCAGGGAACAAACGCGAGTTAATGACATCTTAGTTGAAATCAAGAAAAAGAAATGGGCATGGGCAGGACATGTAATGAGGAGGGAAGATAACCGATGGTCATTAAGGGTTACGGACTGGATCCCAAGGGAAGGGAAGCGTAGCAGGGGGCGGCAGAAAGTTAGGTGGGCGGATGAGATTAAGAAGTTTGCAGGGACGGCGTGGCCACAATTAGTACATGACCGGGGTTGTTGGAGTGGGCGTAGTGGGCGTAGCCAGGCTGATGATGATGATGATGAGATGAAGCCAACTTTCGCAGAAACGGCCCCGTAAACTTTCGTATTGCACCCCATTCGAGCGTCTCCAATCCACACTAGGTAATGCGCAATCGGCACCAGTACTAGTGGTCGTGCAATGTGTGGTGTGGAATTCACGGTGCTCCTCAAATACATTCTCGCCTGCGTCGCAGACATCGAGCTGGGCCCCAGACTATATAACTACGTCCGTTCGTTCCTGACGGGAGGAAAGCGAAGCTGCGGATCGGCGACTTTGTCTCCGACGAGGTGCTCCTGGGCCCACGGGGCACGCCGCAAGGCTCGGTCATTTCGCCTGCTCTCTTCAACATCTGCATGATCGGCCTCCCGAAGAATCTGGCCCATGTTGAAGGTATCAAACACACCATCTGCGCAGACGACATCACGATCTGGTGCAGCGGTGGTAGCGAAGCGCAAGTGGAAAGCGCCATGCAAGAGGCGGTAGACGTCACGGAGCAGTACCTGCTACCCACCGGACTCAGATGCTCCCCGACCAAATCTGAGCTTCTGCTTTATAGAAAAGAAAAAGGCCGCAAACCCAAGGGCTGGAATCCGGTCTCGGAAAGTGATATTCACCTGTTCACTCGGAGCGGTGACCCGATGCCCAGGGTCGACACCATCAGAGTCCTGGGTATGTTCATCGAATCACGCGGCGGCAACGGCACAGCGTTACGCAAGATAATTGCGAAAACCGACAATGCTTTTCGCCTCGTACAAAGGGTCACGAACAGACATCGTGGCCTCAAGAAGGACAACCTGCTTCGGCTCATCAACGCCTTTTTGCTGTGTCACTTCACCTACACGGTGGCCATGCACAACTGGCTCAGAGCCGAACAGGAGAAGCTTAATGCCCTCATTAGAAGATTTGACAAGACAGCCCTCGCGCTGCCCGTCATAACGCACACCGAGGGCCTCCTTCGGCTCAGCATACACAATACAATGGAGGAGATAGCCGAGGCTCAGGAAAGCGCCCAGCTAATTCGGCTGTCCACCACGCCGGCCGGCAGGCGTATCCTCTAGAAGATCAGACTCGCACACACCAAGAACTTGGCTGAAAACACCCAAATCCTCAGAGAAATAGGGGAGAAGATCGTAGTCGCCCCTTTGCCCCGCAGCGTTCATCCCGTTCACAATGCAGGTCGTCGCAAGGCAAGGGCATTGAATATACTAAAGCAAATAAACAATGACAAGATCGAAGAAAGCTTCGTGGACGCAGCTGCATACCGAGACGGCAATGCTTTTGCGGTTTCCGTCGTGGACACGCTGGGCAAAGTCATCAACTGTGCTTCCCTCCGGACGACGAACCCAGAGGTGGCCGAGCAAGTGGCCATTGCACTCGCGATGCAAGACGGTCGGAGAGACAGGGTGGCATGAACAGCAGTAAGGGGTATTTGAACGCTATCGCGTTCCACTTTTAAAGACGAAGCTTAAGCGTCGTCCAAATTTTAACTGAGAAGCTGTTCTTGCTGGGCATAGAATGGACCACGTATCACAAAACGCCACCGACGCCCACCGACGGAGACACTGCACGCACCCAGTTTCGCCGCCGCGCCGAGATCTGCGCATGCGCCGTGATAACGGTTAGAAATGCGCATGCGTTTGACCTTGAAAAGGATATGAAAGCATGTGCTGGGCGACGCTCGGTCACTTACCGCCATCGGGCGGCCTAGGAAAGTTTGTACTGCCTACTGCACTACACGTTAGGTGGACCCAGGTCGTTCTTAACTCGGATATGCTCCTGACTCGAAGTTTTAGTTCCTTTTTTCTTAGCACCCGACTCCGCTTGTTTTCGCAGAGCACATTTTCCCACTGTGGGCCTCGCTCAGGTTCCCCGTCCACCATTTATGTGGCGGCTGCCAATTCTTTTGTAAGCCTCCGCAAGGTTCGCACCGGCATCGACGTAGTTTCAACTCCAATCCAAGAACTAGTCACTATCCTCACCCCAATTCTCCCTCCGCATTGCCAAAGGTATGATCTTTCCATCCACAGGCCAAGCTGGAAGCTCATTACGGCCAGTTTACTCGATGCTAGGCGAGCTACGTTTATGTATCGCCTGGCGCGAGGGTGCCTGCCGTTGAGTTACCGGCCCTTCACAGCCGTCTCAGCTCGTTGAGTGTGCCCTTTTTGCGGCGGTCGTGGGGATTCGGTTCATATCTTTACGCAGTGTTTGCTTCCTGCAGCTCTTCTCCAGAGGATTGCTAGTCTCTTTGAGCTCCCAGGTGTTCCATATCAGACTGTTCGATTTTCGCGCCCTTTGCATTAACAGGCGATGAACCAGTATGTGCTTCTTGTCGAGTGCTCATACTAAGTTTGGTTGGCACGTTGTGATGCGGTTTTCGGGGGACGGCGCCGGGCCTTCGCGAAGTGCTTGCGAAAGCACGAAAGGAGGTCTGGTTCCATCTCATCAGAAAGCGGCATCACTTGGGCGACAAGAACTTTCTCCAAGTGTGGGTTCGTCCTGCCGTGATTTTTGATGAGTCAGGTGGAAAGCTCTCCATTAGGTTATGATGCATGCTTCCAGGAAGTCGCAAGACTCGGCCGTGTGTGCCAGCCGATCCACGGAGTTTTGTTTGGCTCAGTGGAACCCAGAGCCGGAACCGGTCGTGGCGCGCCCTCATGTGGTCGCGCTGCTCCGCGGATGGCTTTGGTGGTCTTCATGGTTGTGTGCCTTGGCCTTTCTTTTTGTCAAGGCAGTCCGAGGGTCAGTCAGGCTTGCATCTGACCATCGAACGTTTTAATTGATTCGTTTAATTTATTTATAGTGTAATGAAGAAGACCAGACGACGACGAAGCGGCTAAGCAAGCACGCCACAGTGTTGGTGGCAGGCATGCTCGCCGTTGACGTTCATCGTCGTTCTTTGACGCCTACACCTGAATAAATCACGTGACAACTAGTGGACATCCGGTGACCCAAGTTGGCCATAAAATGCCACAAACTGACACGCTGCAACGTGGGGAAGAACCAAAAAAACTATCGTTTTTTAAAATCTTTGTGAACTTGGTCGTTGAATTGGATTCCGTGCACTTCCTAGGCTTATGTGCAGGTCTTTCCGAGCGCACTTCTCCAGCAAGCACTACTTCCGCGCTCTCACTTACGTATGTTTTGCGCCGACGCGCTCTTTGTTTGAAAAGACAGGAAAGAAAAGGTAAACGAACGAAAGCGCTTGCAGCCTCCGCGAGTACCAACCATCTCCTGCTTCGCGCGCGCGCACGCACGCGCGCACACACACACACACACACACACACACACACACACACACACACACACACACACACACACACACACACACACACACACACACACACACACACACACACACACACACACACGCACGCGCACGCACGCACGCACACACGCACGCACGCACGCACGCACATTGTTCAATGTACTCGAACTCCGCTTCAGTTCGTAAAGCAGGCTCCGTTCTGTGCGCTGTATTTTCGCTCTCCCATCTTGCTGCGCATACGTTGGCAAACTAAACATAACTATAACAAAACTTAGAGCGTTAAAAACACAAACGACGTAGAAGAATAAACACACACCACACGCGCTCCCTCACAACTGATGTTTAATGCACGTATGGAAAAATACATACAAAGAAAATGGACGCTTCGCGCATATCAGGATAAGGTACTAAAAACAGCATGCATCTAAGGCACGTGTGAACATTGATTAATAAAATTGATTTCTTGATCATGTAGTAATAAGTATCACTCTAAGTTTTTATTATAATGCATTCTCAACCAGTCCATCTATCAATCCTTATACAGAACTCACTCAGACTCGCACACACAATATATTTTTTTGGCTCACTGAGACTCAGACTCACCAGAATTTTACTCAGCCGAGTTCAATCGGACTACGACTTACAGGTCGGTGGGAACGAGTGAGCCTGAGTGAGTCGGCCGATAAGTGAGTTTGCCGACCTATGGCTTGGAGTTCGTTAATGAAGCTTGCCTGAAGAACCGAGTCTATGTTTTGGCAACGTCTATGAGACGGCAGCTGTCGAAACGCCATCGACTCGGTAGTACTCAATAAGGTTAAATTATTCCGGAACACTCTCGTGAGCGTTCAACCAGCTACGGCATCCATTCATGCACGGCGGCAGTTTTCTTCCTTTCTCAACATACCAGCTTAACATTATGCATAAGAAACCTCTCCGTCAACTTCGATGCCCAAAGTGTGAGCAAGATGGTTTGGTACGAGACCAGGTTCTCAGGCTACTATCCGGAGCTTGAGTACTGGCACAATGTGCTGTTTTCCTCGTTTTAGGGATGATCGCCCTTGCTCCAGCCACAAGGTATACGTCAAGAAGGGCGTGTCTTCACTTATACAATACACCTGTGAGTATCGGAATGCTGTTGAAATCACCCACAGCACAGTGCCATTTTAGGTTGCTAAGTGCTTAGGTGGAAGGAGATTCATCACTTATTGTAAGAGATCTGCAGCATTGCCGAACATAGGTGTCGTCCGGACAATGCAGGTTGCTAGGGTATTGTTTTGGCACATCTTAGGCCCGTGAGATATAAAATTTCAGCAATTCTACCACCTCAAATTTAAATGAAGTCAATCCATAAATTTCTACCTCTGACTTCTACCTCTAATTTTGATTTAATACATTGACCATTATTCTTTCGTTTATAGAATTCACGGACGTTCTCACCTACCATCTTAGGTGCTAGTGATCCTACCCCGTATCCTGTCTTATCTCGAAGACATATGTGGAAGAATGCATCTGTTAGAGAGCACAGTGTGTGCTTAACCAGCTGTCTTAATCTAGTAGTGCCCAGGGACGTCCCAGGTAACGCCTGGTAATGCCTCAAAGAACCCTAAGCTTGCCTCACTCAAAAGGGCTCGCGTGTTGAATGTTGCCAGGCACAATTTCCAGTAGCTCCTATCCGGATTCAGAGGTTCTTAGCACGCTATGCTATGTCACAGGTCTGGCTAGAGGCTCGGTGAACTGCTCTGCAGCCACTGCGTCGGAGCGCGAAAGGTTATTAGTGCGATAGCAATTATATGGGCCCTGCAAGAGAATTTCAACCGTCGCCGCGATGTTCTGTATAAAGTCAACACGATGAGAGCGTCGCCGCGTGCCGTACGCTGTATATGCGAGTTAAAGCTTGCGAGGGTCAGCCGATGACCGCGGCTCAATGTCGCGCGTGGAAGGTAGGAAAGCGGGGATGGTGGTGGTGAAAAACCTTTATTGCTCTCAGAAGAGAAGCACATGGAGGTACGCATGAGCTGGTGCATAAGGGCCCGGCTCTTAAAATACTTGGTGGGATCCCTAGTAGTGTCGGCCGCTGCCCGGGCGCGCTCGAACGAGGCCCTTTAGGCCTGCAGGTCATAGCAGCCGAGCAGGGTTGCCTCCCAGTCCTCCCGGGTGGGGTTGGGGTAAGGGGCAATAACTGGGTTAGATGGGCAGGACCACGCCATGTGGTCGATGTCCGAAGACTTCTCACACTGCGGACAACTGCCCCGTGAAGGAAGGATCGAAATGTTCGAGTGCTGGCGGGCACAGCAGAGTGTTCGTATAGAGACGGAGTCGCTCCTCCGTCTTAGATAATCCTTTACTCGGGCGAGGGTAATGGCCAGATTGATAGGAAAGCGCGGAGGATTCGCGCCGTTTTCTGTCGCGGGCAAGGCAAGGGAGGAGGAGGCGAGGGAGAGAGGGGCGCTCGACTCCCGCGGCAGCTACTTACAGCGCGGCCGCTCGGCCGCCGTACCTTGAAAGCGATCTACGCTGTGAAATAAGTAAGCGCACGCGCGGCCTCACCTTCAATGGCATCTGCGATGTCGACAAAGTGCATGCTTTGAATGCAAGTAGCTTCGTATGCGCTGTGCTTTCAACATTTAGTTAGCGTTGATGCGAGAGACAACACCAAGGACAATTCGCTCTCTGTTGCTGCCGCGATTGCTTACTCCGGCGTTCTGACAGCGAGTTTCCGCGGTCAGCGAGCGCGATGTGTTCATGTTTACCTGTGCACACGTGACACCATGCTTGTTAATTTAGTCAGTAAGTTAATGCTTACAAGTTTATACGACAGATAATACTACTATCCTTACTTCGTATAGCTGTCTTACTATTCTCACTGTATAGCACACAACAGTACAAAAGTAGCGTAAGTAGGTGAAAATATTCGCCAGAACATTGTGCCACAGTCCAACACGAATTCGTTTACTGACCCATCTGTATTTACAGCACTCATTCTATAACGGCAGGCATTTCACCCGGTGAGCCTTGAAAGTTTTACATAAATTCAGAGCAATGGTTTCACCTAGGTTTTGAACTAAGTACCACATGGATGCTTCCTTAGTACCAACACTAAGCTGTTATTTCGGTGTCAAGATAAAATGAACACTACATTACAATAATTCACAAAAACGGCACTTTCATCTTCACTAACACAGCACGCGTGCCACATGTAGCTTTTCTCTGGTATTGAAGACTGAGCTAACTCATTTTATTTAGTGAAAACGCAGTTTAAAAAAATTAAGTTATAGATCGAGTCATGTAAGGTTAGAACAATATATATATTGCCGTTATCCTGGTGCTCTTTGGTCATAATTGGTCCTTGCGCCATAAAACAACAAATTCGTCATCATCATATTGCCGTTATTTTTTTTTTTGCTATGCATAAGAGGCTTTTAACGGCATTATAGTGTTAAATATGGCATATCTCAGCAGGCGTCATCACGAGTCATATAGTTTCTGTCTTAATATAGTGAGAAACCATTCCACGGGCAAACTTCAAAAAGACTGCGCGGTTTCGGACTCATAATTATTCGTGATGGTAGCAAACAACCTGTGACTTCCCATTTGCCTATGCTAATGATATTGTCTGTATTTTTTACAAACGTTTCCACTGTGACGTATTGGATGCATAATTTTCATGAACTGATGTTTTGTCCCACGAGATGTGGTCGCGCTTTGATCGCGCAACCATCACTGATGCCGCTGCTCCTTGCTTTGGAACCGCATTTCAGTCTTGCCTTCGCGACCATGTGAATTGACCTTGACTACACCACACCCATCTTCCATTGCATTTATAATCTAGAAAACTTGTTGAACGTGACAGTCCCCTGTTCGACGTATTCCCTGGGTTGCGCAGGAGGGTGTGCAGTAAGAAGGAAAGGTCTTCAGACCGCCTCAACAACTGCACCAGGCTGCTGGAACAACTTCTCTGCGTCAGCTACATTGCGCCCTCCACGCCAGAGTGCCATTGAAACCTTTCTGGCTCCCCACTTTGGATGTCTAGAGCAAGCTGGCAAACAAATTGTGCTAATGGAAGACTTGAACGTCAACGCATCACATGCGTTTACACATTGGCTTCAAGCTCTTTTCGGACCCAAAGCAGTTGATTACGAGAAACCGTACGTGAATCAACATGTGTTTGCAAGAAATCAGGCAGTAGTAATGAACTTTATTGAAGTATTGAGCAGGCGAGAGTGTTCGCCCTAGGCGGGAGGCGTCTTCAGTCCAGGAAGCCATTCGTCCTGGCCGTTCGCCGCGCCATGTCCACCAGCATGAGCTGGTCATCAGGGTAGGGACTGGTAAGCCGGGCCTCTCACTGCTGTTCGGCTGGTTCTGACGAGGGTGGTACCTCGGTGGCGGTGACGTGAGAGAGAGAAAAATTTAATGAGAGGAAAGGTGGCGAGGTCGGCCTCAGGATCTTATCTTTGGTCTGCTACTCCACAACTTGAGTAGTGGGTTAGGGACAGACAGGGCAAGGAAGACGGATAAATCAGGTGGTGATACAAAACTACAGAGAGTGTTAGTGATCAGTTCAACATGCGGTATTACACACCGTGTGCAGTTCCTGAAGACGTATCTCAGGGATTGTCTTCAGCTTATTGCATACTAGCAGGGATATACGGCATCTGTATGTCCATAAGCGAATGTGTCCTCCATGCAAGGTACACTGATGAGGCACGAGGTTACATTATACGTACACTCATTTCCGGGATGGCAACGAAACCTTTCATAGATCTTAGAACTCAAAAATGTATATTTACTGTCCCCATTTCATTTCATTTACGGCCAATGTGAACAGTATCATAATTTATTTTTTTATCTCGAAGTATGTAAATCACCATAATCACCATAATAATGTCGCTGCCACAGAGGCCAGCATATAACGCAGCATTCACCCGTGCGTGTGGCTAGACATGAATTACTATTTAAACCTGCATTCGGTGCAAGAAACTGCAGAAATGGAAACCTGTGAACTAAGAAGAAACAGTCGGGGAAAATAGTGTTTGCCTGAGCTCGTTGGCTGCACGTAGTGAGAAGGGCTTTCAGTAGGAAGCACTGACAAGGACAGAGGGGACTACCTTCTGTCCTTGTCTCTGCTTCCTGCTGAAAAATCCTCCCACTCGGAGAATTCCGCCTCTTACTTGCATGTATTCCACTACTCTCCATTGGTATATACGAGTGTAAGACAGCTTCTAAATTGGAGAAATCATTTTGTGGCAGCTTTGTATTATTGGATTGCCCCACTACAGGCGTGACACTCATTTGCAGTAAACGACACAATGAGCTCGCTGAGACGTTTCACATAAAAGAGATGTTTATTCCACGGTAAAGCACGAGTTACAGACATTGAATTCCTAAACGAATGAATGATCAATATTGCTTTACGTGTTGGCGTTTATTCACTTCTACGGTGACCCACTATCACTCTCAAAAAACGAAAACGTCGAAACCATACAGGGCACGGACGCAACTATAGACATGCACACACCAAGCGAACTTTCCCGGCCAAGCGTGCGCCGCGCTAATGCATCTGTGATTAGGACATTCCATCTTACTCATTCCCACATTTCATATATGCTTCATGCAAAGTTACTCAAATAGCCATAAAGCGCATTTGTCTAATCTGTGATAGCCTCACGTGTAAATACAAATAGCGCTTTCACAGATGACACCACATTTAGATGTGTTGAAGCAAAAGCAAGTTTTTTTTTTCAAAAGGTTGCTGGGCCTGCTGTCAAAAAGAAAGAAAGAAACCAAACTGCAACCAAGTGTGAAGGACTATGCCAAGCGGAGTGCTATATATTAAAGTTCATTTTCTGAAAGTGGGAACTGTAGAAGGATGGCTAGAGTAGGGATTTGGGCGCTTTCTTGACGATTTCTACTCTGCAAGACAACATTAAGACGCGTAGCAAAAAAAAAAAATCTGTTACCTATGTTAGCCTATTTTAGCTAAGTGTTTTCTCTATCGCTCAATCATGCCTGTGTATTTTTCCTAGCTCCTGGCAGCTGATAATAGGGAGCTAAAGTGAGCGTGTGCCGAATGCGTAACCATACAGATCGGACGAGCGGAATTAAACTTTTATTTCGAACGCTCCCCACTTGATTGATTATTAGGTAGGCATCCTGTCACAACTTCAACCATACGTTAAAGTTCACCCACACTTGGTTTGTTTGGTATGCTCAGATTGCATGCTAGTCAGTAAAAATGAGCGATAGGAAAAAAATTCTCATAAGGATTTATCGGCTGTATAGTGTCCCGTCCCAAGTGTCTCCCTGATTGTCGCAGACGGTTGTGTACACCATAAAGAAATCTCCTGCTACTGAAAAAAAAAACTGCGTTGATCTTATTTGGCACGTATTCGAGATAAGAAAGCAAAGCAACAGCGCGTAGTCAAGAAATGTTGACTATGGCTCACAAACAGGCTGCTGTCTACAATTAACCCCTCCAGCTCAAGCTAGACAAAACACACGCACACACAAACAGGTGTTGACGATGCTCGCGTAGGTTACTGTTCACTCAGTGTAATGGTTAATGTTTAGGAACACTTGCAAAAGTGGAGAGACTTACGCGCCCCATCCCGCCTTCTGCTGTATAGCTTTGCTCAAGAAGCACACTCGTGTACAAAATGCTGTTCAGTTCAGTCATGTAAAACACTTCTCAAAAAGCAGAAAACGGTTGTATAAACATTAGAGCATCTACCGGCTTCCACAACGGCCTATGCGCGCAGGATACTAATATTTTCAGCTGTACTAAGTTTCTCGATTAGGGAACAACCTGGTTTCAATCTGGGATATAACTGAGTCGTTTATGTGCAAGGGCCAATAGAACTTTAGGCACGTACACGACCTCTGCCAGTCGCTTTGGCGGTTTTGTACGCGCAGTGACATTTTCTGGCCGGTTGATACGTAAAAAAATTATGGGGTTTTACGCGCCAAAACCACGACCAGATTATGAGGCACACCGTTGTAAGGGACTCCGGAAATTTGGGCCACCCGGGGCTCTTTAACATGCACCTACATCTAAGTACGCGGATTTTC
Source organism: Dermacentor albipictus (assembly GCF_038994185.2). Lineage (NCBI taxonomy): Eukaryota > Metazoa > Arthropoda > Arachnida > Ixodida > Ixodidae > Dermacentor > Dermacentor albipictus. The sequence goes on from NW_027225579.1 coordinate 691,403, forward strand.
GCGCATTTTGCCTCCATCGAAGTGCGGCCGCCGTGGTCGTTTAATACTGCGTTGCTCCCACCTGCATTTTGACGTATCGAAAACTCAGGAAGCCATGTTTTTAGATGCTGTGTTGGAGTTATTGTCAGTGAAGCTAGGAAATGTCGCGAGGGTAGAAAAAAATAGAAGGTTGTTTTGCTCTTGGAGATACATAAATATCAAATCTAAAGCAGTGCTATTACATAAATATCTCTCCGTCCTGAATTTTTACTGCAAACGTTCAAGCCAAATTTGTTAGTTTTCTTGTCAATACCAGTTACCAGTAGTGATGCCATAACTTTGGCGGTTGGTAAACATTGGTTCTGAGTTGTTGCAGCAATCATTTATGACCATAGGCTATCGACTAGAGTAAGCATTCATATGCTGCTGTCACGGTGGTGTCACTTTCTCGAAACATGCTTGTCTGTGCGTACAGTGTCTCCTATCACCTCAATCGTAGAGTTTAAAGAAATGTGTAGCAAACGACGCAGCCGTTTTCCAAAAGTATACGTTCCATGTCTGCAAGTTGCTGAATAACTTTACTTTGTGAGCTGCAGGGTGGCGAGAAGAATACATGTGAAATTGTATTGATGTCGGTTCGCGTAAAAAAGCGCATTTCAATGACAGTTGAAACAATATGGCTGGCTTCATTCATTGCGCCTTCCTGTGGTTTTAACACAGACTCTCACCAAACAGATTATGATTATTTGCTCTCAGCATCTTTGTACGCTGCTCTCAAGCGAATTACAGGAAGCAAACGCGATAAAAAACAACATTGATAATCAGAAGCGGTGAGCCAATCTACCTGCATTGTCTCTTCTCGTATTCAATCACTGAAATTGTATTTCTTTAGCTGGAAGCATAAATCTTGGGTTAATGTTCAATTAATTTTCCTAAGATACGGTAAAATTATATTGGGTAATAGATTATAGCAGGTGCTAACATTTCTGAAGATTTTATAGGGTGGTGATATCCGATTGGCCAAAATGAGCTCAATTTTATATTTCATCTGACTACCTTTCCCTTCGCGTTAGAGGTATATTTTAATCAGCTGTGCGCATGCAGCGGTCAACTCGACAGTGTCGCAATGTCAAAAACATTAAGATGACATTTTACGCCCGTGGTAACAGCGTCGCAGCCTAGCCTCCTCCTAACTCTTCAGAAGTAATCGTGCAGAACAGCTATTACATGATGTGACGAGGGAAGTTTTAAAGAGATGAAAGCTTTTTTACTCTGTAGTAAGCTGAAAAGTTCGTGGTAGACACATGCCCTAGTAGCCTTAATACTGCCAGTGCCACCGCATTCTGACTTGCTAGATCAATTAACCGCTAGGACGTCAAAAATGTTTGGCCAAGAGGTATTTTTTTTTCTGCCATATGCAGAAACCTACCTAATTCGCTCTTAGTGGCACAGTTGCTGTGTAACAAGCGACACACTCGAGTAGAAACTCATTCTCGAACTTCATTGCCGACAGAATAGGCCGATACTGACTGCTGCGTCACTAATGCAATCATTAATTATTCGTTCTCTTATCGTAACTGTAGCCTTGGAATCGCTGAAATACTGTGAAGACGCGGATCTAGACGAAGAGTTCTGAGAACGATTGTACTTGACTGAATCATTCCAAGTAACTCTAATTATGCGTTGTCAGTGAACATATGTAGCCAACAACGATTAAAACAAGATCACTGCTGCATTTGGTAATTCGCAGAACATGTGTCAATACCTGACTCTGTTTTGACACGCCAACTGCAAGGCGGTTTAGAAACATGCAATGGTCACATTATTTTTAAGACTCGGCATGAATGACGCCAGCCGCAGTATGCGTTGCCGAGAAACTGTGTGAACAATGCTTCGGTTGCCTGCTATTTGACAACGAAATTGTCAACATTGCCTGGTCGACGATGTGCCGTGTTTAACAGGAAAATGCGCAGGTGCTGCTTTCCAATAGTACGGCGAAAAGCTTGCCGAATATTGCTACGTGTAGATACCAAAAAAAAAAACGAAAAACGTGGTGGTCTCCGAAAGATAGTCGTGGCATATTATGTATCGACGCTAATTCGCAGCATTAGTTTTATTTCTGATTTTTAAAGCCAGTTGTGTATAGGGTGACTTCCGCATCCTTAGACCAGCTTAGTCAGCGATTGCGATAAATAAAAAAAATGTGACTTATAAAAGAGAGCGTTCGCGTTATTTGAGCAGAAATAAATGTTTAAGCCCGAGTGAAATCATCAAGAATGTTTGCGTTCTGCAGGTTAAGCGGCTGTTCGGGTAACAACAGAGAACAACATGGGTGGGCGGTAGCCTATCTCATAGTCATTCCATACCCTTGGGACCCATTGGAAACATCTGTTCTTTTGCATTATGGGTGCAATTGGATTAGTTCATGCCATTACGAGAAAAGCGAAACAAACCATTCTTGGACGTTGTTGTTCCCTTATTCCTTCGCAATCTTACTAGGACATCTGACATGCTTTTGCCTTGGAAGCATTTGCTTCAATCCAGAATTGTCTTTAAACTACCTGCAGCAAGAGCCCACTTATTCCCAATTTAGCAGAACTCTAGCAAAAGATTGAACTAAGCTGCGATTTCTGTCTCATGGCTCCCCTGAAACGCTCCATTACAGTTTCTTTGTAGAAACTATTATTTTTACGCTTCGAACAGCTACGCCTCTTGCGGACCTCCGGCAGCCTGTCTGTACTCGTACAAAAAACGAGTACAAATAACGAAACCAACATTGCGGCACACTTTTTACACATCTTTTTGTTTGTTTCTTTACCATCTCGTCTATAGTAAAACAAAAATGGGCCTACTCACATATTAAAATGAAGAAAAAGCGCACTCCTGCGGGACATTATAGCTCACAAACTTGATTTATGCACAGTGGTCACTTTACTACATGTACTTGGGTAAGTTGTGACTCTAACGGTATAAATACAGGCCCTGTGTATCTATAAAATTTCAGAGAGTACTGCAGAGCGTGTGTCATTTCACCATGCCTGTCTCAGTATATATAAAAGAGCTTTTTTTTGTAAATGCAACAAAATGATGTTTTCCGAGTCGTTAGCCCCGCACTTGTCAAGTTCTGCCATCGATATGTAGTGGTTTTCATGTCAACAACTGTTGTACTCAAGAATTGAATGAAGTCACTCTGCAGAATTATGGCATGTGTTCTGAAATGTATGTTTTCTCCCCTTCAACTGTAGCGCTACACCGAAACGAATAGTTGTTATGGCACTGACGACAACTATAGGTTCATATTATGAAAGATTGTTTGATCCTTGTTTTCATTGAATCAGTGAGAAATCTTTGGGAGAACATTTCATTCCTTCCTTACGGTCCATGAATCCTCGCGTAAAACCTTATCGGCCAGATTTTTTAGAACGCGAAATTTCTCTGCTTCGTAGTGGATACTTATTCCAAAGTAGTGCAAAGAACTCTTCATAAGTGCATTACGCATAATCAATGTGCGCATGCTTTATAATGAAGCACGCGTATTCAAGATGATGTGTATTACTTTTTTCAAGTTGAAATTTCTTACTGTGTGAACAATTGTGGCAATGCCTACAAAACTGACTTGTTACCGATATTCATACCTCAATAATGAACTTTCCGCGTTATGTCAACAAGTTCACCAGATAAACACGAACCACACGAGGGCCTAGATTCACAGAAATTCTCTTGCGTAAGATCGCCACCTCATTGGCCGGCGTTAGTGTTAGCAGCTGCCGACGTGACGACGAGACCATCCGTGAAGCAATGGCGAATGGTGGACGGCGAATGACAAGTATCGCGAATACGAATCGGGTTCGCTAAATAAAATTCCCGCTTCGACACGACATCTATCTAAAGCAGTTATTTATAGCCAATGATACAACAGGTCGGCTGACTGGAACTCTTAATTCTTGCTCTCGTTCAGCGCAAGCCCGAAATCAAGATGATGAAAGAGGTGATTAAAACGTCATCGCTCTTCGTTTCCTCAAGATTTGCGCTAAGTTTGACATTCCGACAATAGGATACATTGGTGCTATGTAATAATCTAAACACTAATACTTAGTTGCTATAGTCACACACTCTATCTCATAAGTATTGGAAACCTCAATTTCATTTGTAATTGCATCGTCATATCGCCCAGCTTTATCTTTTTGTTGTTGCGATATGTGCTACTGGTAATACTAATATTGTCATATTCGCGTTGCTTCCACTTACATTACTAGCTTCATTTATTTCGTATGGGACATCTTGAAATCCTGAAACAACAATATTTGGCATCGAAAGCTTTATGCTCATATATCTCAATGTTGGCATATGTATCCAACTTCAGTTATAAAATTAGCGCGAATTGATGCCTTTTAAATGACCTCTGAAATTTCAGTAGGAACACAATCGTACATGCAAGCTACGGCTGAAAAAGCGCGGAGGAATTTGTTTTTTCCAGTTCATGTAATTTAGTATATCAATGCGTGAGGGGAAAGTTAAAATTCAGATTTAGTGGAAAGTTTCTTTTTCTTCGCAATGCGACTTCTTAGCGACATTGTGGCTACAAACATTGGTTGCAAATGTAGTTGTGAAAGCTATATGAAATAATTTCTAGAAAGAAAGTTTAATACAGAAGCGAAAAAAAGTGAGTGTCTTCTCGTTGAGCAACAATTTTTAGCGATAGAAAAAGAAACTTGCAACCTTGAATCATCAGTGAAGAAACTGTCGCCTCAGCGGGTCTCTAGCGTAGCTTCCCTTCGCTTGCAGCCGCAGATAATACTTCCTTCCACCGCTTGTGATCGCGTAATTTCTACTCCGGCTTATAATTAACACATCGACTGAGGGCTGATGGCAAACTACAAGACAGTGGTTAGAAATTTGCACAGGTATGAAAGACTAGATCACACGCGTATTCAGTCCTGCGAGACGATTGTTATCATATCACGAAGAGCACCTTAACCAGAATACGTTGAAGTGGCACGTGTTAGTCTGCTCCTCCAGCATTCTGACACAAAATACTGACATCCCATGGCAACCACACACACAAACACAGAACACATCATCTGTCCCAGCAGCTGCTAGCGATATCTGACAGATGGCTATTTTCAGATGAAGCAGACCAAGAAAGCTTTTGTGCTGTTTAGACCTCTACGGTAAAGGAGGAACATCACCTAAAGTCTTGGGCATAATGCAAAAAAGGCTTCATTGAGTCCTAAGAAAGGACGCGCGTTTTTGTGCTCTAGAGATACGATGTCTCGCGACATGTGGTGCAACACAGGGAAGATAAGAAGGCAACGTGAAACGAGGGTACGTGTATAGATATCACTTTTTCGTAACGCGAACAGTGCTTGTGTCTCGACTGATGAATGTGCTTAAAAACATTAAGGTTATGGAGAAAGAATCGTGTTTTTTAAGACCCATCGACCACGCAATCCTCAGACACACAAACTACGCACTTGTGTGGCTGCATTGTCAGGAAATCATGAAATATCGAGTGAACCGTCAACTCCGGTTTCCATGTTCGAACTTAACGGTGCAAGATGAATGAAACGTTCTAACTACACCGAATGGCAAGAAACAAGAAAACGCAGACGTTATAGACATTTCGAACTTTGACCTATTGGATGCCTGCTATGTCATGCTATCTGTGACCGTGAATGGACGTGACGCCTGGCCATTTGCCTTGTGCAGACAGCTATGTTTTATGAAATCGTAATACTGCATCGTACAATTAGCTCCGATTGCTTGGACTGCGGGTAATCTCAATTTCAATTATTGCGAGAACCGTGGAAACTTCCTCCGCATATTCCGACAATGGTCGACAGCTTCACGCGGGGGTGACGCAGAATGTGTTAAAAAAACAACTCACTGACAAGCTTTCACTTCAGGGCTTCCTGCGAGTACAACTGGCAGGGTGAGATTTTTATATTAACTTATATTTAAAAGCTGTTGAACAAGTAGGCCAACCTAGATTTAACGCTTTCGTGAGCTCGGCAAGATCAGAGACAAAATAGCTCATAGGAGCAAATAAACCGGCAGTTGGCTAAATTAGATGCGCAAAGAAAGCGTCGCACAACGCGCCGTGCGATACGGTTCGCATTTACTCTGGAAAAAGAAAAATCAAGACGCGAATTCGGTCCCATAATACGATGACCACATTGCTTGAACGCACCCCGCGTGCAGCTAAATGGGCGTCAGTAAAACTGGTCTATTTACAAGAATAAACGAACCTCCAGCTACTCGCACAAATTGCCTGAACACCGTAATGACACTAACAGAACATTTTACGGCAACGACAGTGTAGCGAAGGATGCGCAATACACCGCCCATTTTCCTCCCGAGCGCCGCATCGAAATTCTGCTTTCTTTCTCGTGGTTGCCGCGTTTCTGCAACTTCCGTGGGCAGCACTCGTATCGTATCTTAAAAAAGGTATGAATGCGAGCTAGTTGGTAAGAATCCATCGGCGAAAAAAGCCGCGCGAGATAAACATGGAGAAGGCAGGAAAACAGGACCTGCAGCGCTTGTCCTGCGTTCCTCCGTTGTCCGTATTTATAGCTCCCGGAGTTTTTTCTTCTTTTTTTTTTACCGGAAGCTCATGTCATTCGAATGATTTCAAGAGGAGATCATTCACGTCGTGTAGTAACGTCACCCTCCGGCGTGTGTCACAACAAATCATGCCAGAGTGAGTGAAAAACTCGTCGAAGTTTTGTTTGACACATTAACTCCCGACAATCGTCGAACATTCGCAGCGTGTCATGCGTATAGCCGAGCACAGCACACATGAGACTAGGATCGTACTCGCAGGGGCTTCGCTATGACGTGCTCTGGCACTGTGCGCATCGCTCGTTTCATTGGACACGGTTCCCCTACAGGCAGCTGTAGCAACGTCTGCATTGAGCATCCTCTCGATACAGCGCTCATAAAGAGCACCTGTCTCTTTTCAGTGATATAAGAAATTGTGAAATGTGGCCAGCAGAAAGAAAGCATTCGTATTTTTGTAAGCTACTTTCTTCGCATTCTTCGTGGGCCTGGCATTGCCTGACCTGAGCGAAACAAATAAATATAAGCAAGCACGTGTGTGGCCACTGGGGCGAACGCTTCGTGCATACATCGTGCAGCATAGCAAGAAAAATGAACTGGCGAACACGTTTTCACAACTACACACTGATCGCTTCTCACTTCACAAGTGATGTGTAAACCGGCGAGGACGATCGTCAAGCCAAATAGTCACCTGCTCACCGATATTAATATTTAGAGTTCGCCTGGTGGCGAGAAAAATTACGCTTCAAAGTTGTGCCATTTACCAGTGAATGCTTGCGCATTTGCTGCAGTCCATTCTTACGCCTTCGGCATCAGGCTTGTGGGTCCGTGGCAGTCCAATATTTGACACTTATGTGAGATCATCGGCACACTCACTGTTCGGCAGTGTGGCCACGAATACTATCGACTAAACCGTGCTACATTAAAATGATCCGTTTTGCTGACGCACCTGTCAGCTTGGTAAATATTCAGCGGCACTTAATCGCCCCAGTTTACCGTAACGTGCTTGCCGGCTTCTATGCGCATACGTACATTCCAATGTGAAGCTTTAATCCTATACCGCGAACGACTGCTCACGTCGCAACGCTTAGCCCTTGTCGGGAGAAAACTATTGGCGTTATTAGCTGCTTGAAATATATGTACGCAGTGCTTTCTCATCCAACTGCACGATTTATCATTGTATATCATTATCATTTTTGTAATCGTCTGTCTAACTTGTCATCGGTATTTCAATGCGCGATTAAATGATTGTGACCCCTCCGGAGATTTATCTATCCAGCTGAGAAAGAAAGGAAGAACAGAAAGACGAGTGTTCATGCTGCTGTGCATTGGATGAAAACGCGACCTTATCATTGCTCGTATTCATTCAGTCCTCGCTGTTTCATCCTCAGTGCCACAGAGACTTCCACCATTTCTCCCAAGTAGAATGCTGTGCCGATTGCTTTTTTTTCCGAACTGTCGCTTTCAGCCACGACCGCTTGGTGGGGTGTGAAAGACAGCGAGCGGTTGCCTTCTTCGTCGCCACCCGAGTGGCGTTTGCGCCGGCTTCCGTGCTGCTGTTCCAGTTGGTCGTGCTGCTGGCTGGTGACTTCGACGAACAGCACCACGAAGCTGCTGACGCACGAGTGGCGTTCCTGTCCTGCGAGGGTAAGGCCGTGCCGAAAGTTGGTGGGAAGAATCGATCGCTGCTGCGTAACATTACATTATTGCGTCAGCAACAAGGCCAAGGATGGCATAAGATATTGCAGTGATTCCTATAACTAGAAAAAAAAAGGTACGCAGGAAGGTGGAGAAATTGCAATGGTGTAATAGTTGAAAGCGAAATGACGCCTTAGCCTGGAGCCGACGTTTCGAAAAGGGAACTCGTCTTCTTTAGGGACTTGTTTTCGTATCAGTGACGAAGACAAGTTCCCTTGTCAAAACCTCGGCTCCTTGTTCACCCACTGGTGATCACTGCACTGAGTTGGAAAAAAGAAAAGCGATGGGTGTGAGTAAATCACCTAAACTGTGCACTAGAACATGTGCAGAAGGGGTTAGAATGCAGACAAATGCATCAAAAATGATATGTAGTAGGAGAGTAAGGTGGCAGGAAACGTAACAGTGCGATGAGGTGACAGGCGGTGAAGTGCCACCTTCTGCGGTAAAGACAGTCACGCCTAATCGAACCTGCATCGGGCTATTCTCAACGCGATTTTTTCCAGTCATGAGAGCTGTGGCTGTAGTCATAGCCAATTATATCTAAGTACAGAACATTAGGGCTGTGCTCATTTTCCAGTTTTAAAGAATAAAATTGCGTGCCATAGCATACTTGTATTTTCGTTAGTCGCTTTAAACTGGCGGCGACATTACACATCGAATCACACTTGTCGAGAGTAGTCATGCGGTCGGCTCCGAACTGTGCGTGTGTCGCCTGATTAGAGATCGGTTGGAGGAGAGCGCCAGAAGCATGCGTTCGTTACGCATCCGTGGCTTTGTCGGGGAGCAGATTTCCGTCATTCGTTGGTGTGTTTGCGTATGCGAATGCGTCCCCTTCGCAGAGGCATTGATGAGCGGGGCTGGAGATAGCATAGCCTCGTAGCTTACCAAGCAGTCGCGCCTGCGATCCCAAAAGAGAGGAGGCGAGGCCATAGCGGGCGGGCGCGCCCGAGTGCCAGGCGTCGCAATAGTTCTCCATGTCGCGGGATCCCAGCACGTCAGCGCCATGCCGCACCATCTTGCGGTGCCTGCGAAGTGGATGGCAGCAAGAATGATAGGCAAGTTTTTACAAAACATAGCCGCGGTAGCATTTCAATCATCATCATCATCATCATCTTTTATGTCCACTGCAGGACGAAGGCCTCTCCCTGCGATCTCCAATTACCCCTGTTCAGCGCCAACCGATTCCAACTAGCAACGGCGAATTTCCTAATTTCATCGCTCACCTAGTCTTTTGCCGTCCTCTACTGCACTTCCCTTCTCTTGGTACCCATTCTGTAACCCTAATGGTGCAACGGTTTTCTTAGGTGCGCATTACATGGCCTGCCCAGCTCCATTTTTTTTCTATTGATGGCAATTAAAATATCGGCTATACCCGTTTGCTCTCTTATCTAAACCGCTCTCTTTCTGTCTCCCAACGTTATGCTTAGCATTCTTCGTTCAATCTCTCATTATACTGTCCCTAAATTGTTCTCGAGCTTCTTTGTCAGTCTCCAAGTCTCTGCCCTATATGTCAGCACCGGTAAAATGCACTGCTTCTACACTTTACTTTTCAATGATAATGGTAAGCTTCCAGCCAAGAGCTGACAATGTCTGCCGTATGCGATCCAACCCATTGTTATTCTTGTATGAATTTCCTTCTCATGATCAGGGTTCTCTGTGATTAGTTGACCTAGGTAAACGTACTCCATCATAGACTCTAGAGGCTGACTGGCGATCCTGAACTCTTGTTCCCTTGCCCGGTTATTTATCATCATCTTTGTCTTCTGCATATTAATCTTCAACCCCACTCTTACACTCTCTCTGTTAAGGTCCCCAATAATTTGTTGTAACTCACCTGCAGGGTTGCTGAATAGAACAATGTCATCGGCAAACCATAGGTTGCTGAGATATTCGCCGTTGAACCTTACTCCTTCGCCTTTCCAGTTTAATAGCTTGAATAATTCTTCCAAGCACGCAGTGAATATCATTGGAGAGATTGTATTGCCTTGTCTGACCCCTTTCTTAATCGGTATCTTCCTACTTTTCTTGTGTAGAATTAAGGTAGCTGTGGAATCTCTGTAGATATTTCCCAAGATATTTGCGTAAGCGGTCTGTGCTCCTCGATTACGTAATTCCTCTATGACTGCTGGTATCTCTATTGAATCAAATGACTTTTCATAATCTATGAAAGCCATGTAGAGAGGCTGATTGTACTCTGCGGATTTCTCGATTACCTGATTGATGACATGGATGTGATCCATTGAAGAGTATCCCGTCCTGAAACCTGCCTGTTCCCTTGGTTGACTAAAGTCCAGTGTTGCCCTTATTCTGTTGGAGATTATCTTGGTGAATATTTTATATAACACTGAGAGTAAGCTAATGGGCCTAAAAGGTTTCAGTTCTTTAACGTCTCCCTTCTTGTGGATTAGTACAATGTTTGCATTCCTCCAGTTTTCTGGGACCCTTGCAATCGATGGACACTTCGTATAAAGAACCGCCAGTTTACCTAGCATTATGTCTCCTCTATCTTTGATTAAAGCGGGTGTTATTCCATGTTCTCCTGCCGCTTTTCCTCGCTTCATGTCTTGTAAGGCCTTTCTGACCTCATCGCCAGTTATAGGAGGATCTTCTGTATCCTGTTCATAACTGTTTTGAATGGAGTTGTCCTGAGTCCTCTGGGTACTGTACAAGTCAGTATAAAATTCTTCCACTGCTTTTACTATACCTTCGAGATTGCTGATGATATTACCCTGCTTATCTTTCAGTGCATACATCTTGGTTTGTCCTATGCCAACTTCCTTTCTCACTGATTTCCGGCTATGTCCATGTAATTCTTACGGCTTCTTCAGTCTTTCTCACGTTATACTTTTTAATATCACTTATTTCCACCTTGCTGATCAGTTTTGACAGCTCCGCGAAATATATCTTGACTCTTGAGTTGGACACTTTCATGCTTTGTCGTTGCTTTATTAGGTCCTTTGTTACTTGAGAGAGCTTGCCTGCTGGTTGCCTTCGTGCCTTGCCTCCCACATCAATTGCTGCATCTGAAGCCAGCCTACTTACAGTTTCCTTCATTACCTCTATATCAGCTTCATCTGTCTATTCTAAGGCTGCATATTTGTCTGAATTTGTCTGCTTTTATCTTTACTGCCTCTAGGTTGATCTGCTTCTTATTAACCAATTTTGCTCTTTCTCTCTTCAAATTGAGGTGAATCCTGAGGATTGAGGATTTATAAAAATAGTGGGCGTAATCAGCCATTGCAATCGTTGCCTGGCATAACGGTGAATAGCAGTGATGTTGTACAGCAACCTTCTGATTTTTCTACCTTAACAGAAGAGTGGTGGAAAAAAAAATCCACCGATAAAAAAGAACCCAAAATAGGCGAAAATCGACAAGATGTTTGAATACTTCAGTCTGAATCTTTTTTTTCCTAATGAGTGCGATACAAATACGCATTGAAGGCCTCGTCCAATTAAAAGGAAGCTTTATCTCGGGCCCAACTTGGATGCCGCTTATTGAAATGCATGTAAGTACAGAAACACTTTTCTGAGATAATCACTGGGCTGATTTTGATGAAGTTTGCTGCATATGAGAGAGAAAGTTACAGCAAGCGAAATTTTGAGTTTTAAAAGTACTTTTCAAAATTTGTGCACTTGAAAAAAATAAATAAAAGCAAGGTGTTTCCAAATTCGTAGCTCTACACAAAAAACAGATAGTGCAGTTCGCTAAACTGCATCCATTTGAGAATTCAAAGCAGACAACTCCGATGTATCAACTAATATCTTAAGTGAATGTGTTTACAAGGGTTTTGCAAACGTTCTCCTCATATATTAGTGATGTATTTGAGAGCCATGTATAATAAGTAACTTTCGTCCGCTTTAGATGTACTATTAAATACAATTTACACAACTGGGATATCATTTTTCATAGCTGAGTTACAAAGTTGATAAATTTACAGTGTCGTTTTTTTTTAATTTGCAATTATCGACAATATATATATAAAAAACTGACGTCGTGGGTCGAAAATTTCCCACAAACAGTTAATATATTTTAACTTTGTCTTTTAAATGTAGCATATCTCATCAAAACTGTTGTAGTGGTTGCCGAGAAAAAACGATTTCTCATTTCACATCTATTTAGATAGGAGCCCCCGAGCTAAAGCTTCCCGTTAAGCGTAGAAAGCAATGAACACGCTTGGTGCTTTTTTCTTAGTTCTGCGTTCAGTGTGCTTCCCGAACCTACGGTACCCTTGTGGTTGATTGCCATTCCGTGCCATGACAATAGCGCATCAAGCAGTAGATACAAATACGAACTCTTGCAATGGGAAACTTAGCCAACAGTTAAATTTAAATATGTCGAAAGCTATCTTTATGAGCCGAAGATGTCCAGTGGCCCTATAACGTAAAACTGCGACCCTATACCGTAAAGCTACGCCAAACTTTTCTACTCCAATTCTGCAATCAGCCCTTCATGATTGGTCAAACAATTTTCTAGACGCCACCCACTGCACCTGCATGTCACGCGACGTCATGAAAACTGCCAAAACGCCCCATCTAATATGATATGTGCACACTGATTACGCATGATTGGACCGAACGAAAGAAAAGTAATAATTTCTAATTCGACGCTTTTTCGACATTAGCGAAAAAGGTGTTATTTCACCAATTGCTATGGGTCAAACGTTTTTGGGCTACGCCCGTTTTACCTGTCTGTCACGCGACGTCACAAAACCACGAGAACTCACCACATCAAAATGACGTGCACGCGTTGAAGACGCATTAATATGCCGGACAAAAAAGCGTTTCTGAACAGTCGGAGACTGCCCCGTTCCAAAAGGAACAGAAGATGGCTGCCGCCAATTGCTGTGGCACTGGCTACTCAGAGCTGCCGGGGTGCATGGATTTATTTGCGTATAAGCTTTTGCGTGGCAGGATAACGTTGTCGAGACTTTCAGGTACGTATGCGTCATCGCTCTGCCAACTCTACTTTGCTAAGGATCCGTTTTAACGCGATTTTTAACCTTCCGTTGCACGCCACCGCGATTTTCGACCAGCCACCGCTAGCTAAGCAAGAAGCTGACCAATCGCAGACGCCGACATCACCTTCGTCATCCGGCTATCTACTTTCACTGCGCTGGCTCGGCCCCAGTGAAACTCTTGCCATTTGAGCGTGCTCCCCGCCTCTTCTCAGCCAATTAGATAAGATAAACTTCTTAATGTAGGCAATTCTATTCGTTTTGAAAGCAAAAGAAAGTGACATCCTATAAGCGAGAAGTGCGTTTGATTAGGCCTTCCAAACAACGCTGCGGGTTACCACCCGATATTTGCGCCGGTGGTTACGTAGATGTAACGTCCGAGGATTGGAATAGTTTTACGTTATAGGGCTCCCCTGTTCGAATCTGTTTTTATTCCAATATCCTGACGTCAAATTTACGTAGCCGCCGACGCAAGTATCGGGTGGCGACCAGCAGTGTTCGAACCACCCAATCAAACGCTCTCCTTGTTTATAGTAGGTCATTTTTGTTTGATTTCAAAACGAGTAGCATTGCCTACCTTGGGTTTTTCTTATCTTATTGGCTGGCAAGAGGCGACGACGATACAGAAGTTGAGAGGGTTTCGTTGGGGCCGAGCTAGTGCAGTGAATTAAAGTACTTTCAGTGCGCTAGTAGCTCGGCCCAAACGAAATGCTCCACGAATGAGGATGAGAATGAGGGCGGCGTTGCCGGCGTCTGCAATTGGCCCGCTTCCGCTTGCTTAGTTTGCGGTGACTGGTCGAAAATATCGGCGTTATGCAACGGAAGGGTAAAAATGCCACTAAAACTCATCCTCAGCGAAAAGTATTGGCAGAGCGATGTAGCACGCGTGTCGGAACGTTTCGACAACGTTGTACTGACATGTACCTTTGCTTACTATACGCAAATAAATTCGTTCTCGCCGGCAGCTCCGCGTAGCCAGTGCCAGAGCGATCGCTATGCAGACATCTATTCCTTTCTTCACGGGGCTTATCCGGCTATTCAAATTTTTTTCGGCATGATAACGTATGTTTAATTCGTAAATGTCACTTTGACGTGGCGAGTTTTCGCGGTTGTGTGACGTCGCGTGACAGGCAGGCCAAGCGGGGGTAGCCCGAAACATTTTTGCTTAATCATGGAGAACTGATTGCATAAATGGAATAGAAATATTTTGGAATAGCTTTACGTTACAGAGCGCCAGTTTGCTCGTCTTTATTTAGATAGAGGTTTGGGGGTATTTATACAAAAAGAGCAGCTCATTATCTGGTTATCATCTATACTTGTGCTCGGTCTTCCAATGAATCCATTAAGGAGTGCTTAAAAAAATATTCAGCAGAGATAATAAGTGCTTATTCTTTCGGTGACACACCCTTCGTGCTGGCGGCGACCAGACTTCACACGATAATCACTGGTCAATCTGCTAAATAAGCGAAATTAAGTTCCCGGTATAAATTATTTACTCTGGAAATACCCGACACCCATCGTGGTGGCGTAGTCGCTATGGCATTGCGCTACTAAACTCGAGGGCGCGGGTTCGAATCCCGACCACGGCATCCGTATTTCGATGCGGGTGAAATGCGAAAATGCCCGTGTACCGTGCATACGTTGGGTGCAACACGCATGTACGTCTCGGTTGACATTCTGACGCCGAAAGTACAAGTTACTACAGCTACATGGTGATCACGCCCGGAAGCAGTTCGGAGATTCTGGGGGGTCTGCAATCCACATCACTTTCTAATTCCCTTTATTTTTGTGGTTCGTCTAGGCCTGCAGAAAAATGAGTGCACCTGCACCTTGTGTGGGAAGCATCGCACGCCTCACACAAAAGTAAATTTAATTTGTCTGTAAGTAAAGGTATTGTGGCGCAATATAAAATAGCATAGAAAAAAATGAGACGGAAAGAAAGAGTGCTAGATTTTCAACTAATTTTATTTCAAGCAGAAAATCCAAATATATATGTTCGCTAAAGATGCCCACACAATCAAGACGCCGCGCAGACAGGCCCATCTTAAAGCAATATGTAAGAATTCACACATTCTTGTAAAGACAAATAGATGGAACACTGGCACAGCCATTACTTTTATTACTTTTTTTTATGTGATAGGCTTCGAGCACCTCTTGGGCTCCCAGCTTCCTCCGAACACATGCGTGTCCCCAAATGGCGATGCGCAGCCTCACGACGCATAGTGGAAAGGCAGGTGTGAGCCAACTCACGCAACAATGCACCCTGCTGAAGCATATTAATTAGTTTGAAACTGAATGAAGTAACTCGCTGTAACAATCTTAGTCTAGGGCAAGCCTTTACTCTTTCAAATATATCTGCAGAATTCACTATATGTTTATACTATTTTCGGCGCTAAAAGTAAAATAAGAGTGAAGTGCAATCAGCGCTGCCTGCTGTTCTCAGCCTTACATCTAAGCGACGCTATTGGTGTGTCCACAGGGACACAAGAATGTGGTCGTTTTCTCCTTTTGGGGCAAAAAGATAGCAAAACCTCTAAATAAAGACAGACGCCAATGCTCTGCGGGAAGTTTGGCGTCCCTCCTGACGTACTATAGCGCTTCCCACGCACGCGCAAACACACACCGGGAGAAATCAGCAGGGAACGTATGTGAAGCCGTCGAAAGCGCAGCTCCTAATCGCTCTTCCCCCTCTTGGTTTAAGGAACCATCGCTAGACATGAACTGGTGCTCGCGAAACATCGACCCTCGTGGCGGCTTGTGCTCCTTACCAGGTACTGCCAGTCATGACGTTGCGGCCATCGAATGAGTAGATCCTCGGTGGGTAAGGGAACATGCCACCACCGCCGGAAAAGAGCTCTCGCCAAGAGTTGAACACCACCTCACCCTGCAAGATAAACGGTGAAAACTGCGTATTAGCGACGCGTCTACAACTAGGAATAGAGGCTAGCCGGGCTTGTTGGCACGAGCACATTCTTTTGCAAACAGCGCGAATAAAGGGTCACATAACCAGGCACACAGGCGCTGGCTTCCAACAAGTAGGTTTATTGCGCGAGCGCAGAATATATAGGCAGGGAAAGTAATAGTAAAAACATAACTGGCATGGAAACACGAAAAGAATGACTTGAGATTACATGTGGGCGGAGATCGGTTAAATTCGCAGATACGCGATTTCCTTGTCTAATAACTGGATGAAGGGTGAACTGATGCATGAAGGACCACGTTGGGTGATGGCAAATGCTTCGATAATTTCACGCGTGCCCTGGCCTGCGTGCTTTTGGATGAGTGGCTTGTTTGGTTTCTGTTGTTGGCGTGCTCCCGGAGGCACTCATTGATGCAGCGTCCCGTTTGTCCTACGTAGGAGTGCCCGCACTTCAACGGTATTTCATACGCGACGCCTGTGATGCAGCTGGTGAAGGGCTCCTGATGCTCCTTGTCGCAACCTTTTTTGTGGGGGTTGTCTTGGTTGACCCTTCTGCAGAAGGTGTTCAGCTTTCCTGGAGCTGAAAAAAGAACCGAAACAACCGCCCTCCCCGCGGCCTTTTTCAATCTGTGCGATACGCCATGCACGTATAGGAATGACAGCTGCCTTCGAATTATTGATCTCGGTTTTCCGTATCTTCTTCAATGGTACAAGTGGTCTAGAAAAGCTTTGTAGATAATATGAATAATCTCACGCTCACAGAGGAGCTACCGGAGGACAAGACCTTGCGCTTTTTGGACTTCCTCCTATTGTTCAAGAAAGAACATGTATGCTGGAGGTATCTGCACACCACTCAGCAAGAATCCTCTTGCTTCCGATGGGCTGCGCGAATTTTGGCCTTTTTGGCTGTTTTCCTAGGCTTTGTGCTCAATCGACGACGCAACTCGAGAGGTACACGAGGATACCGCTTTCTCCGCAAGTGGGACCTTATTTCCTCCATTTTCGGACTTTGTGTGTTCAACGCAGCACGTAGCTGAGGCGCTGAGGTTACCGCGGCCGACCGGGCCCGCGGCGTCCCCACCGTAGGATCGTTTGCCGCTCGTGGTCGCGCGGAAGTTGTGAATCATGGCTACTATGGAAGGAGCGACTACAACCGAGGAATCTTCGGTTCCAGGACAATGGTACGCTAGCGAAGGAGGAAGGTACGTGCCGCTAGAGAAGAGCGGGCAGAAAACTGCGAAACAGCGAGCCCGGCAGAGGCAAGCAGGCAGGAAAATGGCGGCCAAGTCGATCGAGCGTCAGCATACGCGCATTCCAGACGGCGCCGAGAAAATTGTTCTCGGACCACGTGGCGGCTTAGTTAAGCTTACCAAATATGTAACAGCATATCTGACTGACGTCATCAAAATTTCGGCCGGGATTAACCCACGTGAAGAGAAGGAAGATATAATAACTCCAAATATGAAGCAGCACTCCGTTCTCGTCATCACTACGAGTGCGGAGAGGAAGCTGAAGTACGCGAGCGTGAAACACCTCATGTTCAACGATGAACAAGTGGAGACTTTCGCATACGTGGCCACCCCCGAGCACTGCGGAAAGGGAGTCATCCACGGGGTTCCACTCGGATACTCCATCGAAGAAATTCTGTACCGCCTAGACCGCAAGGATAACCCCGAGATTCGAGGCGTCCGCAGGCTGGGCAAAGATTCACAGTCGATCTTTATTCTCTTCAAGGAGAAAGAAGTGCCAAGGTGGATTTGCCTCAACGGGGCACCGCACAGATGCCAGCTGTACCGCAAAAAATACGAAGTGTGTGTCGCTTGTGGCCGACTCGGGCATCGCGCTGACGTGTGCCCGGACCCGACGAATGTCAAGTGCCGCGGCTGCGGCCTCGAGAACCCGTCAAGTGACCACAGGTGTGAGCTGAAATGCCAGCTGTGCGGCAAAGGCCATGCCCTAGGAGATCCCAAGTGCCGAGAATTCTTCCGCACTCCCTACGAAGTTAAGAAGCGACAGTGGGAGAAGATGGAACGAGCAACGACGACTGGTGAGGGACATCAGAGTCGACAACGCGAACCCAAAGGGGGCAAAGACTTCAAGTTCCGCGAGGAGTCTTTCCCAAAACTGGAAGCAAATCCGAGCAGACCATCGCCGCCGCCCAAAGGACGCTCCGGTTCCCGTGCCAGGAGCCAGTCCAGGGGGCGCTCGAGCTCAAGGGACCCTGCCAACCCATGGAGACGAGGTAGGAGCATGGAGCGTAAGGGTGTGAATTTTGCGGGCAAGGTCTCCAAGGAAAATAATCAGAGGGATAAACGGGACGATGAAATTGAGAAATTAAAGAAAATGGTCGAAAAATTAACCGGGATAGTCGATTCGCAATGGTCCGAAATCCAAAACTTAAAGAAATCACAGAGGCAGGCAACCCCTCCTCCGCAACAACCCATTAGACAGATGACCACCCCCCCCCCCCCCCCCAGCGGCACGTCAACAGCCGCAAGGAGAGGATAAGATGGTCACAGAGGTGTCCCTCCCGCCACCAACGAAACGCAAAATTCAAGACGCCGACCCTATTCAGGCTATAGAGAAAAGGGTCGAAAATTTGGAAAGGTTAGAGGCCAAGATGAATGAATTTATGAACCATATCAACATCCAAATTCAAGCTGTCCTCGGGGCAGTTCAGAAACAGGCCGAGGAATGCGAAATGCTAAGGAATGAGATGGTCGCCATGAACGGGTGGCAACAGAATATAGAGCAGATCGTCACGCAACTGCAAAATGGCCAGGCGCGCAAATGAAAATCAAATCTGGCAGTGGAACTGTCGCGGCATCCGGCGCATGCGGTCGATTCTGCAACAGTACCTTCCGCTATTAAATGAGACTCCTTTGGCGATTGCCCTCCAGGAAACTGGAGGACCCGCAAAACTGTCAGGTTATCAGGCATTTCATAGTGGCAGGGGGGAGAAATCCTCGGTCACAACGCTCGTGAAAAGAAATATCGCGGCCATTGAACACGATGTATAGTCGAGAGAGATCGAGAACGTGTTTGTCGAAATTCTAACCGGAAAACAGAAGGACCCTAGTTTATTCCTTTTATATTTATACAGCTCACCCAGGCAAAGGAAGGTGAGGTTCAGGGCTCTGTTCCGCAAGGCCCTCAAAATTTCAAGCAACCAGCCACTGTTGATAGTGGGGGACTTTAATGCACATCACCAGGAATGGGGGTACCCGCACCAAAGCCCGAAAGGCAGACAGCTGTGGGAAGATACGCATGACATAGGGCTCACTCTGCACACGGACCCTGAGAGTCCAACGAGGGTGGGCAACAACGTTAGTAAGGATACATCTCCAGATCTGACATTCTCGAAAAACATTAAAGATCTAGAATGGCATAATTCGGATCAAAATTTTGGCAGCGACCACCACATAATTGTTTCCATACTGAAAGAGGGCCTTCAAACGCGCAGGGCTCGCGCGCCGGCCGTCGTTGAATGGGGTAAGTTTAGAGATATCAGGAGAACGCAGGAACTCGGGCCCATCACAAACATCGAGGAATGGACGACGGCGCTCAAATCGGACGTTAGAGAGACGACAAAAATGCTCGAAGGGGATAACGCCCCGGAGATAGCGGACAGCCGTCTTCTGCATATGTGGGAAGCTAAGCAAACCATGGAGCGTCGTCTCAAAAATCAGAAATGGAACCGCAACCTCAGAAGAAGGATTGCTAGGCATAATAAGGAATTCGAAGATTATACTTTTACACTATGCGAACAAAATTGGGCCAACAAGTGCGACGAAATGGAGGGGAGCATGAACCTTTCCAAGACGTGGAACATCCTCCGGCACTTGTTGGACCCCGCAAGCTCGAAAACTCAATCCGGTATAAGATTGGCAAAAGCTAGGCACGCGTTCGTTCGTAGGGAACGATGATTATTTCATGAAGAAATTAATTGAGACGTTCGTGGGGGAAACACCGCGAACTCCACTACCCGACTATGGTGGAGCGCCTAACGAGGCGTTGGACGCCCCCATCACAGAAGCGGAAGTGCGAGCAGAGATTGTAAGACTCAGAACGAAGTCGGCTCCGGGCCCTGACGGGGTAACGAACAAAATGCTCAGAAACTTAGACGATGATTCCATTAGTTACCTAACGAAGTACATGCAGGAATGTTGGGAAAAAGGCGAGATCCCACAACAGTGGAAGACGGCAAGCATTATTTTAATACCAAAACCCGGGAAGCCTTCGCAATCGGAAAACTTACGGCCAATTTCCTTAACTTGATGCGTGGGGAAATTGATGGAGCACGTCGTCCAGACCAGACTGATGGGCTTTATGGAGCAGGGCGATCTGTGGCCACATGAGATCGTAGGGTTCCGACCTCACTTGTGTATGCAGGACGTCATGCTCCAAATCAAACATGATATAATAGACTCAAGGTCTAAAGATGCAAAAGATATTCTGGGACTGGACCTCACGAAGGCTTTTGATAACGTAAAGCATGAGGCGGTCCTGGAAGGGCTGAACAAGATTAATGTAGGTACCAGGACATATCGATACATCAGGGACTTCCTGACGGGAAGAACTGCTTGCATGAGGTTCCATACGCTGCAATCCCCCACAATTTAGCTAGGGAGTAAGGGTACGCCCCAAGGATCGGCGCTGTCTCCCCTACTCTTCAACGTGGCTATGAGAGAACTCCCCGAGCAATTGGCAAAGCTCGAGGGATTAAAATTTAGTATATATGCGGATGATATCACCCTCTGGGTCAACCGGGGAAGTGATTCAGCCGTCGAAAGCCTGCTCCAGGCCGCCACCGACATCATATTCGATTACGCGGCCGAGAGAGGCCTAGCATGCTCGCCGCAGAAATCAGAATTGTTTATATACAATCCGAAACACTTAAGGTGCAAGGCACCGTCGGAGATCAAAATTAAAGTGGCGGGTAAAGAGGTACCAATAGTCGAGCAAATTAGAATCTTGGGTCTGATTCTCCAGTCACACGGCCACAATGGCGTGACCGTCAAGAGGCTGCAGAATCTCGCAATACAGACCCTGAGCCTAATTAGGCGGGTGGCCAGCAAAGGCCGAGGGCTAATGAAAAAAAAATGAATGAAACTAATACAGGCGTACATATTCAGCCGGGTGAGCTATGCAACGCCATATCTCGATTTGAAAGTGGTGGAAAGAGAAAAGATTGATTCTCTAATGAGAAAATGCGTAAAACGAGCGCTGCGACTGCCCATGTGTACATCAACAGAGAGACTGATGGCTCTAGGAGTGCACAACACATGGGCAGAACTGGCGGAAGCGGTGCGAACCTCTCAACTTGAGAGACTTAGCACCACGAGGACGGGAATAGCCATATTGGCCAAAGTTGGAATAAATCCGGACAGAGGCCCCACCCAAAAGGTGGAAGTAGATAGGGAAGTTAGAAAAAATCTGATTATCCCCCCCCCCCCCCCCCTGCCAAAAAACATGCACCCGGAACATAGCAAAGACAAGAGGCATAAACGAGCCGAAGCATTCAAAATTAGATTCGGTAATATCCCGGAACATGAGGTGGCCTATGTAGACGCGGCGGGAGGTAGCGGCAGTTTTATGGTGGCAACGGCAGTCAGCGGCCGGGGTATTCCCGTGACCGCTGTCAATCTGCGCGGGCGCAACATAGAAATTGCCGAGGAAATTGCGATCGCATTAGCTTGCGCTGGAACGGACGCGAAATTTGTGATCAGTGACAGCAAAACTGCAATACAAAATTTTAGCAAGGGAAGGATCTCGCCCTTAGCAGCCAGAATCCTAGGCCAGAGAAAGCTAGATAGAAAAATTCAAATAATTTCGACTCCGGCGCACGAAGCCGTCCCCGGCAATGAGGCGGCCCACGAGCTGGCTCGAGATCTCGACCGCCGAGCCGCTGCGGGGCCCCTCGATGACCGAGGGAGCGGAGAGCGCATGCTAAAACATGGGGAGATCACGCAGCATTATAGATTGGCTCGTAGACTGCTATCCCCGCTAGACCCAAAATGAAACAACAGACAAGCCGTCGCGTGGAGACGACTACAAACTTATACATATCCGCACCCGGTTACGGCGAACCACATGTTCCCCGAGGCCAGGAGCGATAAATGTAATCTTTGTGGGGCGAGAGGGACCCTCGACCACATAATATGGGAATGTCCGTACTCTCCCGGGGGAACGCACAAAATAGATAGTAGAGACACCTGGGAGACCCTGCTGCGCAGCTCGGACTCTGAGCTCCAGCTCCGGCTCGTCCAACTGGCTGAAGAGGCTGCTGGGACCGAAGACCTCCCAGCCTGCATCTGAGGCGGCGGCACTCGCCCCCTGACCTGCGTGTCGGGGGGTGGGTAGATCGCCTTTTCTGTTGGACATTAAAGTTTATTCTATCTCTTACTTTTTTCGTCGGCTCACTCAAGGTTAGTGAAGAGGAGAATCGCAAAAGCCGCCTTCCGTAATGCATTGCAAAAATCATGCATTTAAATAGCTTTTATAGGCCAGGTTCATCGGCTTTTGTGGGCTAGTTTTCAGAGCGTCCTCCTGGTACAGCTAGCGGAAGACCTGTTAGCGGGAATGCACCAAAGAAAGAAGATACGGAAAACCGCGATCAATAATTAGAAGATGGCTGTCATTACCTACATGCACGGGGCATCGCACAGATTGAAAAAGGCCGCGGGGAGGGCGGGTCTTTCGGTTCTTTTTTCAGCTCCAGGAAAGCTGAACACCTTATGCAGAAGGGTCACCCAAGACAACCCCCACAAAAAAGGTTGCGACAAGAAGCATCAGGAGCCCTTCACCAGCTGCATCACAGGCGTCGCGTATGAAATACCGTTGAAGTGCGGGCACTCCTACGTAGGACAAACGGGACGCTGCCTCAATGAGTGCCTCCGGGAGCACGCCAACAACAGAAACCAAACAAGTCACTCATCCAAAAGCACGCAGGCCAGCGCACGCGTGAAATTCTCGAAGCATTTGCCATCACCCAACGTGGTCCTTCATGCATCAGTTCACCCTTCATCCAGTTATTAGAAAGGGAAATCGCGTATCTGCGAATTTAACCGATCTACGCCCACACGTAATCTCAAGTCATTCTTTTCGTGTTCCCATGCCATTTATGTTTTTACTATTACTTCCGTGCCTATATATTCTGCGCTCGAGCAATAAAGCTACTTGTTGGAAGCCAGCGCCTGTGTCATGTGCCTGTTTCTGTGTCCCGTTATTCACGCTGTTTGCAAAAGAATGTCTCCAACTCGACTTGAACCAGTCTCCATATGCTCTCTTTAGAACTCCAATAAAACCTGGCAATTTTTACGAAACCGAGCTGACCGGAAAGTAATGGGTAACTAGCCGGACACATCTTCAGTTACGTATTTTCTGTATACTTCAAGCGTAGGATCAAGACACGGAAAGCAGCATTGACAAGCGCTCGTAATTCTCGATGGCATTGAGGATCACGCTGTTCGCGTCTTGATTTCGCGTTTGAAGTCTAGTCAACGTTAAATTAAAGTCCGCTCCCATTACCTGCTGTTTTGCAGATTTTCTGCTGTGTTGGCATTTGCCGAAGTGAATCGCGCTTTTAATTAGTTTGCTTTCCTTCAATAATAAACAGAATTATGTCTGCCTGTTTGAAGGCTCACCTTCATAAGACTGCTTCTATACATTTCAAATAATTTCTATATTTAAACTGTGCTGAGGATATCTAGACACGCACGATATATGAGTGGTTAACTGCATTTTCATCGCGATACAATGATCATTGAACAACATCTCCAAACTGTTTTCGCTAATCATTCTGCAAGAGCAGCTACAGGAATTTTTATGGACCACGTCGGCGACTTTTATTGCGATAACAATCGGCACTCAAGGCGCATTTCTGCCATCGCCGTCGGCGTTCTGCCGTTGCCACTGCGTTCTACTCCGGCGGCTACTACGTATGGGGCAGCCGCGCGGGCCCTATCTTGAAAGCGATCTGCGATGGGGACAGTGCGCCGAGTGCTGATCGCGTCGCGTGCGCTGTGTTTTCGGCGCTAAGCTCGCGTTGACGCGAGAGGCAGCACGACGGTCAATTCGCTCGCTGTTGCTGCCGCACTCCCTCACTCCAGCGTTTTGACGGCGACTTTTCGCGGTCATCAAGTGAGATGTGTTCATGTTTGCTTGTGCACGCATAACACCATGCTTGTTAACTTAGTTAGCGAAAGTTTAACAGCTTATGTGGGAGATAAAACTACTATCCTTACTTCTCATGCCTGTCTACTAATTAACTATTCCAATCGATGCTTTGCTTTTTGGGTGAAACTGCGAGTTTTTTATTCAAAGGATGTTTTCATCTATCCGCCTACACATTTGGACTTTAGTAATGGGGCTTATGGTGTTTAGTAGTGGTGTGGATAGCTACAGGCCTGTTTAGCCTCGTGATAGAGGCCGGACATTGCTCAGCCTCAGGGCCGTTTGCAATGTGACTATAAGCAGATCACTAGACCTCCAACAAAACAGGCTAAGTTAGGAGCATAAGGAGGCATGAAACTTCCTTAACGCCTGCGATGAACCCTTCTAGAAAAACAGATGATGAACTTGGGTTTTTCATTAAAATAATTAGCTTTGTAAATCTATACAACGAGTGAATTATCATTTCATTTAATGACACAGCGCTGTCCGTGTCAGTCTCACTGCCCTCTGGTTTTGACCGTTTTTCCATATACAGCTAATTGGAATTCCGGGACTACACCGGGGAACTAACACGTGAAACTATAGTTTCTAATAGATTTGGGAGTTTTCTGGCCGTTCTGTAGTACAGTCTTCAGCACACTCTTTCAGAGCACGTGAGTGGAATGTGCCCAAGAACACTTTTGCGCCGTCTCACAGTGGCCAGTAGTTCGAGGCGACTTTGGTAACTTGTCCCTAGTGGTCAGCCACATAGGCTGTCACCGCTGCTCGTGCTTACCGCTCTGCCATAAGATTCAGGAATCTATGAGGCCAGAGGCACTGCCGTAGATTCACGGCTTTTCGCACCACCTGAAAAAGGTGTCGACAGAGCGCGGACACGTGGTGTGCCTGTTGTTATCTCTGCCACTGAAAAGGCGGGCCACATTTGTCCCGTAGTCAACGGGCGCGACAATGATTGCGCCTGCAGAAATGATGATGAAGCAACATTCACTGGGCCCGAAATAAATCGGTGGTGCACGCAGGCACCAGACGGGGTGGTTTTCTAGTTACGGGACCCATTTCTTTCCAGCAGCTCCTGGCCCCTGTCCGTCAGTGCGAGCTGAATCGGTAGGGCGGGGCTGGATAACAAGGTCTCCCATCGCTCAAGGGGTTGGGGATTGGGGGTGTTGGTGGGAAGGGGAGGAAGGGGGGGGTCTTGAGTTCTGTGCACTCTGCCAAGACGTGCGGCAGGGTGCCCTTTTCTCTTCTGCAAAAAGGACAGAGCATATCGTACTCCGCGGGGTACATGCGGTTCATCAGTACCGGATGCGCAAGCGATCCCGCCTGCGCTCGACGCAGGATCGTCTGTTGTTGCCTGGTGAGTTTGGGGTGCGGTTCTGGCAGCCTGCACCTTTCCTCTCGGTACATCCGGGTAATGTCCCGAAAGCTGGCTACCGGGTGCGGTAGCTCTTCCGGCTCGTGCTCGGCCCGGATTGACATTTCTCGGGCATGGTAGTCGGCGATGGTGTTGCCTGCTACCTGCGAGTGAGCCGGGACCCACATGACCTGTATGGCTCTTCCCGGAGGCTTGTGCTTGGCTAGAATGCCTCGGGTCACGGAGGAGATTACCCCCCTGCGGAAGCTTCTGTAGGCTGTCTTTGAGTCGGTGACTACGGTGTCCACGCTCGGCTGTGCGAGTGCGAGGGCCACGGCCGCTTCTTCGGCAACTGCGGGGTCTGTTGTCTTCAGTGACGCGCTGACGATCAGCCTCTCTTTTGAAGTAACCACCACGGCTGCACGGCCACTGTGTTTTCGGAGCGAGGCGTCTGCGTAGAGGACCCTGGGGTTCTCTTCCAGCTTACGGGCTAGGGCTTTGGCTCGCGTGGTGCGGCTCTCGTCATCCTTGCCCGGCGTCATGTTCCGGGGAAGGGGTTTTGTCTGAATTATCGTTTTCCAGTCTTCCGGAAGGGCCGTCTTGATGGGTACTGGCTCGATCTGCCATCCTATCTTGCGTAGGACGGCTCGTCCGTGTTCCGTGTGACTGAGCCGGATTCTCTGATTATAGAGGTGGGCTTCGATGAGCTCCTCCACTGTGTTGTGGGCGCCCATGTCTAGCAGTTTTTGCGTGGACGAGTATATGGGCATGCCCAGTGCTTGTTTCGTTGCCTTACGAAGCATCGTGTTTAGGGTGTCCCTATTCGCCTTCGTCAGCTGGAGATACGGGGCGGAGTAGGCAACCCGCGACACGACGAACGCGCGTACCAGGCGCATGGCATCGTCCTCTTTAAGGTCTCGGTTTCTGTTTGATACCCTCCGAATCATACTAAGTATCTGTTCGGTTGTAGTCTTGATCTTTGTAGGTTGTAGTCTTCGGTTGTAGTCTTGATGGCGGCCTGTGCCTTTCCGTAGCTCTGAAGTAGTAGGCCGAGAATCCTAATCTGCTGTGTTGGCTTGATGGTCGTTCCGGCGATCGTGATAATCATGTTCGGCGGCAGCTCCTTTTTGGCTTTTCCCGGTTGGATCATGAACAGCTCTGATTTCTGGGGAGCGCAGCTCAGTCCGCACGACTTTGCATACTCGTGCACGGTCGTTACCGCCCGCTGCAAGACTTCCTCCATCCAGGCATCGGGTCCGGCTCGGGCCGTCCACACCGTAATATCGTCGGCGCGTAGAACACACAGCAAAGCTTTGTACGCCGACCAAACGTTGGCTGAGACACCCTACATCGCGTCCGAATGGCCTCTAATCAGCACTGCGCACCGTCGGTCCCGCAGTCAATATACGAGAAAAATAAGGTCTAGATAATTCACATCATTTAGTTACGCAGAACCACTACTGACAGTCAAGAAGTAATAATGCGGCAATTCAGTGCCGTCTCGCCCTATTTCTCCCTGTGGACATGACAGAAAATAGCCGCTGGAATGATGAATAGCATGCAGCTTAGTGAGCACCATTAAGGGCAAACGCGAGCGACTATGCTCGTCTATCTAGCAGCGGATGGTAGCTGGTGCGTACCTTGAGATTGACCAGCGGCAGGTCGGCGTCTGTGGCCCGAACGATACTGTCGAGCAGCAGGGCGCGGAACGTCCCCCGCAGGTGCGCCTGCCGGGACTGGCGGTAGCATTCGTAGTCGGCGCCCCGCACCCCGTGCAGGTCGCCCGTCCACGGCTGGTTCAGTGCCGCCACGCGAAGCTGCGGCCACGCAAAGTCAGAGGCTCTAAATACGCTGCCCGCGAACTAAGCCTGCTGCCTATACAGCGGAAAACATTTTTTTGCCCTTTACTTTTTTTCGCACAGCTCCCAAACAGTTATTAATCATCGCCGGCATATAGTGCGATTCCACCTCTTCAAGACCAGATGGACTTCCTATAGAGGTGGATATTACTAGCTGAACAAAGCACAAAGTTAACTGGCTAATAAAGGAGTTCCACTTAAATGACGTCTCAGTGAAGCACTTCAGGTAACATGTCGATATTGCCGAATTGAATGCAATCGCTAATGCAGTCATTGCCTTCAATTAGGCAGTCTACCTAGAAAGTACCTAAGTACAGAACTACCTATAAAAAATCCTGGCAATGGCTTCTTTAGAGATGGCCTTCCTCAAAGTGTCCTGCGAAATACGCTGGCATTCCAGCGAACGTTTCCGCAAGAAAGCTTGCGGAATCTAATGTAGTCAAACTTTCGAAACACCCAACTCATAATCTCAGATTTACCTCAGCTTGCGAGACCTCAATAGTCTCAGAGAGAACTCAACGGAAACCCGAGTTATTGCATCCTGATCCTAACCGACGTCATTCCCAGGTGCTTCAATATCACTGCTGTTATAGCATTTTTTTTGCTAGTTTCTTTTGTAAAGCACTGGTACTACGCAATAAACATTGGTTGTCGACTGGCGCCACACCATGTATATGAGAAAAGGTCGATTTTTCCCAAGCGAGTTTCTTTACTGACACTTCCTGCCTTCTACCCCTTCTCCTGGTGAAGGGTAGCGAACCGGGACCTCTAATCTGGCTAGCCTCTGTTTCTTTCATCTCCTTTCTCTTTTTTTCTCTCTCTCCTCCCCACATAGTAAGACGCGGCGGATTGACCATCTGGTCTCGCCTAACGCGCACCTGAGCTCGGCACTGTTAGGTACACTGGTGCTCTCAAATTCGGCATCTCTCCCACGCTGCCATCACGGGCGCAAATCGAACATGTGCACGAATTGGTGTTCGGCTGCGAAATGCCATTGCCATTGATTTACCGCGGCGGGTGGCGTACGGGTCACGGAAACAATGATCAGTTGCTGTATGAACAGCTACAGAAAGGAAACAGTGTCATGCTCGGTAGAGCAGTCAGCGAATGGCCACCGTCGATACCCGTGGCGAAGCGAAGAGAAAGCAAGTCCCCGCGCGTGCACAGCCAGGAGGCACCGTCGGTGGCTCCACCTCGTAGCGGCGTGCGTCAGCGTACCAGGACGTGGGCGCCGTCGAAATATACGCGCTTTCACATCATCCCTCCCTGTTCCCCCGGAAGCCGAAAGGCGTGAAGGCCTTGCACTCTTGAACGAAATACCCTGAACGTGCATTTATATTAAAGACATGATCAAGAGTTTTTATCGTACGCTGTAAAAATGTTTACACCCTTACGGGTGTTTTCTTATCGCACTGGTAACACCCTCACCGTAAGGGTCTTGCAAAATTTTACCGAGGACAACGGAGCTCTAACTAGACGTGCGATTACAAAATACGTAGTTGAAAACTATGTAATAATTCTCGCAGCCTTGGGCGCACAGAAACATCCGACAAGAGCATTCCATAGGGAGAAATACGAAACTGTGCGCTTAAGGCTGTTATAATGATTACATAGTTTTCAACTACGTCTTTTGTGATCGCACGTCTAGTTAGACTTCCGTTGTCGGCCTGTATAAATTTTAACGCGACAGCGTTAAGGAGGCCGTGTCGCACAAAATCCGGCGTCGGCGCCCCGCGTTGGCGTCCGGCGTCAAACGTATACTCACGTATAACCATGCATTCTATACGACGGAAGGAATTGACTGAACTAATTGAATTTCTCAAGCTAAAATACGCAAAAAAGTGGTAAACTACGACTTGCACACAACCTACAGACATGATAGCTCTCGGATTGTAATTTGACTATAGGAGAAAGCATAATTCTGCTACGCGAAAAGTCAAAGAAACTCCTTCACACACACAAACCGGCCGCGGTGTTCACAGACCGGCCGCGGCACCCGCCATTTTGCGCGCGCCCGCGCGATCGGCGTCTTGGGGGCCACGGAGCGGCGCGCCCGGTTCCTACAACTGAAGTCTTTACTTACAACTCCAGCTGGCGCTCGCTTCCGCCGCATAGCGGCCCGCGCAAGAGACCGTGGTTCCATCGAAAAGCTCACCTTCGTGCATAGCGTTCGAGGCAAGCGTTTCCAGGTAAACATTACGGTTACGTACGCTCCAGTTGCCGGGAAGCGTGAGGAAGCAGTCGGGGATCTTTGAATGCTATCGGCGCTCCACTCTTCAAGGCGAAGCTTAAGCATCCTCCAAACTTTTTGTAAGGCATTAACGGCAAGATTGTTGCCAGTGGGACGAGAAAACACCCGTAATGGCGCACACATTTCTACAGTGTAGATGTACTCCGTGCGTAAGCTGCACGTTAAACAGGAAATTGCTCCTTGCTGGGATCGGCGTTCAACTGTTCCGCCACGATGTTTACGGGTGCTGCGTGTGCTTAGACCATGCCTGGCGATGCATGCGCCATGTTACTCGCACAACGCCGCACTCAGCTTCATCACGGCTGCAGCGCCATTCGCACAACAGCACGAATTGACAAATGCAGGACGATGGCAGGGATGGAAATGCACGGGAAAAAAACAAGCGTGGCTGTCGCCTATATTATGTAGGTTACGCCGTCATAACTAAAAGTAATTTTTTTCTAAATTCTTTCTTGAACATGCACCGCTAAATGCCCTTTTTTTCATCGTACGAAGAAGCTGGAAGGTGGAAACTCCAATCGTTAACGGTAAAAATTGGAGGACGCTTAAGCTTCGCCTTCAAGAGTGGGACGCGACAGCGTTCCCGTCGACCCGCCAAGGGGTATAAGACAATGCGCTACGGCACAGCAATCACTTACGATGCGCCCCGCATCGGACTTAGCGCCCACCTATCACGCGGTGAGCGTCGAGCAACGCAGCGTTCGGCGCGGCAACGAAACGTGCGCCTGAGCGAACGAAACGAACCAAAGAACTCGCTGTCTCGGAGGGGAAACGATCTACGCCAGCCGAACGTCGTGATCGGCACGGGCAGAGAGATAGATAGTAATCTAAACCGGGAGCACGGCGAAGCGTCGTCAGGGGAGAGGGAGTCCCGCGACGCGCCTGGCAGCGGTCCCAATGCGCGCGCGGCGCGCCTCCTGTCGGGGCAGCGCCGTACATTGAGAGGAGGGGGTCTTCTGTGTTTGCCGCAAGATGGCTCTGCGTGTGCGGAAAGCGCAGAAGAAATGCAGCGGAAACGCACTTCGCAACTCGTGTAATTGTGACTTCTGTACGTTACATGTTCATAATTACCGATATACACCGCAGTATAACTTTCCACGGCTCGTTTCGAAGGCAACACCGCATTCACTAGAGGCGCGTTTGCACCGCTTGGAAGCATCGAACTCGTGGCTGAGTGGTAGCGTCTCCGTCTCACACTCCGGAGACCCTGGTTCAATTCCCACCGGGCCAATCTTGGAAGTTGCTTTTTATTTATGAAGCGCCTGCCGTGATTTATCGCTCACGGTCAACGCCGCAAACGCCGACGCCGACACCCGACACCGACGCCGACGACACCGGCTTTTCTGCGACACGAGCTCCTTAACGCTATCGCGTTAAAAAGCAGTTTATCCTGACGCACTTGAAGTGACGATAGCTAGAGAGGTTTAAAAAGAAAGCAAAGCATGACCACTCGAGTTGGTACAATTTCGCTTAGCGTGCGACTACCAAATACTTATGTACATTAAGGCATATGTCATTGAAAAAAAAAACATTAGGAAAATTATAGGTCATAAAGTTAACAACGGATTTAATAATCAGAACAGGGGTATACAGACAAGAATGGCCGAAAATATTCGCCCTAGCACTTTACCAAAATGCCATGTAAGCAGTAAATACAACCAACTACTCATATTTAGTCAGAATTCAAAGAACATAAACTGAGTACTACGTGGGCTGATCCTGTTGACATGACGCACAAATAAAACCAGTTTTGTTGATGGCGCGGTGCAGGCACCATTGTTTAATCCGTGCGCCTTCTTCTTTAACCAAAAGGTTTGTTATATAGAAGGCAATATGTGTGAAAAATATCGTAATGTAAGCACGGTATAGTTGTGTTGATCTACAGGACGCACGCACTACATGACCTTAACTGAACAATGGGTCGTGGCTGTGTTATCACATAGACGCTACTTTGTGAACGATTATGCGTTTTCTAGAAGATAAGGGTCTTAGAAGGACAAAGCAATGTTAGCAAAGAACATTTAACGTGCAGAAGAACGGAACCTCATCTTACGTTTCTTTTAATCTGGTTTACATTTGCAAGAGA
This sequence comes from Dermacentor albipictus, assembly GCF_038994185.2. NCBI lineage: Eukaryota > Metazoa > Arthropoda > Arachnida > Ixodida > Ixodidae > Dermacentor > Dermacentor albipictus. Next base: position 723,235 of record NW_027225579.1, read on the forward strand.
AAGAGTAGAGACAACAAGTGTAAGACAATACAGCAGATGAGAAGCATTCATTCAGAACATATGACTGCACAATGAGCGCACAAGAAACAGCGTTGTGCAGCGTCAGAATTGTGTAACATCAAATCCACAAGTAACTCCGAAAGAGCGCATAATTTTGAAAGAGCATGGATATATCAGATGTATCTTTTTTTATGCGTAATATGCGTTTTTTACGAGAAACTTTAATGCCTAGACCCTTGCCGTCATAGCAGACACGTTATACGTGGCTGGCAGACATTATCAGCCAGAAAGATTACTGCGGTAATTTCTCTAATGACCTCTAATGTGTTACCTAATTTTTAATTGTTCACTTTGTGCATATCTTGCAATCCTGAAATTGAAGCCGACGACTATCGCCTACAATGTCGCAGTTGCACCATGTGCCCTAGAGTGAATAATGAGAGTTATTGTGCACAATTAGGGAATAAGCAAAATTTTCATTGAAGTTTTTTTTGCTGCTAATGCCAACCTATAGCCACATGGACTATCTTCAACGAATGACACGGGACTAGGCATGACCGTAAAAAACATGGTCCCCAATCCAAGGTGTGAACGTGGTTGGACAGCTGTGGACGACAACTAGAACGAGTACACTCATTGCGACATAGGATGAAATTATTCACGTGGCGACATTCACGGGCACTCTACCTAATTATTAGCCTAAGAAGTTTCGACGGGCTGCGACTTGGCTTGCGCCGCTACTTCGTGCGCCTGCCTACAAAGAGTGGACCAGAGATATTGGCCGCGCCTCGCATGCACGCTGCTCCTAAGGAGTCCTCACTACACGTGGCCTTCCCAATAGCACTGCCATATGCCAATTCTAAATCTAAGTGCACATAATGTAAGTACACCCGTGTACTTAGATTTAGGTGCACGCTAAAGAACCCCGGGTGGTGAAATTCAATCCGCAGCCTCCCACTACAGCGTGTCTCATAATCACAACGTGGTTGTGGCACGTAAAATCCCACAATTATTTAAATAAATAGCACTGTCGCAACACAAATCAGTTGCTAGGCAGGTTCTTCTTTTACTTACGAAAGTTTAGTTACGTCACTCCCTGCTTCGCATGCTACAGTCAAGCTGCCGCCCATCTCAACAACAACAACAACAACAACAACAACAACAACAACAACAACAACAACAACAACAACAACAACAACAACAACAACCACTGCGAAAAAGACGTCCGTGCTTGTCGTTTCATTGCTCGTCCACGTTTTTTTCGCACTGATTTTTACAACGAAGCTGTATATGGCTAATTTCCAGCGGATCGATGTCCGTAGACCAAAAACTTGGGCCAATCCCGAAGATAGTGCAATACCGCGCTGACCCGCGGTGAAGGTGAAGCAGGCTTCAAGCACTCCACCAACTTGCAAAAATAAGTTTCATATCTCGGGTCTAAATACAACCCGTATAATATATTAAGCTGATAAGAACAGATACTACACTTTGACCGGCGTCGGCCATGTGTTCGCACCGCCCTCTCTTTGTCGGCTCTCCAAGCGTTTGCGTATGCCCTTTCCTCTCCTTCCGCTCTTCAGTGGTGACAGTCCCGTCGGCGTATTTACAATTGCTAGTAGGTACAGCGGGGCGTGGCACTTGCGGAGACGTGGGACGTATGCGCGCATGCGCGAGTACGAGCGGGTGGGAGAGGGGAAATGTGGGGACTTTTGCTCCTTGAATATATGACTCTGCCTAGGCACTACGGAGGAGTTTCTTAGCGCGTGTTGTATGCGTTTGTCCCTAGGCGTGCTGGCAGACGTCGCGGGGTGCGGTAGTGCTGAACTTAGCATCGCAAGTTGGCGGCTGGACGTAATTAAATTTATGCATTCCTGTTTTTTTTACTGATTGAAACAACGTGTCATTATTTTGCATTATTGACGGCGCCTCCAGGGCACCCAAGCGGCAACGGGTACATCAAAGCTAGAACCCGGACTGGTCCGTGGGTTGCGGCTCGCCGTGGTCTGCGCGTGCCAGGGGTATATAAGATCGGCTGTCAGCGAATTTTTCATGCGAACACCCCCTGGCATGCTTGGGCCTCCGTAGCCCCAACCCACGGGCCGCCCTGCTTGCAGCTTTGATCACCCCGCTACCGCTTGGGTGCCCCGGAGATCCTGCGCCGCGTGCCTCAGATGCTCCCCTGCCTCAGATAATCTCAGATGCTCCCCTGAGGCCTCCGTTTGCCGGCTACATGTGCCGTCCTGGAACAATGCTTGTAAAAAATCCAATCTATCGTTGGGACGAAAAAAGCGACCCGCGACTTCTACAACACCAGTCGGAAACTTGCCCCTTCAGACAGTGATCACCAAATGGGGCATCGGTGCCTACAGCCTCACCCACCGTGAGGGCAGCCAGCGGCGGAGCGTAAACAAACTCGACCGCACTTCGCAATGCCGGCATGTCTAGGGACATGCCGGCATGACGCGCTAAGAAACCTCCTCCGTAGTGCCTAGGCAGAGTCACATATTCAAGGAGCTCAGGCCTCCAGATTTTCTCTCTCGCATCCGCTCTAACTCGCGCCTGCGCAGAAACGTCGAGCGCCGCGAGAAACGCCACGCCCCGCTGTACCTACTAGCAATTGTAAAAGTGCGTCCCGCCCGAAACGCCACGCGTGTCTAGTTTCCTCCGGCTCCTCGGGGCCGTGGTCCCTTCGTCCACGCGAATGTGTATAAAGATCACGGTAAATGAGTCCGTACCTATGTTCAAAATTCCGTGTCGCCGCTGCGTCTTACGTTAAACAGCTTCGCTGGTCATCCACCTTCACAGAGTGAAATGGCTCATGTTTTTTTTCTTAAGATGCGTGGATCCACACGAACTCCCCCAGCTCTCAGTTTTGATGAAGTGACAGTAATCATTACGTGTAAACCTATGCGGGGAGCGCTACGTTCTTCGCATTGCATGTACGCGTAGGAGCGCCTTATCATCAATTATTCGGTTCAGACGCTTGTGTTGAGCTTGTTCTTTATTGAAACGTATGCTGTCCTGTATGCTGTATGCGTGATTCCAAAGAATGTATGCACTGATCGCTTCGCTTTGCTGAGAGCTTGTAGCCTCTGCCTTACGGGGGGAGGGGGTAACGTCGGCAGTTTTCTGCCGACGTTATACGCCGCAAAGGATTAGACAAAGCCATAGCCATAGACAGCTTCGCTGTAAACTAAAGTGGTCAGGAATCCTTATATGCCGTCGCCTTGATCACTGTGCCATACCCCGAAAGAGCGCATCTCCTCAACCGGAATGAATAAATATAAATAAATGTTTTCTTCTTCTTCTCCAAGCACAAAATAAAGTATAGACTCGAGTGTTACATTTTTCGCCAATCTCGAGAAGACTGCCCATTTTCTTTGGGTCGTTCGGAGATGGCCGCTCTCGTAGCCATGGCGAAAGCCGAATCGCTCAACTTACTGAAACAGTGCTAGAAAATTTCGATTCATCTACAGTAGCATCTTCTGAAGCCGCGCGCCACATATGCGCGCATTGATGAGTCCTCTATATTTTGGTGATGTCTCTATTATGCACTAAGAGTTGAAACTTTGTGTGTTGTCGAACACACAAACTTTGCCATGGAGAGCACTGCTGCACGTGTTAAGTTCGAATCAACGGGGCCAAACTATTTCTACGGGGAAACGGCTGCTGATGTTTTTCAGTTGTTTGCAAAAACAGCGTTTTTCCTGAATAACTGCGCTTGTTTACAGATGGGGTCTGCTAGATGTGTTGCGAATTTCCTTGATGTGGTACGAGTTACTTTCGAGCGCGAATACCATTCGGTTTTAATGAATCAATCGTTGTATACAAACGTATAGGCTCAATTCGATAATAGTTAAGGGTCAATTTATTATAACTATACTTTACAAAAGAGGGTTGTGATAACGATTCATTTTTAGAATGCTACTACAGTATAATGGTGTGCCTTTATTCAGCCGCTTACAACAAGAACATGGCTTCGAGGCTGTACGGGTAACAAAACGCTGCCCAAGCTGGATTGGTAGTGGCGAAAATTCTCTTACGTAAAAGCGTTCCGATGTTGCCCGGCGTTCTGGCGCCTGTCCCTCAACCTATCGATCGTCGTGGTGGCCAGACGACCACCGTGGCGATGGCCGAACGCGGATGACACTTACGTAACACATGTTTTGTGAGTAAGAGAACCTGACCTTTGAAATCATACGGGAATAACATTACTCGCTTAACATGCTCTTAAGCAGCGTGTTTACTTCGTGCGCGTGCTTCCGACGTGGTCGTCTTGGCCAGTAATCTTGCCTGTGTCCTCGCTGGGCAGAGGGGAACAACATATTTTTGTTCGTTTTTTTTGTTTTTTTTGCAAAGCTTGCATTTTTTGAAGTGGGATATGAGCTCTCAAAAATTTCGATATGAACAGCCTAAGAGGCAACAGATGCACGAACGGTATAGAGGAGAAGAAGCTATGCACCGAAGTGACATGCGCAGGAAAATTTTAAGGCACGCTCCCTTGTCGCTTCCAAGGCTTGTCATCGATGTAGCCCATTTCGCTATCATCCTTTGCGAAAGCATGCGAAGACATAATACCATGCAGTTCATGGTATTAAAGAACGGCACTGGGGAGGAAGGGACATATGGCTAAAGTGTAGAAAACTAGGTGTCCAAGCAATAATAGTTATCGGGTATTCTTACTGGAGGAAAAGGTGCGCGGTGGCGTGTAGCTGAGCCCTTAAACAGCGCGCGTAAGTGGTCTGTTCGCGTCGCCTACCTTTGGTGCAGATCCGTCGAGCGGCAGACTATCTGGCGGCAACAGTGGCGATGCTGTTGACGTAGTCTGTCGAAGAAGGACGGCAAGGGCACCACGTGAAGGGAGACAACTTGTGCACTTATCAAGGCCACTCGTGAAACAGCAAGCATAGTGAAAAGGAATTACGCGTCTATTGTTACTCGCTATTATTTAATTTATTCTTCGCAACTGTTACGATGGCAAAAATCTTTATAATATACTGTACATACATGGATAGCATAGAAACAGAAATATATGAGCAGAGAAAAAAATTAAGACAGAGTAATGACGACAGCACAAAAGTATAGAAAACAGTATGTAGGCCAAAAAAAAAAAAATGGGAGAAAGTTATGCCACACTGACATCTAGGAAGACCTAAAAGGATTAACCTGCGTGAAAATGCGCGCATTAAAAAGCTCATGCATTCGAAATTGCCTTTCCTGTTTAGTTGTCTGCCTCCTAGACCACGATAAACGGAATGGGAAGCATAAAGTGGGGCAAATACCGTTGTCGTCTTCTTGGGTAGCTGTACCAGAGATCCGAGCTGGAAAGGAAAGAAAAGCTTTGAGCTCCAACAGGGAGGGGAGGAGGGTGGGGGGGCTTCGACTAATCTTTATCTAAAGACAGTGGTACCCACATAGCGCAAATTTAGGCGCCAACAAGAAAAAAAAAGTTATCAAAAAGTCCGTTACGTACCAATAAATGAATGAGAGCGTAACATGAAATTCCTTGTAGCCGCTTTCGATACATGGTAGAGTCCCATAATTGCGTTTTTTAAGCCAGAAATATCCCACTGTGGCAAACTGAAGCAAATCTGTAAATTCAAACACTCATTCCAGTCGTTCTGAACTGTTTCTTTTTTTTTGCGTGCGAATCGATGATGCTTGTAAATGTGCAATCCATTTCCCTCACGGCAGCATTCCTTATCAGATTTATGTGGTCAGCCTTTGCACGGTTCCACAGAATTATCAGTGCATCATAGAGATAATCGAGGTGGTAAAAATTACTCGTGGAGGAGAGGAGTGTGTAAGCATGCCACTACTTACATTGACCAATAAAGAGCTAAGGTCTTTAGGTTGGTGATTAGGACCATGACGATATCAGTTTGTGCCATTCATGCTGATTGTTGTTCTTTTTCATTTCTTTCTTTTTTATTCTTTCCTGCTGGCGCTTTGTATGCGCACATATGCCTAGCATAGTCAGTAGAATAAACAGTTGAAAGTCAGCGCTCTTTTCGTTCTGTCGTCGTCGCTTCCTTACGCTTTCGCGCTGTTACATAAGTTGCCTTCGTAGAGTTGAGCTACTCTCGGGTGGATGTCAATTATCGCTTTCAAGAAACTCTCTTCACGTTGTGAGTTTCCACAGGACTGACCTGCGAAGTCGCTCACTACGAATTCCCGGCGAGAACGTTCGGCGGCAATTACAAGGTGCGTAACCTGGTTCAACGGATCTGTTAAGTGACTGTCAGTCAGTAACAGCCGTGCGCAAAAAAATAAGGTGGACAACTGCTCGTGATGAGTGCAAATTTCTCCCTTTTTCATAACATACGAAGGTGTCGGTGGTGGACGAAGAAGTCGTAATGGTCCTAGCAGAGGCTATCGTCAGCGCAATTAGATACTCGATACTATCGTGGCGCACCCCGGGGAGACGCGTTCCATGACACAACTCTAAAATCTCAACGAAACCTGTTAACTCTTCAACCCCAACTGAGAACAGCCAGGAGGGGCAGCATGTAGCAGCATACAATTTCGCATTATTCTTGCTCGTAAATAGCTTCATGGCGTTCTGCAATAGAAGCATATTTTTGCTTCCTATGTGATTCTTCTTGTGTTAGAGCGGCAAATGAAGGTACGCGTCACGCGCTATGAAAGCGTAACTCCTTACGATGACTGAAGCTCATAGGCGATGGAGTCGTAGAGTACCCAAGTTAAAATTTAATCTTGCAATACCTTGCCCGCCTTACTAGTTACTTGTTATATCTCGATAAGAACACTATAATCATCGCCTACTGGTTAACATTAGCAGCTGTAATTTCACAGTTACCGAGTCAACGACAACCAAGCTTACATGATAATGTATACATAATACGAAAGACGGTTTAGGAAGGTCTAAATACACGCAAGTAATAGTTTTCTTCATTTTTTGCGCTTTATTCTTGATGTTAAGAAAAGCAGATCTTAGCACACATCGCGCAAATGACATGACAAACAACGTGATCAAAGAAACGATTGGAACGGGTCACAAAATGCGTAAGCGTTATAATGCTCGCATCCTAAAAATAATAATGCTGGAACCTGCACTGGCGCGCAAGCACCGAAACCATTCTCTGTAAATCGCAGATTTGCGTGGCAGTAGAAGTTAAAGGCTGAGTTTGCAGAGTTAAGTGCAAGGGTGCACTCACAGCCACGTATTGCCAGCCACGGCTTACACGGATGAGTAGTGCCTCCTCGTCGAGCACGAACGCCTGTGTTCCCAGGAGGCTGATGTCGGACATGCGCAGTAGCGACTCCATGTTCTTGAACGTCACCGCCTGCGAGGAAACGTCATTGGTAAACAGCTGCGACGCAAGTATGTGCGCTAAGCTAGGTGTGTCCGAGTAGCTTCTCGTCTTTCCCAGTTGAAAAAGAACGACAGAGAAGGTACAGAAAATACTGCAGAAGATTCTCTCCTAAGCCTGTCCTCTTGTCACGGCGGTCAAGTGTTTTGTCGTCTCCACAACACTGGAGTTGAAACACAGGGCTAATCAGGTGTGTAAACTGTTACCGCTACGACAGAGTCGACTTTCTTGTGAGCAACGATAAAAAATGTCTATTGTGACGACATCTGTAGGTGCCGAAATACGACAAGCATTCCATTTTTTTGCGACGCAATGTTTTCCGTTATGCTTGCATGCCGATGGAATTATATGCAGAAATGTGCCTTGTAGTTCATTTCGTTTTGTCACTGACTAAATTTGCTTTCTTTTATTTTCCTCTAGACCCGTCCTCACCTATACGTCACATGCAAGCCACCTGCGAACCGTTGCGAGTTTCGCTGTCTAAAGAAACACTAAACAGCAAACACAAGTCAGTTTGGACGTATAAAATATTCTCCCAAAAGTCGCTTCATTTTTCAGGCGGGAACAGGTTGAATACGAGAGAGAGAAAAAAAAGAAGACAAAACTTCGTTTTCTTAAATTTCACGGCGCAATCCCAGCGTTGCTACGTCAGTTTGGCACAACAGGTTGCGAAGCATACTCGACTAATTAAGCCGTTTCTGTGCGAAAGAAACGTTATAGGAACTGATTAGTTTGAATCCTTGATTCTTTTAAAATACGACGTATTCCTCAATTTTCTTTAAAAAATCAGATTGTGTGGTTTTACGTGCCAAGAACATGATATTGTTACGAGGCAGAAGCACGTGCTAGTCTTTTACACAGGCGAAAGTAGCACGACCAACACGGAAGGTTGAACTCCTTATTGAAACGTGGCACCGGCGGCCGCCAGCTGATGACACTGAACTTCGCCCTATTCGTTTGAGCTCGCTAGTCACCTTAATGACCGCGCCAGTAGCCCGCCGGCAAGGTAGCGCCGTCCCGGAGCAAGTTACGGTGAGACACTGAAAGCGGGCACGCAGGGCTTCGAACGACCAGCGCGAACAACGCCCGTTTTTGTTTGAACCAACGATGCACCCGCTCGGCAGCAGCAGTGTCATACATGACGAAGAGACGGCGGTCACAGGAACACGAGGGAACCAGGTGAAAAATCCCTATGGTGCTTGTCGTAGCAAGACTTTTGGTGAGCCGGTGAAGCCGAGAGGCAGGCGTGCGCGATCTGACAAGCTTAGGCAGCCAGGGTAATGGCATCGCGTACATAAGTGCTCGGCGATCGACTCCGCTGCATTCGGAAGTGCGGTGTCCGCGGGCAAAACAGGATCATGACCGAACAGTACGCAAAACGGCGAGTAATATGGTGCCATGACGGGACGAATTATATGCAGTAGTGACATACGGCGGAACGACGTCCCAGTCGGGGTAGTCCGCGGCTACGTACATAGCAAGCACGTCGGTGAGTGTTCTGTTGAAGCGTTCGGTAAAGGGGTTAGTATAGGGGTGGTAAGCAGTGGCGGCTCATTGTGCAGTAGAGCATGAGCGAAGGATGTTCTCGATTACTTTCGACGAGAAGTAGCGTCGGCGATCGGTAAGGAGTATAACATTGTGGTGCAGTATAGAACATTGTGCAGAACGAAATCCGCGACGTCCGCGGCGCAGCAGGTGGGCAGGGCTCGTGTACTGGCGTAGCGGGTGGCATAATTGGTAGCAACGGCAACCTTTTGCAGTTGACGTTGGCAAAGGACGACGTGTATGCAGCTACACAGACAACAACACCAGAAAGAAAGGTTTGGTAGGAACATCGATCGTATGCTCGGAGAGAGGCATGGAAGGGGGCTTGCGGGGTTCGCACAATATGATTATGAGGCGCGCCGTAGACTCCGCAATACATACCCTCGGCCACCTGTGTTTCTTTAACCCTTTGAGGGTCGATGCCGTAAATATACGGCGCCGCGAACAGGTCCGAAAATGGTCGATGCCGTATATTTACGGCGCCGTCTGTACGTTTAAAACGCGCGCTTATTTCCTAACTTTTTCTTGCCTGGCGTGTGCTACCACTATGTGGGAATACATGGAATTTTTTTCTCGCGTCTCTCTATTTCGGTTTTCGTTGTATAGTTCTTTTTTTGCTCCGGAGCGTCTGCTACCGCTCGCGCATTGGCGCCCTCGTGGGCGCGCAACGGTTAGTTTTGGTTTTGTTCCGCATGCGGCTTCGGCTTCTTTCGCACGCAAAACTGAGGGCTATCTCCTTCTTATCATTCAAAGGGTGACCGCCTGTTACTCGTTTGTTACTCGCAGGGGTCCGCATACGAAGGATGCCGCCGTGCATGCGTTTCCTTTTTTGTCACTTTATTCAGAAGTTTCCTCCCACGGCTGCTCAGGGAAGCAGTGCCCAGAGGAGGTGCCACGTATGCGCCAACACTACTCAACAGCAAAGATATCGCAAGGACACAAGGTACATGTGCGCTGAGTGCAACAAACCGCTCTGTGTGGAGCCATGCTTCAAGGACTACCACACGCTGAAGATATATTAGTGCAAGAGGAACATTTGAGACTTGCGAAAAAATTTCGTGTGCGCATTCTTCTTGTGTATTTTTTTCGTATGGACATTGTATATAACAATGCGCCATTTTTTTTTAATTGTTATAGCTTTATTTGCTATTTTTTATTGTTTTACACGAATCAACAGTGCATATATGCCAATGAAAATCATTTTTTCTCACTTTACGATCACCCTAGAAAAATTACGGTAAATTGTTTTCGAAATAGGTTCCTCTGAAGAATTTAAATGTGCAATAAAAAAAATCGACCCTGGGTGGTCGCATATGGCGAAAACAATCGACCCTCAAAGGGTTAACCCAGTGCACGGTACGCGGGTGTTTTCCCATTTCGCCCCCGATCGAAATGCGGCAGCCGTGGTCGGAATTCGATCCCCCGTCCTCGGGCTTAGCAGTGCAAAACCAAAGCCACCACGCTACCACGGCGGGTCTCTACAATGTCACAAAGTCGTGCACGCGTGCCACTACCGCTGCAGAAGTTGCATCGCCGATGCGGCTACGGGGAGCGAAGCGCTCCTATTGTTTCTTAACTCCCCTGACCAGTTCGCCACATGATCACTGGCGCGCAGCGAGGGAGAGAGTGCGAAGGCCGGTGCGGGAAGCGCCAGAGTTGGATTAGACGTCTGGAGGATGCAATAACATAACCACCATTTTCTGACACACAAACAATCAGTCTTAAGCCACAACTGTCAAAAGCGATACCATGTTCACAGAAGCTCGGTTCATGACCTTCAAGGTGGCATCGCCAGTAGTGTTTTGTTTTTACGTCTTTTTTCACGTAAGAGGCTTTCGCCTTGCTAAAACTCTCATTATTGGTATTCCAAAGTTCAGCTCACCAATTCAAGTTAACGTAATACTCCTCTTTAGCACCCCTTTCGTTTGATCAGTGGTCAATACTTCAATTACTGTGCCGCACTTAAGTCCTGTGGCACGTCACCCTTACTTGATTGCATGTAAAGTTGACTTCGCATTTTGTCCATTCACGATCCAATTACGCCTACTAAATGAGCACGACAAGCGTAGCCACTGTACGCGCAAAGACCCCCAATAAGCAAGGATCATGGCAATGTTTGGGGGCGTGCCGCTAAATACGTATTTGAATGTGGCGCAAAAAAAAACTGTTCGATAGCTTTGGCTTTATTTAAGACTTTGAAGCCATTATGATCGTGCGTGTAACAGGAATGTGAATTCAAGAAGAGCAATAACATCGATTTCGGAACACGATAATAAATCAGTCAACCATATTGTTCGTTCGTACGTTTGTTTACTTGTTGTCTGCTTGTTTACTTGTTTGTATGATTGTTACGAGTTTCTTTTATTTATTTATTGCTTGATTGATAAAAAGCAACATCTGCCTCACCCCTGGGACGATGGAGGGCGGAGGGACGGTGTTCTTGGGTGGCATATATGCAGGACCAGGCGGTCCCGGAGGGCCTGGAGGTCCGGGAACGATCCGTCCCCCTGTGACGAAAAAACAACAACACAAGTATTCGTCTGGAAATGCGCTGCGTAATGCTTGTAATTGACAAAAGGTTTGCTGCATCTCGGGTTAAGGTGACATATATTATAATGATAAGTACTACCTCATAAGCCATGACACTTCCGTTTACTTAGTATTTTATCCTTTACCATACGTGCTTTTATCAAAGAATGCATGGCCTGATCATTTTGCTTGTATATCAAGGAGGCAAACGACGTGACTGAAAGGATAGCTTGTTCCCATTAAGGTCAATATCGGCCACAATGAATGCATTGCAGTAATATATTTTGTTCCTTCATAATCGCTGTAACATTCCGTATTCTCCTTGTTAATAACCGCCAGCGATCTCTTCTCAGAAGTGCTCGTTTTTCGACAGGTTATGTGAACGTATTATTCTTGGTGGTGGTGGTGGTGGTGAATTGTAGCAAGAGGCGGGTTTAGCCTGGCGAACAAGGCCGGCAATTGCTCCGCCCGAGCGTCTCGCACAATACTACTGAAGGGTGTCACCATGTGTCCATCAAACCAGTCTCTCTTAAGAACTCGATGAGGAGACGTGAAGTTTCTTTTCGGGCTATAACTGATCCCGCGGGAAATATAAGGTGGTGCAGGCGCGCATGCGGAAGGTTCTTGCTTTGCAGATTCTTCAGGAGAGTGTCTCTTTCATCTTGGAATTGCTCGCAGGACCACAAAAAGTGCTCAATGTCTCCTGTCTCATTGCATGCCGAACAGTTCGGAGAATTGATTCGCCCCGTTTTAAATAACCAGGCCGGAGTATTTGCAGATCCTGTCCTTATTCGATATAGAAGTGTGGCTTCCTCTCGGTGCAATCGCTTGGTTACGCAGGGCATATGCGGTGGAACCCAAAGCGACGCAAAGTGACTTAGAATGTCAGATTTTTGCACGTTGTTACTCTTTGGGGCCTTGATTTTGGGACGATGATAGAGCGCTGCGTATGCAAGCGCATCAGCTTTTTCGTTTTCTGAGATACCAATGTGGGAAGGAATCCATTGAAACTTTACTGTGAAGCCTTTGTTGTTGAGCTCCTTCACGATGGCTAGTGATTTACGTGGGAACTTGAGGGATGGCAAACCACGGTATATTTGCTGTAATGCGGCCTTTGAGTCCGTAAGGACAACCACATTCTGCGGAGGCAAAGTCTTTAATTTGCGCAGAGCAGAAGCTATTGCTGCGCCTTCCACAACTGTCGACGAGGCTATACAGTCCAGACGGCCAGACCACGTATATCTTAGAGAGGGAATATAGAATGCAGCTGCACAGCGGTCTTCGTCTGCCTTGACAGAGCCATCTGTGTATACTTGTAGGTGACTCGGGTAAATCGTGTTCAGGTGTTCAAGGACTAATGACTTGGCTTCTGCAGATGGAATGCAGCTCTTTGATTGCAATCGTGGTACACTTAAGTTGCATATGATGTCCTCGAATGTCCAGGGTGGTTCTATCCTTTCCCTCTGTCTCGAGCAGCGCAATCCTAATACGCGAAGCGTGTTCAATGCTGCATAAAAATGTGAGCGCGGCCTGTTACCTATACGTCGTAAGAGCGCTCTACCGGGCGTAGACTCACTCAATCGTAGGAGCTGGATCATCAGAGCCTGGGAAGCCTGAAGTCGTAGAGGGCGTGACTCAGCTTCGTAGAGCACTTTCTTGTTTGACGCTGGCTGAGGGACTCCAAGGCAAAGTCGGATACCTTTTCTGTGGATGGCTTCTAAGCGCTCGTATTGGCTGTCTGAGGGTGACATCAGAGGTAGCTGATACAGGATACGACTTGTAACCAACGCTGTATGTAGCCGTAGCATGGACGTCGGGTGGTTGCCCCAGCGTATGCCAGCGACTCGTTTGAGCACATGTAGCCTGGGTGACGATGACGCCACAACGTGGTCAACACCGCGGCGCCAGAGTAGCCTGTGGTCTAAGGTAACGCCCAGAAATCGGACGTTGGTGACTTGTCGAATCTGGTATCCGTCCAAATTCAGCGTCAAACGTGTAGATTTTCTTTTCACTCCAGGGAATAGTACGAATGATGATTTTTCTGCTGATAGTGATAATCCAATCGTTGCCAAGTGGCCCTGAATGGCTTTTACTGCTCCCTGGGCTATTCGTGCAAGGCGGCGATGCTGGTAGCCGGAGACCCAAATGCAGATATCATCGGCATATATAGATATCTTCACTGGTGTTCGATGGTTTAGTACACTTGGGAGGCTACTCATGGCAGTGTTAAATAATAAGGGAGATAAAACACTCCCCTGTGGCACACCGCGAAATATACGTATTTCATCGCTCAAAGTGTCGCCGAGACGAACTCTGATGCGACGATCATTGAGGAACGTATGTATGAAATGCAAGAGATGACCCGTGACGCCTATAACTTGCAGCTGGCTGATGATGGCTCTTTGAGACACGTAGTCGTAAGCCTTAGAAACATCCATGAAAACAGCAAGTGTCGACAGGCCATCCGCACTGTAATGTTCTATGTGGCTTAGAAGGTCCAGCACATTGTCTTGAGCGCTTAGACGCTGCCGAAACCCAGTCATGCACGATGGTAGTTTTCGACCCTGCTCGACATACCAAGTGAGTCTTGTGCACGCCATCTTCTCCATTAGCTTCGCTGCACACGAGGTCAGTGATACCGGTCTGTATGAGTCCAGAGCTGCAGGATTCTTTCCAGGCTTCAGAACCGGTACCACCCATGCTACCTTCCATAAATGTGGGATAGCCCCACTGGCCCAGACTTGGTTAAAAAATGCCAGCAAATCACGCCGTCTCTCAACCGGTAGGTTAGTCAGCATCTGATTACTGATGAGGTCAGGTCCCACCGCACAGCGACGTCGGAGGCTGCTCATAGCTAGTTCCAGCTCTCTGAGTGTGAAAGGAGCATCCATTATAGACGACGATAGCGGCGGTGGCGGGTTGGTTGTGCCAGCTGACCTTCCGGAAGAGTAATTTCAGCGAAGTCATTCGCAAGACAAGCGAGTGTCTTGCCTAACTTCAATGCTAGGGCTTCAAATGGCTTGTTTGGTCGAAAGTTTCCAGCAAGGTTATTAACGACCCACCATATCCGTGGAACTGGCGTGAAGACCGATAGGCTTGCACAAAATGATGCCCATTGATCTCTTCTTAGTTTCCTTGTATAACGTCTAATTACTGCGTTAATCCTGTTATATATAGTCTTCATTGATGGGTTGCCTTTCGTCCTCATCAGCCTCCGTTCCGCTCTTCTACGGGCAGCGCATAGATTTTTGAGCTTTAGATCGGGAGCGGGGAAGTGGTCGGGTAGCTTCAGCTCAGCGGTAGCCAATCTCTTGCTACGTAGCATGTCCGCGAACAGGTTTCCAGATGATTCGCTTAGGCCGTCCCTGTATGTATCCCAATGCGTCACAGGACAGGATCTTCGGCCGTTGGTTCGATATCCAGCAATGTTAACGAAGACAGGAAAATGATCACTGCCCATTCTATCTTTACTAGTCGTTGACGATGCGAGGATGTCCGTTGAGTGTAACGTCAAGTCAATGACACTGTAAGAGGCCGGTGGTCGAAAAAACGTTGGCTGTTTGTCATTTGCCACGCAGAGTCCCTCGGTGTTTAAAGCGCTAACAATTTGCTTTCCACGTGCATCAGTCGCCTTGTCGCCCCAGAGAGTATGGTGCGCGTTGAAGTCGCCACATATAATCCTAGGAGCTGGGCAGCGGCTGCAGAGGTCTCTGATAATTTCTCCCATCGAGACCTTCAGGCGAGAGCTCACATACACAGAGGCCACGCTGAGGCTTCGATTTCCCAGCCGCACTTGTACAGCAGTGACTTCCAAAGCACTGCTGCAAAGGTCTTGAACTGGTAGAACGTAATGTGGTATTTCACGTCTCACATATAGCATGGCGCTTC
The DNA here is from genome assembly GCF_038994185.2 of Dermacentor albipictus. Taxonomy (NCBI): domain Eukaryota; kingdom Metazoa; phylum Arthropoda; class Arachnida; order Ixodida; family Ixodidae; genus Dermacentor; species Dermacentor albipictus. The sequence goes on from NW_027225579.1 coordinate 738,531, forward strand.
CGTTCGGAAATGTTGGAATACTTTGGTTTCCATGTGCGACATAACCAGCAATTGTTCTGGAACTTGGAAGACCAGCCTCGGACAGGGCCAATATTGGCACAGGCATGTTGCGTAAGAAAAGCGACAGTTCAGGTAAATGGCACGGAAGACCCGCACAGTTCCATTGCATAATAAGTGGCACCTGTGGACGAGATGGTGAACATTGTGTCTTGACCGCATCCATATTGCTAGGTGCTTTAAGAAAAGGTAGAGCTGAGAATCACTGACTCGAGAGCGAGGACTACTTCGAGCATTTCCTTCATCGAGCTAGCCGGCATCTTCTCTATGTGTGATCGTAAGGCCTTGAAGAGAGCATGTAGCACCTGCTGACAGTTCTCCTGTGGTGTGTTTTCATCGCAACATGATTGGGGTCGCTGCAGTACAGACACATAACTTCGCTGTTCCGGTTGTTCAGCAGTCTTCTCTTCTACGGGGCCTCTGTTCATTGATTTGACTGTTTTAGCCGGTCCGCTGCGTGATGGCACCACTGTGTCCTGGATTCCTGGAGAAGGCTTCAGGCTTGGAAAATCAGTTTCACTCTTTGAGCTCCATTTCATTGCGTCTGACTCTCTGTGTCGTTCTGTCGTTTTCTTCGTCGTATTTTTCTCATCGTTCCCTGTTGGCCCCAAGATAAACGTTTTCTTACGCTTTATTGCCGCTGCCCGCGTAGGACACTTGCTATAACTAGCTGGATGACCACCACTACAGTTTACACATAGAACGTTCTCTCTGCACGCGCATGTTTTGAAATCGTGCGGTCCTCCACATCTCTTACACCGCTGCTCACCACGGCAGTACTTGGCCACATGTCCATAGCGCTGACACTTGAAGCACCGAGGTGGTGTCTCAACGTAGTCAATGGTCTCGTGTCTTGTGAAGCCCAAGTTGATCTTCTCTGGACGGTCTGTATTTGGAGCGAACGTAAGAACCACGGAGCTGGTTCGCCTGGACTCCCAATCTGTTTCGGAAATTTGGACGCGTCGCATGACTCTCCTTGCATGGTAAACTCCTTGTGGTTTAAGGTATAGCAACAGTTCCTCGTCAGTGTACCACTTCGGTACTCCTCTAATAATGCACGTGTTTTGCAGGTACGAATTGGGCACTCGTGCTGAGATTGCAATCCCTGAGATCGACTTGCAGCTGAGAAGGGAATTCACATGCTCTTCTGTCTGTACATCTAGAAGCAGGGCTCCTTGAGCAGTAAATCGGCTCCTAACTGGCGATGCGCCAAGAATTTTTTCAATATCCGTAGACAGAACAATGGGATTTACTTTTTTCAGGTCGGCTCCTTCTGTGGCAGGCGTAACAATCACTGGGATTCCGACGGTCCTCTTCTTGCGGTGACGCACAAGCCTGAAGCCTTCATCGTCCAGATCTGTGATGTCAGCTATGTCACAATCGTCAATAAGCGTAGACTCGTCGTCTGTTTCTGTAACCTTGTATCGCTTACAATCACGGTTGCTCTCAGGGTCAGTCGGTGGCCTCTGCCCCGGTGTCAGGTCAGGCGTAGTCATGACGGGGGTCTCGCCGCTACCAGATCGGGCTCTTCTGCAGGCTCCTATCGAAGCGACGGGAGGCGAAGGCCCCCCCCGGCCTCCGGTAGGGAAGGTACCTTGGCGAGTCGTCCGACGTCTTCCACAAATCTATTTGACAAAACGTCGAAAAAATTCAAAAACACTAGGGAGCGAGACAGCAGTGCGACTGTGCCGAACCAAACTTCTTCTTCCACTAACAACTCAACGTATTATTCTTCGTTTTCTGAGCGCTCCCAATTATATAGGCCTTTCACGCTATAACTCGGCACCGTCTTGTCGTCCTGCAACAGCCTCTAACAGTAACTCCTCCGCGGGGCTACTTTTGAACCATCGACAGTCATTACTGCTGAACTGCCCGCTAACTCAGAAACTAGTAATAGATTTGTACTCATATTGACACGTTTACTTGTCTTTATCGGGCGGCAAGTTTTTGTCGCCTAACAAATGTTATCGCACAGCGCGGGACGCGCCTGCATGTATCCGAAGTTTCTGGAAAGTTATCGATGCTTCTATCCGCTGTCTGTTGTCGCCGAACGTTGTGTGATCTGATTTCATCGCTTGACACGAATGGTGTAGAACATTTTAGAAGGCATGCGGGTCCCAACGTTTAATCTGGAACATTCGATGATTGCTGTATAAAAGCCGACGCGCTTGACCCCGCTGATCAGATTCTCGACGATCGCCGACTGTGTTCGCCGCTATCGTTGTGCTTTAAGTGTAGCCTGTTTTGTGGGCACAGGTTCGCCCAATAAAAGCTAGTTTTGTCTTTCACAGTACTGCTACTGTGTTCTTTAACGTCACCACCACGTGACAATATTATGTATCAAATCGACAACGCAGCCGTAAGGGTTTCTCAAATCGAACATCTGTTAATGCGCCAGCGAATCGCATATCGTCCAAGTCTTTCTCCCGTTTCCCTGTTCTTGGCGCTTGCTTGTCGCGAAACGCCTCACCCTGCGATGGGAGCTTTTTGTGTGGAGAGTGTAAGTCGCATGCATGTCTGTGATGAGATGAGCCTGACCATTCGGCCTTCCTTGGTACACCAAGGCGAAGGCGTGCACTCCACACATGAGGGGTTCGGGGGGGGGGTGGTGGAGGGTTGAGTCGAGAATATAATTTGTACAAAAGGTCACTGAAGTTTTTCCCCTATTCAAACGACATGTTTCAGCTGTCACCAGTCCTCATCATTCATACAGTTAATAATTTTGGTTGTTTCTCCGTGCGGTGCGCGACATTGGCGTTCTCATTGTCGGCTAACAACTAGGGCACACCCTCTTCGTGCCGGTACCATGTGTAAAAAAACTGTTTCTTTAAGCGTGGAGGGACGGAGTGCAGGCACGTGACGTTTTTTCAAGGAGGAGCCTCACCTGCATACTTGACTTGCCCCAGACTATAGTAAGTGAGTAGTGGCGATCTCACAAAATGAGAGGAGATTACATTGTGAGGCGGCACAGATAGTAAATCTCATGCACGGCCTGCATCGCCACTCCAACTAATAAACCGGAAGATGGCATTCTAAGGTTGTGTGCTATTTTCAACTGCGCCATGGGACTGAAGCGAATTTCCAAAGTCGAGAACACACGTATTTGCAGGACAGACACGTACATGCTTAGTGCAAAATGTGGTGGAGAGCATGAACAGTGGCGTGGCGTTATCGCGAAGCCAAAGGGCAAAATAATTATGCAGACTCACCACCAGTTGACAACTATGTATTGAGAAGCCTATTTGGTTTGGTAGAGAATGTTTGTTATGAATCATATGTGTTTTGCAGCGGACGGTTACTACTCTTGCGACGTGTGCATCACATGGCTCTGCATCTCTGTATACGTCTGCGCACGCACCCAGTGGCACATACGCAGCGGCACTGAGCAGGCGCGCCTCTAGAAATCCGCAGTCGCCCAAAGTGGCGAGAGCACAATGTGCGTCTCTAGAGCGTTATGGAAGCAACCCGAGCAGAGCGGGACTACACTCGGGCAGACTCCAGCACTATTACAAGTGAAACCTCAAATTTAAAGCAAGAGGTGTCCGGCCTTTAATGCAAAGCAGGTTCACAAGAGGCGCAAGTATGTCGTGATTAATTATGCAGCTTTACGCACTATCTTTCAGGACGAAAATCTTGTAAGTTAATCCGGACAAAAGTCATGCAGAATGACTATCCAAACCGCGGTTTCTTTCTCTTTACTGGCTGCTTTTGTTAGAGCACTATCTTCGGGATCCGCCCACGAGACGACCAGATACACTAGAAAAACTTCGTTGACTTGGACAGAAATGCTTCCCGTTGAAGATTTCTGCAATGGCTGAACAACTAGAACAATAGCTACAGATGCGCGTTGACGAAAAGCCTCTGCCTTCTCTGCAGGTTGGACCTGTGGCGCCATCTAGCATGCATTTGGAGAATGACGACTGCTGCCTCCGAGATTTCAACGCAATTTGCTTGTTTTGCCGTCGTTCTCTTGCGTGATAAGATATATGATACACAGGACGCTTTATACAAGATGATACTAACCAGAGTAAAAACTATGCATATCTTGCAATAGCAAGTAAAATTTTGTGGGTCATTACAGATCTTAGAGGCCCACATGATACACAAGAGACTTAGACAAAAGGCTTTGTGAACGAGAGCAGACACTGTAACTTGTTCTTGCAAGTAAAATTAATGACTTAATTATCTGTTCAACTTTCATCCGCAGCACACTATTAACAGCGTACAGCCTCCAGCATTGCTAATCTTTCACCTCGTTGCGGCACACTATTGAATAGCGCACAGTAGCGTGGCTTGGCGAGGGACGAGGGCTGTACTGCACTTCCTCGTTACTTTCAGTAATGGGTTAAGGGGCGAAGGGGAGTCGCGAAAAGAAAGGAGGCAGATGGATGCTCGAGTGGCGACCGAGACATCTGTTTGCTTTTAACATTTCTCGCGTCGCTTCTGGCACAACTGTGCACAGTGCACGTGCAGATAGGTGCATATGCATACCTCTCGTGTTGATCGTGTTAGAAGTGTCGGACCAATGGCTCCACCCAGGGGGTCCGGGTGGCCCTGGGGGGTCCCTGTTCTCCCTGGAAAGTCAGAGTCTGTGCTTAAAGGAGCCGCAAATAAATTGAGTGCAACGTAAACTGTTTGGATGTCTGCGTTTGGTCCAAAAGTAAAACGTTCAACAGTTTTCGTTCCATCTCGACATTTAATGAGACATTTGGAAAATGCTAACACAGTTTACGCACCTATGCGACCTCATGGTCGCATAGGCGCTTCACTCTTGCTTTCCCGTTGAGGAAAGTTGACAACAATATTTGAGTGCGCCAATCGCTACCGTATTACAGGTATTTGATAAGCAGATTGTAGTTTGTTAATCCAACAGTAACTTAAGTGACAGTTCCCAGCTGCAAAGAGCGAGGAGGATATGGGAGATTAAGGGGCTCGATGTATTAATAGTAGCAACCATATGAATTCAACAAGACAATGAAGCCACGGAAAGTATACGGAAAATTGGCCATGTTTTTTTTTTAAATTGCAATGTTGGAACAATATTAAAGTAAATGAAAGTAGAATAAAAGACAACTTGACGCCAGTGAGTGCCGACTCCAACCTCCGCACGACACGATCGATGCCGTACCAATGGAGCTACTGCAGCGGTCATCCCATCATCCACTGTCTTGACCATTTATGTATGTGCACTATACTCAGAGCTGAGAGTGTCAGCTAGCGCTACCCAAAGGAGTGGTGACGGATTAGGAACACTTTATTGACCCCAGGCGTCACACAATGTGATTTTAGGAGCAGGCAACTGGAGAATAAGCCCTTGTGCGAAAACCTCAAGGCATCAGGGCTGCATGAACAGAGGCCATCGCTACGTTTGTAATAACCAAGAAAAATAAAGGGACCGATGGGGCTCAAGTTTGTGCTTCCAACAACCCTATGAAGCCAATATGTTTTGTGATGCAACCTATAATCACTGGCCTATAGGCAAGAACGGCTAAGTACAGGGTTGACGACAACCTCGTCAGCATTGAATATGACGTGCCTCAAGCACTTTACTCTAAATGTGTGAAGTATGCCACACCTTGCAAAGATAGCCACTATTGCATGCCTAATCTGCAATGTTTTATGGAAAATATAAACCCCAATAACTGCTTGAATACTGACGACTTGTTTCCCCTAAGGTTAGATGCCTTTGTAAATTGGAGTGTGCACAGTAGTTTCGACACAAATTCATGCATCCGTGACGAAACATACACATGTACTTGGTTATATAGAATGATTTTTTTTCCATGCTCGATTACGCTCGTGAAAGTGGTGAAGTGGGGACTGAAAACGTCATAGCGCTGGCTTGGGCTAGGTTTGGTTCCTTGTAGCAGAAGCGTAACGACAAGCGAAGTCTACATGTCACAGCTTAGCTATTGCTGAGACTCGCGTTGACTAAGGAGATGTCATTAATAACGAGCTCCCGTGTAAGCCGCCGAGAAGCTTCAGGCACGAGTGCTCGTGATGTGACATCGTCGTAAATTTTTTTCTGTATTGTCTTCTTATACATTATTAGTCGTTTCAGTTTATTTGTTGGACAGCCGATCATTCAGTGGCCTAGTTTCCCACGGTAACATTTTTTCATAAACAACAACACTCAGACGCATCCGTCCCTAAGCAGCGGTTTATCACAGACGGCACATGCGCATTTCTGAAAGCACATATATCCTCCTCCATCAACAAATTCCTGCCGCAGGTTGCACTGACTCATCAAAGTAGCATCGTGAAGTTATTTAGGAAGACGATGACGCCATACCTTTTCTCCGCGGCCTGATCCATAAGCTGCAGGTCCAGGCGGCCCACTTTCACCTGTTTCGCCCTGAAAGAACACGGCCATTGTAGAGCTCCCTTGGGACTGCGGCGGGTACGTACATGCTTCCTCTCGTCAGCCGACACCTTTGTGACTAGGACTGAGCTCACGCACGGCGCCTTTGCCCGTGTAGGGAGCGCGTACCTCGTGTTGATCCTGTCCCGACGCTAAGCCGAAGAACGGGTGCCTAGGGCTCGCGCGAGGTCGTACCGCGCCGAGCCGCGCTTATCGGAGGCCCAAGCCGAAGGAGATTGCCTGAGCTCTCGCGAGTTCGCCCACTAGATATCGCGAGAGCAAGTAGCATAGCCGCCGGGACTTTTCCTAGCGGCCTGTCCCAGCTTGAGCCTGTGCTCTCGCAGCGACGTGCTACAGGTGCCCCTGACTGTATTTGCCGCCCTTGGTGCGGGAGCCCATTGGTTACCCGCCGCCCCGGGAGCGGGCGTTTGTGCAGTGTCGGGCACCGCCGGATACAATAAACGGTATCAGTAAACTCAGGGCAATACTGTGTTCTTGCGTGCGTCCCTCGATAGCCCCTTCCGGCCTCAGCTCGCGCGCAGCGGCGCTAGAGGCTGATGGCTGATGCAGCCCTGTGGCTCGCTAAGTTCGAACCTGCGGTGGTCGGTACTCCTGTGAGACAATATCAAGAATGATTAAATGAACTCTCGTTCTCTGCATTCAACAATCGAAGTTTGGAGGGTAAGTGGACCAAGTGGGCAGAATGAATTGTTGCTAGCATTAAATAAATAAATAAATAGTCTGATTAATCCTATCGGCAAATAAAGTTATCAGTCAAGTGCGACTGACATATCTGAGCGAAAGCACCACACACCTCATTCCCCACCTTTCTTTGAAGAATAAACACTAAATCACTGAAAAAATTAAGGCAGCAGAACCCGTATGAATAGCGACTGTTTAGGAATGTCAATAATTAACATCGACAAATGTAGCGAGCCTACAGAAGCCACATAAACTTTCGCCAGAACTACGATTGGGTTCTTTGATGAACGTTTGAAAACTTTAGCTTGATGGACCAAGAACTCACACAGTGGGTTCTAATAATAATTATTGTGTCTGATTACATAACGGTTAAATATTCGGTAATGTCAACAAAGAGTGCCAGTCAGCTAAAACCAAATTTTTAAGGGGAGAGCCGACGACATAAAGTTCATTTCTGATTTCGCTGCTGTTCACAGTATCCATTCACACTGTATTACTCACTAACGTTCCTACAACTAATCATATAGTACATACACTTCGATTCGTGAGTTGGAGTCAGTTATTTTATGAGGCTGTTTCATTTCTTGAACTTTTCCAAACTATGACGTGCTTTGGATCTCCATAAAATGGAGCCCTGCAACACACCTACTCCACTGCAAGAATTACGCCAAATATGTGCCAGAAAATCCTCGCACTAAGTCGCACGCCTTAGGCCAGCCAGCTCTTTAGCTACTTCAAACATATTGCGGAATTTCGAAGTTAACACACGGAAATTATGGTTGAATATAACACAGTGCCTGTAGTCCTAGCTATGATTCGTTCGTGTACCTCCTGTAAGCAGGACTACACAATGTATGCTTCCTGCAAAGTCCGAGTGATGTATGAAGCGAGTTAGATGAAGCGTAGTGCCTCAAATTATTCTATGTTCAAGAGAAAACATCAGAAGCAATTGCCTTGAGCCCTGGGAATCCCATGGGTTCCCGCTCTCCTGGAGGTCCACGTGGACCAGGTTCACCCCGTTCGTTCCCTAAGTATTGCGGCAAAAGACTCGTTTGAACACTTTTTTCGCAAACATCTTCGTTAATCACTGCCCACACAAATACAAGCGCACGCTTCTACATCAGAACATTCTAGCGCAGAGCCTTTCAGTAAGGCTTGGGAGAGCGGAAAGGGTAGGGGAGGGAGAATGATGGGGAGCGTAAGCGAAGTTGTTGTGCCTCTTACGAATTCGTCAATCTTACAATGGCCAGTCGATGTCTTAAGCTTTCCTTCGTTCAGTGTTCAGCCGCATGCTTATCAAACTTCTTATAAGTGTTACAAATGCTCAACAAGATCGTACAAGAGTTATTCCCGTCTATAGCCAAATAACTGTTCTCGGTTATCCAATCGATCATCCATATGAAACAAGTACATTATGCCTTTGGTAATATCCGCTAGCATAGGCGTATTTTTTTTTTCTGAAAATCATGCCGTACGTCATCTGATATCTTCGTTAATCGCCCATAATTAGGTTATTTGGGAGAAGTCTTGAAAAGCACACCAACGTGGCTGTTTTTATTGCAGCCACAAAGAAAAAATACTTACTTGTCACGTATGTAAGGCCATCCTGAATATGGAAGAAAAGAAAGGAGACACAAAAGCGTATAGTGAAAAAATATTTTTTTTTTGTCGTATATGTGTGCACTACAAGCAAACTGGAAAGCCAAATCACAGCCCATATAGTATATATGTTAGGGGTTATTGAATAGTTGGGAGTGAAACATTGTTTATTGTATCTTGCGTACCAGTAATATAAACAGAAACGTGAGTATAGGAGAATATTAATCAGAACATCTATAATACATAATTATATATAGAAACAGCGTACAATACCAGTGCGGACACTTGCTAAACCTTCTGTATTCCCAGAAGATCGTGCTAGCACCTGAGTCATAGCATTTTCAAAGGCCTCGACGAATGTGACAACTCCAAGAAGCATCGGAGTTGGTTTTGACTCTGTCGCGTTTTATTTTTGCTGGCATTAGAGTATGAGGGCCTTTCTTACTCTTCTGGCCCACTTTCCCGCTCTCAGTAGAGGACTTACACATGCATTCAAATTCACAAAGGAAGTAAAATATTCAATGTAGCGGTCTTACAAAACTCCACAGACAAGAAAGGCTAGTGATTACTGATTACACTATCTTTACTGTGCGCGCACACACCTGTAGTCACAAAGGTTCACGAATATGCAAAACTGCGAATGAAACGTTAAAATAGTTAGTACCGTCATTATGTGTTCAGCAACGGACCAACGTATTGTGCTCTTGAAGGGGGAGGAGTCAGGAGTTAACCGAACCAAGCATGACACCTGTTAATTTGGAGTAGCGCGGCCTCGAATTATTTGACCTTTTCCGCAGTTTGGACGTTAAGAAATCCTATGCAAGCAAGCACGTAAAGACACAAGTGAAGCTATCACAGCAGATTAAGTTTAGCCGCAAGGTTAAGGACGTGCTTAGCGACAGGTTTGCACACATCAGACCAATGAACACTCGGCCCAAGAAAAATTAAATGTTTGTGGACCAAAGAAGGCAGCGCTTACGGCTCCTAAAACCTAAGCAGGAAGTACTCCAACATCTGTCTGATTCATCACTTACCTTTGAGGTCCCTCAAGCATGACATTTTGCTTAGCAACGATGATTATGCGTAGCAGAGAGCTATGTCCCTTACAAAAGGACCACCCGTCGACTTGCTCGAGTCTCTGTGTTGAGATTCGCGGAGTTTCTGTTTGGTGAACCCTTCCCGCGCTGCATTTCTGCGTCTTGCTGGCAACGTGCGACGAGCGCGGTGGCCTGCTCGAAGGTGCACTCATCTCTATCACACTAAGACTATTTTTTAAGAACAAAAGGACGTGACACAGGCCTCTTTATACACGTGCATATCCCTTAGGCCACAAGAACGATTCCTTTAAACTGTGCCAGCTATATATATCTCACGACATAAATGGCTCTCGTACTAGCTATACACGCGTATTAAAAGAGTCAATGTTGTCTCAGCATTCTTAGCTTGCACAGAATTTTAAGCTACGTGGAATCTCAATTATTTGAAAAAATATTCATGGAGTTTGAAAGAACAATATCAATCGTACTGCGAAGCTACGCATATATCTAGGGAGGCACGCAAGGCGAGCCAACGCTGTTCTTCCACACAGAAATCTCGCTGAAATCTTCTATAACTATGAATACATGCAATGAAAATAGGGGAAAAACGTACTGCGCTTACAATGAGCAAATATTCCGTGGATGATGGAGAGCATTTTCAGAATGTATTGAAATGACTGTGTGACAAATCCTTCTCGCGGTTAGGCACGAAATTTCATCCTATGAGGACATAGGAGTTATGAAATTCTTTTCTCAGCTCCTCCGCACCCAAGATATTTCTGAGGGCGAAATCGTTAAAGATATATACGACAAAATTTTAAAACGACCATGTGTCTGGCAGTGCCTTCTCTACTGATAGTAACATCCATGTCGAAAGTAAATGTTGATCAATGTATTTTGCACACCATTTCCATACTGGAACGAAAGCTTGTGAGAGCTGTATAACTATGGTTGTCTTATAAGACGACCATATATGGTTTAAGTACAATTAAACAGGGTATCACAGTTGACACGTGTCAACGAAGAACGATCGCTCGTATACACAGAAATGCCCTGAACCGTCGCGTGCACAACCTGTGAAACAAAGTTGCAGCCAACAAAATAACCGTTGGACAACATGAACACTGTAGGGCAGGCCTACAGTGCGAGCTGCCCACTGCCTCCAAACTTACCGCTCCCAGGAACGTGCCCAGGCCCGGTGGTCCCGGCTGGCCTGGCTCACCCTTGCTTCCTTTCACCGATTCTCCGAGCTCTCCTTTGGGTCCAGGTGGTCCTTCGGCAACCTTCAGCCATTACACGTGCACACTGAGCATTAGTCTGTAGTCGCCATCAAGCCCAAATAAAAAAAAAGTAATAAAAAATGTGCAGATCCCACGCAGTGTGGGAATCGATGTTATGCGATACCGGACTATCCAGTATTGTTTGCGGTCCTGCAGACCGTTACCAGATGATCCAACGTGTTTTCTGTAAATTGAGGATAGTTGTAATTGTACGTCGGAAGCGAACACGTGTGTGACGACAACAGCTCGACGATGACTACGTCGACAATGATAGTGTGGCAGCAAAGGCACATCTACACGAGCCGCTCGACGCGAGCTTACGACATGACGATAGTGGTAGTGGACGTAAGTAAGCGACAAAACACTGATTGTGACGTCATCAGCAACTACGCATAAGTATTCAAATAAATCATGGGGTTTTACCTGCTATAACCATGATATGGTTACTAGGCAAGGCACGCCGCACTCTGCCCCGCCGTGGTTGCTCAGTGGCTATGGTGTTAGGCTGCTGAGCACGAAGTCGCGGTATCGAATCCCGGCCACGGTGGCCGCATTTCGATGGGGGCGAAATGCGAAAACACCCGTGTACTTAGATTTAGGTGCACGTTAAAGAACCCAAGGTGGTCGAAATTTCCGGAGTCCCCCAATACGGCGTGCCTCATAATCAGAAAGTGGTTTTGGCACGTGAAACCCCATAATTTTTTTTTTTTTACGCCGCACTCTGGATTAGATTCGAGCTCCTGGGATTCATTAACATGCACTTAATGCGCACACCAAAGGCACTGCGCTACCGGTTGCAACTACGTGGTATGCAATCGCACGTACTTATGGCTATGTCATGTGCTACATTAAAGAACGACGATGACATTTGTGCTACGGGGAACAAGTGTTCATTCATCATTAACGTGGGCGTTGATAAAATTCATACAATGTTGCACAGTTTCTACGTAGCGTAAACTGCTACGGGGAAAGTTCTGGGAAAAGTGGGCCGGTCCAGGAAGTCGTGCAGTCTACGACGACGCTCAACGCGCAACGCGGAAAGAAGCCGCGAAAGAGGCACGTGACGCACAGCGCCGAGTGCTCGAAAGAGCTGGTTGCCTTTGGAACGAGAACGATGCGTGCGATCGTGGCCCAGTGGTTAGAGAGAATAAATATTTATTTCATAAAGCGAGTAGAAAATTTCCTCGATGAGTGGGGCCCTCAGTCCAGGTTTGCCATGCGCGACTTCGCGAGCCCGCTGGATCAGCCGTTGCTGCTGCTGCCGCCTTGTGCTGAGCAGCGCAGACTCCCAAGAGGAAAGGGTAGGGTTGGGTATAGGAGGAACACCTGAAGGGTTAGGGTATTCCCATATGGAGTGATACACCATGGGTTTGACCCCACAGTGGGAAAAATAGGAAGGGTACAGGGTGGGATGAAAGATATGTAGCATATGGAGACAAGGAAATGAATTGGTCTGCAGTTGCCGCCAGACAGCGGCATCTGCTCTATTAAGCGAAGGATGAGGAGGGGGATAGTTATGGCGACTTTGTCGGTAGTATTCGAGCGTCTCAGTGTACTGTAGGGATTCTGGTGGTGCGTCGTCTGGGTTGGACAGCTCTTCCGATGGTACCCGGCCTGTCGGACCTCGGGCTACCGCATTAACGCGTTCATTACCATGGAGAGAGGCGTGTCCAGCAGTCCAGACGATACGCACCCTGTGTAACGTGGGAGGGGGGACAGAGGAGAGAATTCGATGTGTGTGTGCAGTCACGAGACCTTGCGCGAAGGCCCGGCAGGCAGCCTGCGAGTCTGTCACTGTGGTGATGGGGGTGTCGTGTGCGGAGAGGGTCGAGGCATGTAGAATGGCCAGGGCTATTGCCCCTTCCTCTGCTGAGCAGCTGTGCGTTGTTAGAACTGTGTCACACATCCTAAGCGAGTCTGTATTGTCAGTTACAGCTAAACACATGGCCCGCCTCTCTGGGTAGCGGGCCGCGTCCGTGTACAAAACCGGTGTAATTGTGGTGCGGTCTCCAAAAATGCGTGCCAGGGTCTGAGTTCGGGCGCGTCTACGGCCGGTGTGTCGCTCGGGATGCCTATTGCGGGGAATTGGAGCTACTTGTATGCTAGCGCGTAGAGCAGTAGCGAGGCGATATTATGGGACGTGTGTGGGTATCTCAGGGACAGAGTAGCCAAGGCGAGAAAGTATAGCGCAGCCCTGACGGCTGCGTCTGAGACGTTGGAGCTGACCATTGCGATGAGCCTCCAAAAGCTCGCGTACGGTGTTGTGGATACCAAGCTGAAGAAGCCGTTTTGTGGAAGCATGTGGAGGCAGCCCAAGAGCTGCTTTCACTGCCTTCCGCAGAAAGGCGTCCATCTTCTGAGTTTGAGTGAGGGTGAGATTATGATAGGGGAGGTGATATGCGAGCCGGCTGATTATCAGAGCCTGTACTATGTGTAGGACGTCTTTCTCGCGAAGGCTTCTTCTACGATTAGTTATGCGGTTTATCATATGTGCGACTTGTGCTATCTGCTGACTCAAAAGGTGCGTAGTGTGCGAGGCTTTGCCATCCGACTGAATGTGAAGGCCCAAGTTGCGGAGTCTAGCGACCTGAGGGATGGGGCTGCCGTGTAAGAACAGGGAGATATTAGGGGATTCGTCGGTTCTGCGGCGCCGCCTGTGCACGAGGAGCAATTGGGATTTTTCGGCTGCACAGGAAAGGCCTCCCGTGGCTGCATAGTTCTGCACGACACGTACAGCTTCCTGGAGAGCATCCTGGATGGCCCCGTCGGATCCCTGGGTTGCCCAGATCGTAATGTCGTCGGCATAGCGTGCCGGATGGTGGGTATCTGGTCTAGTAAGTGGGGCAGCTTAACCATAGCCACGTTGAAGAGGGTGGGCGATAAGATCGAGCCCTGTGGTGTTCCTCTACCTGTGAGTGCGATGACGTCCGACCGGAGCTCTCCTATGCCAATAGTGGCTGTGCGGTCCGACAGGAGAGCTCTGACATAGTTATAGGTACGTGTGCCGCATTGGGAAGAAGCCAGATTGTCGAGAATTAGATCGTGGGAGACGTGATCGAAAGCCCCTTTGAGGTCCAGGGCCAGAACAGCTCTGGTTTGTGCCACAGTGGGCCCATCCACAACGTTCTCCTTAAGCTGCAGCAAAATGTCTCGCGCAGAGAGGTTAGGGCGGTAGCCGAAGAGTGTATCCGGAAAGAATTGGCTGTCTTCGAGGAAGGGTTGTAGCCGCGAAAGTACAACGTCCTCGAAGAGTTTACCTACACATGAAGTTAAGGATATAGGTCCGAGATTCTGGAGGGACAGTGGCTTGCCTTGCTTAGGAATTAGCATGATGTCCGCATAGCGCCATTCCTGTGGAAGCGTGCCATTCCTCCAGTGGTCATTGTAGAATGCAGTTAAGTCTTTAATGGCCCCATCATCTAGGTTGCGTAGGAGTGTGTATGGAATCCCATCAGCCCCGGGTGCAGTGTTGCGCCTAATACCCTGTAAGGCCGCCCTAACCTCGGCTTCTGTAATATCGGTGTCTAGGGAGGTGGCGTATATGTGTGGGTAGTCTCTGTAGGTGGGGCGGGTGCCTGTAGCAATGTAGCGTCGCTGTAGTGTGAAGTAGAGTAGTGTCATGGAGGCCTGATTTGTGGAGGATGGTGCGGACTCTGTTGCTAGTGTGTATTTTGGTTTGTGTAGGGTTTAATAATGCGCGGAGTAGCGACCAGGTCCGAGGTGTGCTTAGCGTGCCGCTGAGGCGATCGCAAAGGCTATGCCAATTGTTATTAGTGAGGGTGTTCGCGTAGTCATCTGCCTCCGTATTTAGGCGGGCAATACGAAGACGAAGTTTCCGATTATGTTTTTGCCGGCGCCACCGCCGGGTCAGGCCTCTACGGGCCTCCCAGAGATGGGGCAAATGGAGATCTACATCGGGTGTCTCTGTTGTCGCAGTGATGTATTCAGTTGCCCTTTTTAGATCAGTTTGGAGTTGTTTGATCCACTCCTGAAGGGAGAGGGTGTCCTGAGGAGCTAGGGAGGACCAATTACGCCTAAATTTATTCCAATTGATTAGCTTAACAGTACGTTCAGGAGTGCGTGTTGGTTGTACCTGCAGTTCAGTAGCTAGAATGTAATGGTCGCTGCCCAAGTTCTCCACGAGATTGCGCCAAGAGTGTGGACCTACCCCTCTGACCTTGGTGAGATCAGGGCACGTGTCTCTGCTTACGCTGTTGCCTAATCGTGTTGGCTGATCTGGTTCTGTAAGCAGAGTCATGCGATGTAACGCAAGAACTTGAGCAAGCCGGCATCCTTTCGGTGTTTCTGTTTGGTAACCCCAGGCCGGGTGCGGGGCATTGAAGTCGCCTACAATGACCATCTGTTTAGCCACCTTGCATAGATGTGCAAAAAGATGTCCGAACTCATGCTTCCTCGCATTAGGTGCGCTGTAGATATTAAGCACAAACAGGCTGCTATGGGAGCGAGAGCACGGGACCAATTCGAGAAGTACATGCGGTATGGGTGAGGTTTCGAGGGTGTGTTCGATAACGGTCAAATGTTTGGACACTAAAGTGGCTGTGAGGTGCGGCGTGTTGCTATTTATTGTGTCTATGTGTGTGTTGTAGCCGGGAAGTGTAGGAGTACAACGCACTTCCTGCAACGCTATTACATCGGGGGGATGGGGCTTTGTGGCAATGAATTGCGTAAGGGATCCGCGTTTCCGGCGGTAGCCCTTGCAATTCCATTGCCACACGCTTAGGGGTTGGGGGGTAGTGCGTGTCCCTTTACGGTTGCTGGGCATGATCAAGTATTATTTGTTTGTGTTTTATACCCGGGGACTGTCCGGGTGGCGGCTGATCGGCCTGGGAGGTGCCGGGAAGTGAGTGTTCCGGGCCCTGTGAGGCGGGTTTTCGGTCCGGTGACGGTTATCGGGCAGGACGAAGGTAAGGATGTGGTCTTTGTGTTTCACGTGAAGGGGACAGGGAGCGTTTGGATGAAGGCGGAGGGATCGAAAGTTGGCCAGGTGAAGCCGCTATTAGTTGTTTAATATCGGCCACGATCTGCTGGACTGCAGGTTGCAGGGCCTGTTGTATTAGCTGTTGAAGCGGCGCTGTGACTTCAGCCATAATGAGCTGCTTCATTTTTTGCATTTCTGCCTGCATTATGGCAACCAATTCTGTCTTTAG
Organism: Dermacentor albipictus; assembly: GCF_038994185.2. Lineage (NCBI taxonomy): Eukaryota > Metazoa > Arthropoda > Arachnida > Ixodida > Ixodidae > Dermacentor > Dermacentor albipictus. The sequence goes on from NW_027225579.1 coordinate 754,735, forward strand.
AGAGACGGCCATTTCGTTCAGTGCTTGTTGTGTACAGTAGTTGGTGCGAGAGGTTTGTGCAGAGTCATTGAGATGCGGCTCATTGTCGGTCACCATGGGTTGCGGCGTGGGTTTAGGTTTAACGTGTTGTGTGACTGAAAGGGTGAGGAGATGTGGAGAGGGAGACAGAGGTGGGAACTGCGCTGCCCAGCTTACCGCTTGCTCCTCCTTGGCAGATCCATCTCCTGTATGGCCGCGGTCCCTCGAACGGCTGGTACTGGGAGTCCGGCCCTTAGAGTGGCCCTTGGAGCGACTCCGGTCAGTCTGGCGGCGATCCCCGGGTGATCCGCGACTGCGGCTGCGTCCTCTAGTCCAGGGGTTCTCCGCCGAGTTCCCCGGTGTCATTGCTACTTGGGTCAAAGTTTCCTGAGCGCTTTGCTGAGTCGTCGTCCAAGGCTGGCCTTGCGCTGATCCGGGCGGGGGCACTCGTCCTTATGTTTGTTTTTTTCACGAAGCACGCGCGATTTGTTGTGTTGCGGCAGTTGACGCGATGGACAGCGAGGGTCAGTAGCGGGATGAGCGCTGTTGCAGTGAATACATTTAGGTGTGCACTCATGTTCCTTCGGTGGGTTTGAGATGCCACACGCCGGGCAATAGGGTTTGTCGGGCGTGGGACAGACCTCTGCCCGATGGCCCATCGACAAGCACAAGCTACACACCTGTTGGCGTGGTCGGTATACGTGAAAGCGGAGTTCCGCTCCGTACATACGGACGTAGCGGGGTACGTGGGTGCCGGAAAATGTGATCAGGGCCGAAGTCGTAGGTCCCATCATGCGAGCGTGTAAGACAGGGGCTTCTGAACAGCGGAGGTTTTCTAGCAGCGTCGTCGTAGTGGTGTTGGGCTCAAGGCCTGAGGCTACACCCTTGCAGGAGTTCTCTGGGGCGGCTACGTACGCTTGGACGGCGTGTTGAGTGGCGCCCATGGAGATGAATCGAACTTTCTGCAGCCGTGCCGCGAGGTTCTCGCCCGGTGTGCTGAGCACCGCAAGGTTTTGTTCAGTGCGGATACGAATGATCAGCTCGTTGAGCACGGCGCTGTCCAGCCCCGCTGCTATGCCGATGGCTCGGGCAACAGAAGTATGAGGCCACGCACCGAGGTTCAGGCCGTCTCTCGGGCGGAACACAATCTTGTAGTCGTCGACAGGCCGTGGCGGGAGTCGCGCGTTCCTCTTGCGCGGTACTTCGGGTGTCGGAGGAGATGGCAAGTTCGCAGTAGCTTCTGCTAAGCGTTTCTTTTTCCGAGCGACAAGAAACCAGTTGGTATCGTCCTCGGCCTGACCGGACGAAGCGTCGGCGTCCATCGTGTCAGGGGAGCGGGTGTCGTCGGTCTCCATCTGAGCGTAGTAAACTGGCGTTGGAAAGGAGGCGCGCCCGCGTCTAGGCTGCCGAGGTGAACGCAGGTAAGGCCCAACGCGGCGGCGTCGGTGGTCCAGAACTTCAAAAGCCAATAAAATGTGAGGATCTCACCAGATCTTGGAGAAATTGGGCTCGATCGATGCCGCTCGCCGAGCTGCGTCGTTTGGTATTTTCAGTGGTGAGAAGGCAGGGGAACCGCTCGTTGATGGTTCGAAATGCGGAGCCCATACAGAGTGCGGCCAGTCACTACGGCAGCAGGTGGCGCCCTCCCCAGTGGTTAGAGCACCGGGCTGCTGGGCTCCACGGCGGAGGTCCGAGCCCGCCGTCGGCCACACATTATTTTCCTCTTAGTAATACGAGGCGACACTGGAATCTAGCTGCCTACCTGCCTACCGCAAAGTGCAAAGAATGCTTCGCATAAAAGCGCAATTCTTCCGTTCTCCATCGCTAACACCAGTGTAGTTAGGGGCCATGGTCTGAACGCGTCGCGGGCTTACAAAAATACGCGGATCATTACAACAGTTTCCGAAATCTGCTTGCCCGATCACTGAGCGATTGTAGGCGTAATGAGCAGCCGAGCGTGTTCGTACTATTAATGCTTCGCTCCCTCCATCACTTCATTTAATCCCTTACAGCCTTTTACCCTACTTAGGGTAGCCAACCGGATGCGTATCTGGTTCACCTCCTTACATTTCCTTTCCCCTCTCCGATCCCTCTCCTCCACGCATCATCCGCTTGCACGTCAAGTACGACGTACCAATTCATTGCGTGTGCAATTCATTCACGTGTGCCTTTCATTGCGAGTAACACATGTGCGGTAGCTACGTGTTAGACTAGCAGTGATTAAGAGATGTGTAGCGACTAAGCCTGCAATCAAAACAAAACAAATACCGACAACGCTTCCTCTCCATAAAACATAGTGCCATTAGCACTAGACACAAGTTCCGTAAGAGAGAAAAAAAAAACTACGCGTGAATATCCGTTCTGACAGTGTTCGCCTTCTTAGAATTTCAGTTCGCGAAGCTAACTAAGCGGAAACATATACACATATGTCGTAAACAGAATTTTGTTAAACGTGACACCAGTGGAACAGAGAAGTACGTTTCAATTAACAGGAGTTCCGTTTACTGATAACAATGCCCAGCTGGCCAACACAGTGTCGTACACCGTTTTCACATGCTTCAATCAAGGAGTCAATGCGGTAGATAATTTTTTTTCAGAAAACTGGGAAGATGACAAATCGCTTTATAGCACCGCTATAAGAAAATTTATGCTGGAACTGGCACAGTCACCGACCTAGAATTTGGACTCGGCAGGGACCGCCTACAAGTTCTGATAAACGAAAGTCCGAAATAACGGACTTTGCCAGTAAATACGTGCCTTTATTGTCCAAGTAGCCAGCAATAAGAAAATAAAGAGTAGGCGACGAAGAAAGCTTGTCGAACGCATCGCTACACGCACACATGCTTGCTTGCGACCTGGTCAGCACAAGCATGCGTAAGATCGACAACTTCCAGCCATTTGCAGGTGGTTTCCGAGCCAGACAGTGAGCGGAGTAAGCTACTTCAAACCACTTTTGGGCTCACTGGTGTCGCGCGGCACTTTTCGTACTTCGCCAGCCACGAGTAAAGATCAAAAATAAATAAATAAATGGATGAATCAATAAATAAATAAGTAAGTAAATAAATAAATAAATAAATAAATAAACACGCAGGACATAGCAAGCTTAAAACCATTAAATGGGATGTCCCAGGAATTTCATTTGCTTAAACACTGTTCTCTACTCTAATAAGCTGGGTAATTGGTGAACAAATATTATCCTTGTGGCTGAAGATAGATTTCGGAACGCTGTTCACCCTCATAATCGCAGATTGAATCAATTTGCTTCAGCAGGTTCACTAAGTTTAGCTCCGGATTGCTTTTATCACAGAGGCATACATTTGAAAATGATTCGAAGTAGTAATCAGAGACGTATCTATGCAAATTAGACAAAATTTTTAGCCAGAACAGGCGTGCGATTGATCCCAATGGAAGACTTTATGCGGCTCATTCGAAGAGCTCGTGTACCCGTTCCCAGAAATGCAAAACGTTGATGCTGATAATTTTTGTAGCGCACTGAATCTGGGCCCGCCTCACACAGAAGAACGAAACTGAACTGCCCAACAGTGCCAGTCACGCTGCTAGTAGACGCCCATGAGTAACGTGACTGATTATGCCTCACCGTAGGGCGAACATGAAGCGAGCGGTATCTCGGCATGATAAGGGCGCTAGCTGATTACCAACTCGAGTCATTTTCAATTGTATGCCCCTATGGTAAAAAACCATCCAGGGCAATTAGCTCATCAGTGACAGTTGAAAAATTTTTCCAGTATGCACAACGCGATTGCTAACAAGAGACCGTTGGTGCCATCCTCGTATCCCGTAGACCACTTTTTTAAATTGCTTGGTCCCGGTTAGCTGCGATACCACGCATTTATTTTGACGTCCTTTAGTCGGGAATGTTTCAAGGCTGATTCTTCATTTCTTTTTCGATTATGTTCAAACTCAATAAATGGATGCTCAGAGCAGATATAGCATTAGAGTGATTTTTTATGTAAACTCACTTGGCGGAAGTGCTGTGTTTAGGAACCCACTTTTGGCTTGTAATCGTATTTAGCTGGACGTTACACGAGTGAAGGGATGAACACAAATTCCGAGGAGAGAATTAACATCAAGTTTTCGTTAGCCTAGGGAAAGCCCACAGTTGGACATGGAACATGATTGAGGCCCATTATGCTGACGAGGCATCATCTAGAAGCCACGTCTTCGAATGGCACCAAAGGTTTCGGGAGGGCAGAGATTTGGTGCACGATGATCCCGGAGTCAGTGCCTCCCGTCAGCATCACATACCACTGCATATGCACAACGTGTGAAGCAGCTACTGCACGAAGATGGCCGTCCTACTCTGCTCATGATACCAACAGATCTGAAGTTAACCAGCGATACGTGACCCCAGATCTTACGCAACGATTTGAGGAAATGTAAACCGAATGAAAAAAAATCCTCCTTCACGCACTGACAGACGAAGAGAAAGAAGCCAGACCTACAATTACTGCTGAACGTTTGAAAGGAGCCAGAAGTGATCCAATATTTGTGTTAAGTATCAGTATCTGAGATGAATGTTGTTATAAGTATGACCCTCAAAGGCGGGGATAAAGTGTAGGATAGTGGTATTATGATTCGCCCTGTAAAATCTACAAAACGTGAAGCGGTATTCGTAGGAAAAACGACAGTGTTCATCACCTCTTTTGATGCTAAAGGATTGGTGCGCATTATGAATATCTGGCTGAAGGGCGAACAGGAAAACAAAATTTAGACATTGATGTGTTACACATTCACACAAGTCAAATGAAGTGCAAGAATTCTTGTGCATAAGCAGTAACAACAACTTAAAGTCTAAAATAGAGAAATATGCGATTTATTGTTTCTAAGCAGATGAACTGCAAACATTGCAAATGATCAATGTGCATAAAAGTTTTGTCACAATGCGGAGCATTTTTCAAAGTACAGTTTCAAAACTATTCTGCTGCGCGAGTGGCGGGCTTTCTTTGCAACACTGCGACGACAAGATTTTATTTTGTTTCGTATCTGGTCTACTTCATTGCTCAGGTCTATCAACGCCCGATATGGAAGGGCGCCTAAATCCTGAAAAAACGTATTTGCAGAACCACAGTATTGCAATAGAAGTGGCCATCTCCACAACAGTGAGTGAAGCAAATCTTGCTTTGGGGCAACTACACTCCCCCCTTTCTTTTTTTGCTATTCACTCTTAAAGTATGAAAATGATGTAAATGTAAATGTAAATGAAAGTGCGAAAAGAAGGCTTTCTCTGGTCTTTAAAATAAAATGAATCGCGAAAGAGGCGTGCGATTACGAATTGCGTGGTTCCCGAAGCTAGCACTAAGCGCCTAATTTACGGATTTTAATGCGAAGCATTCGTTGCCTCATCCTTGGCACTTCGCGGTGGGTGGATTCCTTCCTCGCCTCGCTTTAAGAAAAATGAAATAATGTCTGACCGATGTTGGAATGCAACCTATGCCGTCGACCATAGCGGCCGGGTGATCTAGTTATTACGGCCCAATCACTTTTTTTTCTTTATTGATTAGACCCCGATATAACACAGGCATGTCTCGTTCAAAAGCCAGCCAGCTTGTTCTTGTTCCCTAGTGAAATGGCACAGCCCACCGTGGGGGATCGGCCATGAATCGGGCGGTGCATCCCGCGCCCGTTTCTCGTCTTCTTTCCTTGCGACAGCTCGCGCTCTGAGGCATCTTCTTACGCGGCACCATCTCCGGGACCGGCCACCTTTGCCGAATAATTTCCTCGTAGCAGGTAAGTTAAAATTGGATTCTGGGGTTTTACGTGCCAACACCGTGATATGATCATGATTCACGCCGTAGTGGGGGTCTCCGCATTCATTTAGACCACGTGGGGTTCTCTAACGCGCATCCATTGCACGGTACACGATGGCGTTTTTCTGCACTACGACCCCATCGAATTGCGGCCGCCACGGCCGAGTTGTCATCCCGCGCCCTCGCCTCGTGGCTACGTGGAGACAGTGCGACCTTTTACAGACTTTATGATCACCCAAGTTATTTTAACATTTTTTTTCGTCGAACTACAAAGGCCATAGTCATTTGAACAAACTCCACATTAAATATGTATTAATAGCCATATGTACGCACGATTGTGTAACACGTAGTGGGTGATGACGCCACAATCGGTGTTTCTTTCGCTTCCGTTCATCCACTATGTGGAAACCAATAGTCCTGTCGTAGGATTGCGTCGAACGGCGGGCGAATAAATCATGTCATTGCCGTCATACGATCGCCTACAACGCGGTCGTCATCGCTCTGCTGTCGTCGCAGATACGTATACGCCCAGACACGCAACTACTCAATTTACAGGAACAAGTCGACCAGTCCAGCTGGCATCGTTTTGAGGGACCCCAGACAATGCTGGGTAGCCAGCTACCTGCAAAGTGCTTCGCATACCATCGATTCCCACAGTGTGCGAGGTTTGCCCAATTAGTTTAAGCTACAATACCCGGATGAGAATCATTTTTCGCACTCTTCTGGCTGGCGAAACGACTTGACTTTTTTTCCCCACATGAAAGTAGAATGTTGCAGCGCAATTTCGGAACTAAAACAAAAAAAAATATTTTCGGAAGAACAATTGGCGATTTCGTCGCGCATCGCCCTTCAATATCGAAAAAAAAAAAAACGCTGAAGCCTGCTCATACACCATTCTGCCGTTTCGCCCCCTTAACGCCCAACAAAATATGCTGCATATATTTTTGCTCAAGCTGCCTTCGGTGCACACGCCACGTCGAGCGCTTAGGATGCTGTTGTATGTTCATTTCCATTTATTTCAGTTAACGCCGAAGAATGTTTGCCAGCTACTCTTACCTTACCTTACATAACCCGAATAGTGGGTTTGGGCCTTCATACCAGCATTGAACAGTTATAGAAAAAAAATGTAAAATAATAGTAAAAGTACAATATGCTTGGACAATTACTTTGCTCAGACGTTATATTTGTTAATCTACAATATGTAACAAAAGAAAGCTGATAAGAATGAAGATTTCTATTTAAAATTTATCAAGTTTTTCCTCTTAGCATGTAGCATAACTGCAAAACGAAGCATTCGGCGGCAGTCGTCCGCAGGAGCACAGAGTTCCGCTACTGTTCATCCTGCGCCGCTACTCGCCAAGTGCCATCGGGCACTTGGCGAGTAGATGACGTCAAAGATGACGTCATGACGTAGATGACGTCAAAGATTCCTCCGCGCTGCGGAGAAGCCTACTCTGCGGACGCAACGCCGACTAATGGTTTTCTCTCTCTCTCAGTGCCTTTGACATTGCACTGCGGCGCTGGCGAGAAGCGCGGCTACAGCGCGGCGATCTTCTCCGGTCTGGCGCAGTGGAGTTATCTGAACCATGCCATAATGACGAACCTTGTTAGCCACTAACACGGAGTGCAGTGCGCCCAACTCTGCGTACTGTAGTATTGCAAGCTACAAAGCTTTCTACGCAGCGCCGTGCGAATGGTCAGTGTTGCGCCGACAATTGCAGTGGCTTCTCAGCGTCTGCCGCGACTGGCCGGCCTAGGGCCGTCGCCGACATTTGTTAACATATTTTACAAGCTTGCGTCATGCAGCAGGGCCAGCTAGAAAAAATGTCTCTGAATGGCGTGGTTTTATCACCTTGTCTCGGTTGTAATAGGTCACAAAGATTGATGCGTTTACGGCCTAAGTCCGAGCCAGGTTTCGTGTATGTCTACATGCAGTGGCACTCGACACGCACGGCCAGCATGCGGCTTTCTTTCAGTGCATGAACACGGCGCATTCACGCAATGTTTCAAAAGCCTGTAGGCGTGCAGGCCAATGGGATGTCTCTATTACCCTAAAACACATCCCCCCCACAGCGTGCTTAAGGTCGGTCCAGAGTCGAAGCATACGACGAGTTTTCCCTAAGTGACTTATGAAGCTTCAGACGACGCAGGCAGCTGCTCCTCTACGGGGCCCGGCATTCCTACTCCAGGTAGCAGACCCAAGTTTTAGGGCACAAGATGTTATCGACCGAGAAGGGCGCCATAGCGACCCGGTTAGAATTTTCAACCCCATAAACCGTCATGAAATGCCGCCGTCTTCGTTGACTACTCCGTCACATCAAAGTGGTCAGTAACTAGATGACGTAATTCACACGCACCTACCCACCCTAACGTCATGTAAATGTTGGCCGACTGACATAAAAGCTGGACACCTCACTACTATAGCCAGTAAGACTAGCCAATGACGAGACTGACGCCCTGCAGTCACCACTGCAAGCAGACCCACCATTCTTCCGTGTTCGTCGACGAGGGCTCCCGGAGGTCCAGGCGGGCCCCTGCGTCCACGGCGGCCGCGTTCGCCTTTCTCGCCCTCTGCAAGACGAAAAGGTCACATGGTTTGGCCATGTTGCACTGATACGCAGCTCCTGTAGCACTGACGTCATCATTTACTGTTGTTTTGAAGCACATAATCCGTGAAGCAATAAATGGAGGAAGTTGGTTCATGCACCTTCTTGTATACGCGTGGAGCCGACAAATAGGAAACTGACACCAGAATACGAAGCTGTCCTCATTAAAAACTTGTATATCTGTGTCGCTCTTCTCTATTCAAGGGACTGTCACACGTACCTAAGCTGTGTGCAGACATTCTGATAAAAAAAAATGAATTTTTTATTGAACATAAAATAAAAGAAAGAGATGTCACCATAATATGGTGATCGCTACTCCTTTTCGCATAACACTTAAACTAATGAAACAAATTTGTAAGATAAAACTCCCCGCACGAACACTCTGTACAGATGGTTAACCAGCGAAGCTGAAACGTGCGGCCCCGTTGTTTATCACTGGGTTATTCCCGACTGTTCATTAAGAGATGGCTTGATAGCCTGCCGGATCCTCGGTCCGCAGTTGCTGCTTGCGCTCGGCTGCAACGAGCCTGTTCTTATGCCCGGGCTGCAGCATCGGGACGGCGTAGAGGAGCTCGTTCCCGCTTCTGCTCGCGGCGCTGCTCATCGAAAGCTGCCTACTCCTCAGGAGCACGTATGACGCGTGGCCTACCCATTTGGCCACCGGAGATAAACTGCTGCGTGCGCGCTCGTCTGTGATGGAGAACGACGTCACTACTGGCGTAGCAAATCGCGCGCCTATCTTTCTGTTTTTTTTTTGTCGCGCACGCGCATGGGGTTGCGCCGGAGCAGTTTCCGGCGCACAGGCGAGAGACGCACGGATGGGCAGACGAATCGGCTAGCCATATACAACTTCGCTGCATAATGTCACCGGGTCAAAAAAAAAAGTTGAGCGCACGGCTCAACTGTATACAGCATATCTGTTCACGTGTGTATACAGCATACACACGTGAACATATTCATATAAAGGGCGAGGACAAGTTGAACAACACTTAGTCTTTACATATGCGCGTATGCAGAGTTCCAAAATAAGGACGCGATGCAGTCTGAAAGGAGTAGATGAACGGATTGAGAAGATACACATATGTAATAATGCACACCTAGAGATACGAGCGTGAAAGGCGAATATAATCACAGGAAAAGGAAAAAAATAGAGTACGACATAATTAACGTAGACACAAATATAGGCAGCGGGTTGTGGTTACATTGTCGTTGCTACGCAGTAGGACACCTAGTAGATGTTAATTATATTTGTGTATTCGATTAAATGTTCGCGTGCGTTCAATGTTCCACGCTGTGTTGAATTCACGCTGCGTTGTTTTCGATGGCCAAGGCCCCATCAATTTTGCGAATGAGACCGGCCCATGCGGATGAATTGAGCCTGGCTCTTGTGTAGCGTAGGGTGTCTGGGGTAGTTGAGAAATACATTACGTGAGACATTTTTAGAGCCCTTGCAACGGATTCGCGAAGCCATTCACACAACTTATGTTTAGTTTGTGAACCCGGGCCATTGTTCCTTATAGACCAACTAGACCTGCTCGAAATCTGTCAAAATGAGTTACCTGCTATCGGGCAAGTGAACAACCGTCTGGCCGAGTGGTATCATCTGTACCTTCCCCAATAAGCGATATGAGTATTATACTAATAAGGTGAGCCACTGCAATGCGATGTGTTCTTGCTTGACTTATTCTCTATTTATATCATCATCTGATTAGCCTGAGAAATAACTGTGATGACTTAATGTGGGCAGTACTTGAGTAGCATTAGAATACATCAGCCGTATTATTTTGACTATCAGCGCTATCTCTTTGCGCCGTGCAGCCAATTCACAACGACTAAAGATTAGCACCGATACAATGAGTGGGCAGGCTTTGGTCAGAAATGTCAGCTGTCTCCATTTCGTTTTATAATAAGCCGCGAAAACTTCGGAAGACTGCATCAAGGTTGGACCAACACTTACTAAACGCGCTGCAATATGTAGCTGTGAACCAGCGTATTGCAGGTTGACAGCTGTTGTCTTGCTGTACTCGAATCCGCCAGCAACATTCAGGCCAACAGTGCTTCATTCTTCTAAAAAGCTCAGTGCTGCCCACGTGTTTAGCCCTTGCTTCAGGAATTCGGTTGAATGCACAAAGATTTCCGCTACTGAGAGCAGTTCAGAGCTAACCGCTGAGTGGCACATTCAGTGTCATATCACCGCGTATCACCATCTCCTGCCGGCTGTTCTTACGAACCGGTCTTGTAAGTGCAGCGCCACGTTTATAATAGAGCTACCATGGCGCATAGAATTACCTTTCTAGCGAATCGCATTATTATCAATGAGGATGGTGCGCTTAGCAAATGTGTCGTGGTATGCAACGCGTTATTATTGCGCTATACACGTGTTCCGCTTGCATTATCCAGAGGGACAATGTGGCTCGGGAGAATGCATACAAACGGCCAACGTGTCGCTACAATAGGGCAAGGCAGGTGCTCTCCTTGAACACCACTGAAGACTTCGTGCACTTCGTGTAAAAGTTGGTGCATTACATTAAATTCACGCCCTGGTATATGCAGTGAGTTGCGATCGCATTCGTTTAAAACGGAACATGCGTGGCTTTGCAAATCCGGTCCCACGACACGACCTAACAAAGCCATTAGGGTAGCGAGAATTCGTAAAAGAAAAGAAAAAGAAACAGCCAGTGACACACACCTTGCGGACAAAATGTTTTCGGAATGCAAGTGCAAAATGAAAATGTTCGGCTTGGCATCGTTTAGAGTGCTCAGTGAAGCTCCGGCTGTCTACATTCGTAACGTTTGACGACCTGTATAAGAAAATCCCTGGCGCTTGTAGCACTGTGATAAACAGCACACTTTATATTCCATTGACCAAAGAAGCATTTTAGATGCTCACCTTCAAAATGACAGTTTTCCCTTCGAATTCCTGGTAGGTAATGAGACCCGGTTCACCACAATCTCCTTTAGATCCAGTCGCACCGGGGATGCCGTCCAGTCCAGGCTCACCCTGCAAAATAAAGAGTTTGAGTCACGTGTCCAAACAACCGGCACGAGCGAGCGTTTATTTTAATTGTACTTTTACTTGCTTTGTACACATCAAAACAATCACAGAGAAGGAGAAGAGAGCTATCTGGCAGCTGCCACGAGCAAGGGCACAACGCCTGCCGGCTCTAGAAGAGAAAAGGCATATAGAAAAACAATAGTGAAAGATGAACAGGATAAATATTAAGAGGGAGAGAAAATGAGAATAAATGCTGGAGGGTGGTGGGTGAAAAAAAAACACGCATGTGCGTCACTCATTCATCGGGCGGCACTTAACGTCCGGCAAACGGTCCACGACTTAGTACACAAATTGGAGCAGAACGGTAGGCTATAATCGGGGCTATAGATTTTTCGCCTTCAAAAAAGATAGACAGCTTTGTGTACTTGATCGTGTTTGGACGCCCGACCAATGGGAATTGTAATGTCGTCCATCGTAGCTGTTGATAACCCAAGTGATCGGTAGTTTCTGTAAAGCTCAGATCACTGCGTACAAATGGAGGGAGAGTCAAATATTAAATGACAGTGTTGCTGTTGCCCCGCAATTAAGTCGGGTTTCAGTGAGTGCCCGCGCCTGTCGGTGCAATCGTTCACCCACTATGACACACCCTACACGAAGCTTTAGCAGCAAATCTCTAAAGCCGCGAGATAAACCAAGTCCACGAACAGGGGGAGGAAATAATCTTGCAACTGAAATTCGCTGATCAGGGTCCGAGCAAGTGGGGCGGATCAGCAGACCAGCATCACCTAGTTGGCGGGAAACTTCTGGACGAATGACCGCGCTCACTAGTCCGACATGACAGTCTCCGTTGTCGTCAATATTGCCACGTGCAACGGTATCCACTGACAGATTAACCGGGAGACGCCGGGAGATACAACTGCGCAGACGGGATTGGTAATGCCACGCGTGATAAGGCTGTCATTGTGCGGTTGCTGTAGGCGACTAAGTGCTGCGCGTGAGTCTCTCAGGGGAATCATCTTGCAAGCTGTCAATTCCTCCTCTATGCACTTCAGCGCTAATTCGATGGCCTCTAACTCAGTGGTAGCGATCGAGGTTGAGTACGGAATACGGGCGACCCGTAGGGCTCCTGTTACAAGGCAGAAAAATGCAGCAGATGTAGACATGCTGTAGGGCGTCAGTGTACACGTGTACGTGTCCAGATTATTCATCAGATATATGGGAAAGGGTTAGCTGGTACAGAGCCGGTACTGAAAACTCGCGACTCTTTCTCAATGCCAGGAACTTGAAGGCGTACGGTGAAATTAACTTCGCCGGAACTATTAGTGATAGCAGCTGTTGAGGCATGCTCACCAATAATGTTGGAAAGCGTCATTGCATTTTTCCAATAGGAGAAGAACGACGGCTAATTAGGTGAGCGAGAAGCGCTTGTGTATCCGGTGCTCCGTGCTTGATGTGTCGTAGTGCTCGCTCAGCTGCATGTAGGCTTAAGGGCATCTCCTGCACTTCTGTGAGCAAAGGTGTAGGCTGGGCTTTAGGGCACAACCCAAGCACCACTCCAACCGCAGCGCGGTTTGTCCCGTCCCAACTGTTTCAACTGGATAAATGGTATGTTCAGCAGTGATAAAGCGTACAGAACACTGGAGAGTACGGCAGCCTGGTAGACTTGCAGCACGAATTCTTGATCACATCCACTTCCTCGAACAGTCAGTGCCACAACAAACTTTAGTAGGGAGCGCGACTTTTGTCTTGCATATTTCACAACAGACCGCGAAGAGACACGATCGTCACCTAAGTACCGATGTTATCGCACTCAAGGCATAGGTGTCTCATCAAGGTACAAGCGGCTCATATTACGAGGAGCACGTTGTTGCGGATGGTGAGCAATGACCGCTCACCGCTGACTTCTGAGATGAAACTTTCAGGGCGACTTCACTAAAGGCATACATAGTCACATCAAATTCTTCTCGCAGTTTCGCACGAAGGCGCGGACGGTGGATTGAAGGTCCACTGATTTATGGAACAATATCGTGAGCATAGATTGCGATCGATAAAGGATAGTTGCAGTCTTCCGGCAAATGGTTTGGAAGAGAAGGAAGAGCACAGTCAAAATGAAGTGTCGATAGATCACTGCCTTGTAGCATATTACATGTCACAGGCCTCATGTCACTTGTCACACTTCTAATCCGTGCTTTCATGAGGCGACCAGACAGAAAGCTTTGCACAAAATTGTACAGGCGACCGCCTATGCCAACACCAGCATGGGCAGAAAGAATCACTACGTGCGGGTGGGAATAAAAGGCTTGTCGGACGTCTATAGGATGAGCACGTACGCAGAGCACTTATCGGGTCGCAATGCAAGGTCCGCAGTAATGCGTGCCACCGAGCGGCGTCGAGAGAAATCGCGCATAAGGTCCAGAAAGAAATGCACTTCTTACAACCCGCCATCTAAACGTGGGGACACTATCGTTTCCACTAACTTCATCACGTTGGGTGTAAGTGATATAGGCAGGCCCTGCACGCTCTCGAGTTCCAGCGATCGCCACAGAAGGAGAAAAATCAACCGCGGCGCGCTTCAGCACAAAGCGTACAAGTTGAGCTACTGTCATTTGGTCGCATGCTTTAATTTGTATTCTTTCTTCGAGAGGCGCTCAACACTGCTAAATATTTCATCTATAAATGTACATACAAGAACCGACAAACATAGTTAACATGTCGTTTCTTATAAAATAGGCAGACATTAGACAATTGCTTTTTACTGGACTTCTGTTATTAATGTCTGTGCTTTATTACTTAAATAAATGTTTTGTAACCTCACTGACGTCTGATAAGCAGCACCCACTGGTATCAATTCCAGTCCGTGCTGCTTATATAGACTCAAATAGTATGGCGGTTATATTCGCGAATGGGCTTCTTTTGGGCAGCATCGCGCAGGTTTATTTTAATTAGATAACAAGCCTGTTGATGAATCCAACATTCGATAGCCGCGACCAAGCGAATGTGTCTAAAGACGGTGAATTTTGTCAGCTGCGGCGTTTCACTGGCATAACGGCTGCATGCGCGGCTTCCGTCGTTAGTGATCTGCCGCGACTGGTCGCGTAATGACATGTTGCTTGAAAAAAAAAAAAAATGTCCCAGCTAGCGTGAAAATAAATGCGCTGAAACCGATTACATTCTGTTTGCAAACTACCCCTGAAAGCGGATTAACCCTGCAGCCTCTCGGCGTGTGCACTGGTGAATAAAATAAAAGCATTTCTTCCCTTTTTCAACTTTGGATTTCTTTTGGTGCGAGCTGGATACAGCAGGTTCCTATAGTCATTTCCTAAAAGCAAAAAATAATAATTATTATAAAGTTATTGCTCTTTAAAGACAATTCAAACAAGGCTTTTGGTATTTTGCCACGCTGTTGAAATTCCTAGCACTGAGTACAGCATAAATAATAACTAGTTTTAGCTGTTTCTGCATAAATGATACACTGCGATAAGTTCATTGCACATTAGTGCAAATGTGCTTCCGGTGATACAATTGGATTACCTGTATTTTATACATAATAAATATAATGTGTTTATTACTTAAGCCAATGCTTCCCCAAACAGAGCCCACACAAGGACACTATTGAAAGAAATGCACACTCAAAACAGCGTTCTGTGTGTATGTGTGCTTTTTTGACATGGAGCGTTTTGTGTACTGTTCTTAGTAATACATCAATCACAAATGCACCCACATTTCCACCATAGTAAATGACGCTCTTTTTTTGCTCGACTCCAGCCTCCCAAGATGCTGCTCATAGTTGTTCACCCCTTTGGACTCTGTTGTCTCTGGACGTAAAAGTCAACACTCAATGTGTCACCACTGGGCCAGAATCCTCGCAAGGTAAGTTTCTGAACACTTCACCTGAACCGTGTTTTTTTTCTCCTTTATTGGACTACCTTTTGATTCCTCATTTCTTCCTTGCATGCTTGTCATGGCTTCATCATTTCTCTTTTTATGAAGATGGACAAAAGAGAGAGTATTGGTCTGCAAGCTGCTCATGCCAAGCCATAAGAAGCTCAACACACACCACAATGACAACGGGTCCTCTTGAACTACGTGCCTCACCCTGAAATGTTTGAAAGTTTACCAGATAGAGGTTTGTGAGCCCTATCAGAACTTTCTGCTGGGTGAGCTGTACTAGGAAGAGTTGAGCCTAAGAACGAACACAAGAAAAACGAGGTAGGCGAACAGAGCAGTTTTTTATCGTACCGAGCGGGAATGTTAAAACTTGACATACAAGCTTATTGTTTTTAAGGGCGTTTGAATGACATCTTTAGTGGCAACTTGTTTTCTTTCTATAGTCCAATACAACTTAAGTCTGCAGTGAAGCCCCACCCACGCCCTCATAACCGTCAGCCACTGTTCCTCCATGAGGCTGCAAATATTTCATACTTCAAACATTCCTCCTTACCTAAATAAGGCAGTAACCACAAAAATAAAATTATTAGCGCATAATTTTATACGTCTTTACTTGTATATTGTAGTGGAACAGTGAAAGCGTAATTCTTTATTGAACTGGAATAAAACACTTGCTTCGCTGCAACTATTTATTGTCAAGTTTCACTTCAGTTGGCAGTGAACTTTCATGAGTAAAACGGAGCCAGCAGTGAATTGAACTGTACACGCGGATTTTCGAAGAGTGAAATGTTGTGATTCCATACACTTAGTCCATGTCTGCTGCATGCCTCATCGCTTCCTCCGATGAAAAGGCCCTTCAAGAACAGCAGACGCTCCGGAAGTATCAAGTACGACGCCATTTTGCAAATGTCGCAAGACGGCTTTGTTTGCTTCTAAGATTGGCTAGCGGAGTAACACAACCCCGTGCGGTCTGTGTGCCTTGGTTGCCAACTGCTGTTCTCTTAAGTTGTATCCTACTATAGTCATTTAGTCGTGATGACTAGAACAGAAACAATGTAGCAAGCTTGACGGGCATTACCGCCAAGTATCACATGCTCCCTCACAACGTTCATCTGTTACATGAAAATCCAAAAGAGTTTTAAAACCTTGAAAAACACTCAATGCAGCATTGAAGAAATGATACCTCATATTCACTGAAACTGGCAGTCACTTCTTATTTTATTATTGTAATTTTTGCTTAAAATACTCTCAGGGCTATATAACATTAAAGAAGGGAGCGGTTGCAAAGCAGTAAAGTAAATAAAGAAGTGTAGTGAGTTCTGGTAATGTAATAATTCTCTTGATTATACAATGTTAGCTAATGTTTTGTAAAAAACTTTGTTATCGGTGATGACTACAATACTTGAGGGAAGGTGGTTCTCTTCCTGAGATGTACGAGGGATGAAAGATAGAAAGACTTCGTGTAACATGAATGAACTGCTACCTTACTGCGATGATCGACGCGATATGAAATGTGCTGACGCCGCAATATGAAGCCGTCGTGAAATTCGGTGCGGTAAAAAAATGTTATGAAATAGCGAAAGATGGGAGACATTGCGGCGGTTATCTATAGTGGAAAAAGTGCTAGGTTAGTGTTGATTGAGGTTATACTCGTGATATGGTTAAAATTAGAAAAAAAAACGAGTGGAGTTATTTTGTACTAGTTCAAGCGAAATAATAAGATTAACGCGACCGGGATCCCATATTGCAGGTGCAGATTAATGTTACGAGCGTATTAGAGTCTTGTAAAGGTGTAGTTTTAAAGTAGGCAATGCTTTGCAAAAGTTGCACATAAGTAGCCGAGCATGTGATTAGTATTTTTATTGATGTACTCTATAATAATAGACCAATTTAATTTATCTGTGATGTGCATACCAAGATATTGATATGACATGACGAAATCTAAAGGAACGTTGTTAAGATGGTAAGCGCTAGGATTGGAATTAGACCTGGATACGTGCATTATTTTACATTTGTTAACTACCAAAGGCTCATGTGCACTTTGCATGAAATCAATAACTTGGCTTGCTCTGCATCGCAAGAGATAGCTAGAAAAACAAGTTCGCACAACCGGTCTACTCCACACTTGTCAAACATGAAGAGTCACTAAAACAATTTTTCTTTCTCTTCAAACAGCAGATACCAAACCTGAGCATAATAAAATATCTGTAGTCATGTTAGAGTACCATACACACGAATACCTCCAGGAAAGCGGCAGAAAAACACCAAAAACAAGCGAGCGATCCGCGTGACACACAGGATCAGCCGCTACCGTAGCGGCCGTATTGCTCACTACGCAATGATGCTGATAGTAGCTTTAATTTTGCCAGCACCATCTCTCGGTCACATACTTTAGCTCACAACGTCTCCGCAACTCTTATTCCCGTTGCACTGTGGAAGGTACAGTTTGCCTTCTCTAAGTTTATATAGGTGTTCTGCGATATAGGTACGTAGGACTTGAGCGTGTTTTGTTAGACGCCCCAGTTTCTGAGCGGGTATTGCTAATTTTTGTTGTTCAGGAATTTCGCTAGTTCTCCACACTTTGTTATGCTAATCCAAGATTGGCTGGTGAAAGGCGTCGTCCATAGGCACCGAGTACGGGGGGATGGGGGGCTCCGGGGACCGAGCCCCTCGGCCCCCTCCGAACCCTACGGCCCCCCGACCCCGGCGATGCCAAAGCCTACCCCCCCCCCTCCCCTCCTCCCCTAATGTGTCATTACCAGAATTTATTGACCCACATCATTTGAGGTTTTTTTTTACTTGCCTGGACCTTTCCACTTAAAATTTTATTGTAGCTAATACCCTACTTCACCATTGTTGGCGCGGACGAGCACGGATTTTAATTCATACTTTGGCTTTAATTCTGCAAATCCTGACAATAGGAGGACAAGCGCATTAGAAGCACCAGCGGCGGCTACCTCAACCATATTTTCTGACTTCAACATTGTTTTAAATTTCTGCTCTAAACACCCCGCACATACCCATTATATTTAAATATATACACAGGACGAAGTTTATTATGTTTTTGAAAGAGAACCAGGTAGTTAATTAACAATTATTTCTAAAGGTATTGATAGCCTAGGTATGCCTAGAGAATGAATATGTATGTTCACCAGGCTTCAAATTGCATGGCGTGCTTTTTGGACCCTGAAAAAGAACCTGTAGACTTCAGTGACCCCTTCGGCAGTATCTTATCAATGGCGTGTGAAACGCACGTGCGTGATATATGTCTGAGTATTTATTCTCTTTCCAGTAAGCGATGCTATCGACTCATAAAAAAATAAAAAATACTTTTACTAATTTGAAACATCTATTGGGGATGGAAACATCCTCACTTGCATGCAGATGTCATAAATATATATAAATATATAGAGGGTGTCCCAATTACCTATCATGCATCAAGATTTAAAAGAACAGCAATGCGTTACTCCAAGGAGACCTAGTGCATATTGTTTCCAGTACAGTGGAGTAGCTGTCAGTAAGTTTTTCGTTACTGAGATTTAATTACGTAATTGTAATTAATCATCAAACTTGAGACGTACTTTCCTAATTATCAAAGTGTCAATGAGGCATCTGAAGGCGCAGCCAAGGTGCATCTAACTGCGGTATTTTCAGGGACGCACTGAATGCGTACAAATTTTTTACGGCTGATAAACAAACCCCGTGAAATCTGGAGAATACCACGTGACTGCGCTCCCAACCGCATCATAAAGCAGCGCCCTCGAACATGCCCCCTCTGAGTTAGCGAGAACAAAATAAATGAAATAAAGAAAAACGTCGTGAACGAGTCTTATCTGCCACGCCCCGGCCGAAGTAACACGTCGCATTTGGTGCTAGTTGAAACAAGCTGTGATAGCTGTTAGCGTAGATAAAGTGCACGAATGGTTATTTTTTTTCCACAAAAGCTAACAAAAATATGAGCTTTTACGTGCCAAGACCACTTTCTGATTATGAGGCACGCCGTAGTGGAGGACACCGCAAATTTCGACCACCTGGGGTTCTTCAACGTGCCCCTAAATGTAAGTACACGGGTGTTTTCGCATTTCGCCCCCATCGAAATGCGGCCGCCGTGGCCGGGATTCGATGCCGCGACCTAGTGTTCAGCAGCCTAACACCACAGCCACTGAGCAACCACGTTGGGTTTCCACAAAAGCTACCACCATAAAAGCGTATTGACAACAAACGGACAACCTCAAATTTTTAAAGGAGCATTTCGTTTCGTCCCAGTCACCATGTCTTTCTCTAATGAGCAGTATGTAAAAATGATCCTTGCCTTGGGAGCTGCAAATGGCAACAAGAAGGCCGCAAATAAATATCAGTCTTAGAAGTGTGCCGGTAGACCAAACGCATCGACTATCATCAGAAATTATGAGAACCTGAGAAAAACCGGCACCTTCAAGAAACAAGCCAAGAAGAGGACGCCATCTTTCAGTCCTACCCTACGCACGGATGTTTTAGCATTTATGGCCCCAAACCCTCATGCTAGCGTGCGGCACGTGGCCACCCAGGTACCAAATTCCAAGTCATTAGTTTGAAGGATTCGAAATGGCGGCCTTTCGCGAACACCACCTTAACCAGCATCAATGCTTGGAAGATAGGGCCCTGTAGAGTCATCCAGATTTCTCGAATCGGGTCCTCAGAAAAGTCGATGAGTCACTGGACTTCTTGAGCCACATCATCTGCACAGATGAAGCCAATTTTCGCAGAAACGCCCAGGTAAATTTGCATAATGCGCATTATTGGAGTGACTCCAATTCACACTGGGTAGAGCGCAATCGGCACCAGTACCAGTGGTCGGACAATGTGTGGTGCGGAATTTACGCAAGTGCTACAATCGGTCCCATCTTTTTTTGATCACACACTGTCTGGATAGCGTTACTTGGACGAAGTCCTTGAAGGAGTGGTGGATGAGTTTCTCAGCGAAGTCCCGCTGTCACGTCTTCCACTTCTGTGGTATCAGCAAGGTGGAGCACCAACACACAGCAGCAGCCGAGCAGGAAACTGGATGCGTGGATGCGACTTATTATGCGCAATAGATTTGAAAGCACGGGCCTGTAAATTTGCCGGCTAGTTCACCTGACCTGTCTCCACCCGATTTCTTTCTTTGGGGTTACCCGCCGTGGTTGCTCAGTGGCTATGGTGTTGGGCTGCTGAGCACGAGGTCGCGGGATCGAATCCCGGCCACGGCGGCCGCATTTCGGTGGGGGCGAAATGCGAAAACACCCGTGTGCTTAGATTTAGGTGCACGTTAAAGAACCCCAGGTGGTCAAAATTTCCGGAGTCCTCCACTACGGCGTGCCTCATAATCAGAAAGTGGTTTTGGCACGTAAAACCCCAAATATTATTATTATTATATTCTTTGGGGTTATGTGAAACATCGTCCTTACATAATTGAGACGGACTTCAGATTAGCTCAATCCCATTCGCTCCCAGGCCAGGAACGAATGTCTGTCGTTGAATGTCTGTCAAAGTACTGCCTAGCTGCAGAAGACCTATTCGAACACGTCCTCTAGGCAGCAGCTGGTGTTCGACATCGCTTTCATATCATCGATAATAAGGTTACACTGAAATATCATGTTTTTCTTTCTTTTTGTTTTGTGTGTGTCTGCAGGATTGCCAATTCGGCTCATTTAGAAGTGGTATTTTTACTTTTTTGAACGGTATCGGTTTTGCCTTTTCGCTACACGCGGGTCGCATCCCGGTCTGTTTATTTCACTCTTATTTTTTTTGCCACGAACCTGTTTTTGTAGCAGGTATAGGGCACCCTGTATAATTCCCTCAGTAACCGAAATGACGCCAAGTCGGATTCGTTCGAAATCAGAATCAGCAGCAGTCATGCGCAGCTGCGCTTATACTCGGACTCACTAAAAAATAAAAAAGATAGGCTGCAGTTTCGCCGGAAAGGCGTAGCAGTATTAGTGATAGCGAAGTATACGACTATTACACGAAGGAAGATTACGCCACCGAGTGACGCCAGGTTCCTGGTGGTGCGAGAGGACTCAAGCTGTTCTACGATATATATATATATATATATATATATATATATATATATATATATATATATATATATATATATATATATATATATATATATATATATATATATATGACGGGAAAGAAAGTCTCAACCTAACATAATGTCGTGAGAACAGTGGGGAAGACTTGACTGTGTAGAGCACTCCTTGAATTTCAAGTCTGGCGGTGCACGCAACCACCGGCTGGACGTGCTGTGCTGTGGCGGTGCGGAGTAAAGGACCGAAAAAAGGCGTCGTGACTGTTCGTATTGAGCGGCATAGTTTTTCGGCAATTACAGATATGGCGGCACCTGTGTCAATGCGGGCAAGCACAGACACCTTCAACAGCGACATCAATAACGTTGGGCGGCGAAAGAAGAGGGCTTGAGCGTTGTGACGATGACGCAGATCTTGCCTCGGGGACTGCGCCACTTAGCCTTCCGTGTGAGCGGTAGAGGGACGTCGACGCATCGGGGAGAGCGAGCGACGACGAGAAGGAGAACGGCGGTTGGAAACTGGGCGAAGGCTTGGGCGGGGAAGGGGTAAATCGCGGTCTGGAGCGTAAGACAAAGGATGGTCGTACGCGGTTGTGCGTGGGTCGTCACGTGGATGAAGTGGACGGCGGCGGCACAGGCGTGCAACGTGACCGGGAATACCGCACGAATAGCAGACGGGTCGATTGTCCGGTGTGCGCCAGGAATTAATTACTCGATGGGATGGATGTCGTGGAGGCGTGGGGGTAAAAACAGGGCTAGGCATTGGAGGCGGAGCCCGGAAGGTCGGCGGTCGTGGTCGTGCGACGGCGTCGGCGTAAGTCAATGGGGCGGTGAGTTGAGGCGCCCGTTCCAGAGGAAGGACCTCGGACACTTGTTCTTCTATAAGGTGTCGTAGGGTCGGACTAAGGGAAGAACTTGACTCCGGCGGGTTGGAGATGAGGGAGAGCTGGCGAGCTACTTCTTCTCGGACGAAAGCCTTGATCTGCGAGAAGAGGTTGGAATCTTGAATAGGGGAGGTCCAGCCGGACAAGGATTCGTAATGGGGAACAGGACGGCGAGTGAGAATGCGTTGACGGCGGAGCTCGTCATAGCTTTGGCACAGTTCAATAACTTGTGCAACAGTAGAGGGGCTCTTTGAAATGAGCATCTGAAATGCGTCCTCGTCGATACCCTTCATTATATGCTTGATTTTATTGCCCTCAGTCATGGATGCATCGACGCGTTTACAGAGATCGATGACATCTTCGATGTAGCTGGTAAAGGTCTCACCAGGCTGCTGAGAGCGCAACTGCAGACGCTGTTCGGCACGAAGCTTTTGCACAGCAGGGCGGCCGAAGACCTCGCTGAACTTTGTCTTGAACACCGTCCAGCTTGGGACTTCGCTTTCATGGTTCCAAAACCACAAGTGGGTAATTCCGGTGAGGTAAAAAGGGACGGCGGTC